>NC_000075.6:20866385-21166385 GCF_000001635.26 Mus musculus | reverse complement strand
AAGTTAAAGGGCTTCTGGTGCAGTGGCGCCCCCTCTCTCCACCCACGCGGGTCACGCTGGCCCCCCCATCCGCCCCACAGCGCCCCCTTTGGCCAGCATTGCGCGTGGCGCCCCTCGAGCGCTTGTGCGCTCCGCTCGCCGGGGGAGTCTCACCGCCTACTGCTGCCTCCGCCGGTACCGGTGCCGTGGAAGGACGAGGGCCAGGACATGCGGGTAGTCCGCAGGCCTGGCCGGTCGCCAGTGTCCACGGCGTCGGCGCGCTCTATGGGCCGGTGCGGCGAGCGCTCTGGCTCTGAGCGCTCGGCACTGTCCGAGTAGCCGCGCTGCTGGATGCGGATCGGGGTCCTCGGCTGCCGCCACAGGTGCTGGGGGGGCGGCTTCAGGGTGGCCTGGCCCTCTCGGGGCCCGGGAAGAGAGAGAGACAGGCTCCTCTCCGAGGGGGCGGCCGGAGGCTCCATGGCTCCCGCTCTGTCTTGTGGGGTGCCCGGGGGCAAAAACGTCCCCTGGCCTGTCCGAGCTCAGTGGCGCCACGGCCGAGGTGCTTGGGGACCCACGGGAGCTCCTGGCCTCAGTGGGGCCATGGCGCCCAAGGACGGAGAACGCGGACGGCGGCGGCGCCGGTGTCCTCCTGGCGCTTGGAGCCCGCTGCGCTCTCGGAACCCGGCGCCAGCCGCGACTCCCCGCCCCGGCCCGCCCCTCCCTGCCCCCCCACCCGCCCGCCCGCCTGGCGACTGTCACAGCGCCACCCCCTCCTCCTCCAAGGAGAGGAGGGTGGCGGTCCTCCACACCCACGCACAACCCATTCCCGCCGGGGAGGGGGCGCCAACGCGCGCCAATCTCCAAGAGCCCTTTGGAGCAGCAAACAACGCACAGGGACCGAAGAGTTAAAGGGTTAATGGCATCGGGACGAAGACATCCGACTGGTTGGCGGGGTGTCACTCAGCCGCATCCATCAAGGCTAGGGCGGAGTCAGGGGCTGTCGTATCCTCGTTTTTAGAACCCCTGTCACCCTTTATCCCAGGTCCCCTTTTGCGGGAGTGGTCCTCGTGCCACCAGGACGCGGTGTCTGCAAGCTAACAGTATTGCACGCAGGACCAATGACAGCGTGTGGCTCCTCCACCGCCTGGCGGGATGTGAGCGCACGTGGCCCCTTCCGAGGGTTGTCTATGTTTTCGATGACGCCTGGAAGTGTGTGCGCGCACGTGGTGACTGCTCCCGCTGCTGCTGTCGGGGGGGTGTAAGAAGGCGCGCGCACGTGTACGACCCGTCGGGAGGGCGGAGCGTCCCGTGGGGTCTGTTCCGGTGGCCCAGGACTGTGCACACCTTCCCACGCACTCCGGCGCTGTATTGTCATTATAATGGGAGGATGCTGGTGCGAGTTGTGCACGTGATTCTTCCTCAGTTGTCTGTGACTGAGGACGCATGTTGGTGTATGGTCGGCCTGGAGGCATCTGGAGGTATGGGAGTGTGTCCCTTTGGGTCCCCCTGTGACTAATATATAGGTATCGCTACCTCTTATCTTTCAGAATTTTTAAATTACATTATTTGTGTGTGTGTGTGTGTGTGTGTGTGTGTGTGTGTGTGTGTATGGGAACTCGAGTCTCCCACTTCATCATCCAAATGCTACATATCTCAACTACTGCAGCAAGATTTGGTCCAGCTGTGCACCCTCAGTCCTTGCGAATACCCATTAGATGCCGAGGATAGGAGAGGACAGAGGACATTCTGCAGAAGTCAGTTCTCTCCTAACGATTCCCTAGTGGGCCTTGGGAATCGAATTCAAATAGGCAAGCTTGGAGGCAAACGCCCTTACCCACTGAGAATCCCGCTGGCCCAATCGCCGCCCCCTCTTCTTTTAATTTTTAAAGACTTTAAGCTGTTCTTCGAAAGGTAAACTGAGGCAGGTGGGAGGGGTAGCTGGGATAGGAGAGCATTGGAGGGTGAAACCCACCCCTGACGTTTTCAGGCGAGTAAACAATCGGAGCCTTTTCCCCGCGTCCCCCGCCCTCAGAACCCCCCTTCCGGCACCTAAATCCGGAGTTGCCGTGACTCACGCTCCCGCCTCCCTCAGCGCCGTGCCGAGCGAACGAGCAAAGAGCGAGTGGGAATCCGAGCGAGTCGCCATCCCTCCTCCCGGCTCTGGCTGAGCCCCGATGGCTGCTGGGCTGGGGGGTGGAGTGCTGTGTGCCCTCCCGTTTCTCACTTCCCTCCCAGGCTAGATCGCTGCTCAGGTGCTGCAATGTCCCTTGGCCCAAGCCCTCGCCCCCTACATCACCTCTCCTGGTCGTCTAGGGGGACAAGCCTTGTATTCTTGCCCCCACCCCCGTTCTTATTAACACACAGGCAATTGAACCTTTCCCAATTTCCAACTTCCTCAACCGCTTTTCTCTAGCAGGAGGGGACTCCTAGCGTGGGTGAAGGAGCGCGGCATAAGAACTGGCCCCCCACCAACAGCCCCAGGTGTTCCCCAAAGCCAGAACTGTATCTGTTCCCCTACTTTTCTCAGGAACCTTCCCCCAAGCATTTGCAAGTGTCACGTTGCCCAGCTGTTACCTTGTAACCATGGGCCACAGCTCTGGACGAGGGTCATAGGGCGGTGACCTGGAGGTGTGGACTGGGCAAGGGCTAGGCTACAGGTATTTGAAGGCTCAAGGACTGAGGTGAATCAAGCTGGACTTGAACTAAATAGAGGCTGGAGTGTGGGAGGGGGGACTTTACTCTCATCTGGAAATAAGTATCATGGCTTGGGCTGGTGAGATGGCTCAGTGGGTTAGAGCACCCGACTGCTCTTCCGAAGGTCCAGAGTTCAAATCCCAGCAACCACATGGTGGCTCACAACCATCCATAACAAGATCTGACCCCCTCTTCTGGAGTGTCTGAAGACAGCTACAATGTACTTACATATAACAAATAAATAAATAAATCTTTAAAAAAATATATCATGGCTTAAGCAGAGACCCTAGAACCCTCCAAAGGAGTGGGTGGGGTTGGGGATAGGAGAGATTGTCATTACAAAGATGGGACCTGGGAAGTGAGCCTGGGCAGGGGTGGGCTGGTAGTCAGAGCCAGCTCAGCTCTTTGGCTCTCTAACTGAGAGCTTGCCAAGATGTGGGGGCAGGGCTAGGATGCCCTGGGAGGATTCAGATGAGGAATAGCTAGAAAGCACAAGTAGTGGGCTGGTGCGATGGCTCAGCCGGTAAAGGTGCTTGCTGCCATGCCTGACCACTTGAGGCAGATCCTCAGACCCCACATGGTAGAAAGAAAACTGAATCTTAAAATTTGTCCTTTGACCAAAACACAGACACACAATAAATAATGAGGAAAACAAACAAACAAACAAAAATAACAAATAACATATAATGAATAACAAAATAAAAATTGTTAAAGAAAAAAAGAGCAGATAGGGCTTGGCCTTGTTTTCAAACACCCCAAGCCTTGATGCTACTACAATCCTGGTTAGCTGAGGGGTCAAGAATATTACCAGCAGGGAAACTGAGGCAGCTGTACCACATGCGGGTCCAAGGCCAGCCCTCCACCCTGTGAATTTTGTGGGCATCCTGAAGGCTCTGGAGGACTAGGAAGCTACACTTTCAAAAGGCTGGGCGCCCTGGAGGGACTCTTGGTAGCTTGATTCTTCCATGCTTACCTCCCAGTCTAATCGCCCTCCTGCCCGGCCTGGACCAGGGCTTGATGAGAGATGGTGGTGCAGGTTGGCACCAAGCATATTGGCACCGCAGGACTCTGGAGTCTCTCGGGGCCTCTGTGGGGGGGACATGGGTGGAATTGGGGCTTGTCTTACAGATCTAATTGCCAGGAGGAGTACAGCTACTTAGGTACCCCAGAGAGCAGCTAATGGGCACATACAGACCTCTCATTTTTGAGCCTCCCATGGAGGCTGCCCTCCCACACTTAGGTGAGGAAGAGTCCCTTTAAGCCATAGTAATTTGTAGTGGGAGGGGAACTTACGTAGCCTAGGCTGGCCTGGAATTCTTGGTCCTGCCTCAGCTTAGTGCATGCTACCCTTACAGACCTGTGCTGCTGTGCCCTCCTTTATCATCTTTCCCCACGCTATGTTCTTTCTTTTCTTCCTTTTACACAGTCCTGCTGTGTTGCACTGGCTGATCTTGCGAGCCTCACCTGCCTCTCCTCTCATGCACTGGGATCAAAAGCCTCTGGCTCTGTATCCAGTATCATCCTTTGTAAGTGATCCACTCATTTTCTAGTGAGTTTTTCCTTTTGCCTTAGTTTCCCCTATCTCTGAGACCCACAAGATCTCACCCAGGGCAATCTTCCTCCACCTGCTGCCAAAACTATCTCCCTGAAAAGCCACAGAAAGGCTCCCTTACACTACCTTAGGGCTGAAAATTCGTCAATCTGGATGGGAAGCAGTAGGAGAAAGTAAAATCAAAGGGGTAAACTGAAGCACAAGTGCACTCAGAAAACAGCTACCTTGATTATAGGGGTGTGTCAACATCTTGCCTAAGCTCCGCCCCAAACCCAGGTCCTGCCTCCGCCCCGCCCCTGGGGCCTGGATCTGGTTTGTGATCAGGTCCCTGCGGGCTCCTCTACATGCAGCTCCCCAAGTCCGGAGAGCCCAGGTCAAGGGTCACCTGCCTGTGTAGAGGGCCAGAGGCACCTTCCGTTAGAACCCGCGGGCTCCCCCTGCAGACTGGGTCTGGAACCTTCCCAGCCCCTTCACCTATCGCTCGCTCATCTCTCCCAAAGGTGTGTGTGACGTCGGCGGACGTCAGCAAACAGCTGACGCAAAGCTTGCGGAGATGATGCCCTCTCGTTACCATGATGACCGGTGACGCACGCGCGCTAGAGAGGGTGCAGGTGCGGCAGTAGGCCTCTAGAGGCGCAGTGGCCCCTCTGCTAGTTCCTCGCGGCCCCACGCTGGGACTTCCCCGTCCGGGAATCCCACGGAGGAGCCGGCCGCGTGCTGCGCGTGGTCCGAGCTGGGGGCCGGAGGAAGCGCTCCTTCGAGCTGTCGGGCTTTCTGCTACACCCAAAATCCCCGAAATAGCTGCGGTGTGCGGGGGCCGGCGCAGAGAGAGACGGCGGCTTCTGGGCACAGATGGGGGACGCACAAGGCAGAGGCGCGGAGACAGACAGGGACTGGTGGAAATAGAAACAGACAGACAGGGACACAGACACAGCTTGCGGTGACGGGGGAGGGAGAGACGGGCTACCTTCGCACCCTGGCACTGAAGATGTGGGTTGGTGACCATGGGTCCTTGATTTTACCTTTCTGAGCCTCAGTTCTTTACAGACAGTGTGTCATGTAGCTCAGGCTAGCCTCAGACTTCCTCCCTATGACCTTGAATATCTTATCCCTCTTCCTTCACTTCGGTGCTGGGATTACAAGTTTGCAATACTAAGCCCGTTTAATAGGTCTAGTTTAGGGCTTCCTGCACAGTATGCTATGCAAGCACTCTATCATCTGAGGTACATCTCCAGACCCAAAAAACCAAGACATAAACAAACAAAAACCCCAAGGTCTCACTATGTAGACCAGGCTGGTCTTCAATTCACAGGTCCACTTGCCTCTGCCTTCTGAGTAGTAAAGGAATTCACTAGGGGGGTTTCTGCTTCGTATATGCCATCCTCCACTGAGTGCTGTCTCATCTTCAAGGGCCCCAAAGGAAAATGACATGCCCACTAGAACTTCTGCTCTTCTATAGAGTGCTTTAATTTTTCTGCAGCAGGGAGGGCCGCAGTGATGTTTTGTTATTTTTGTTGTTGTTACTACTACTGCCTATGTTGCCTATATCTCTGACCTATATCTGCCTACATTGGCATATCAGCTGCCTGGGCTGAGGGAAATGTGCTTGCTGTGTAAGCATGGGGACTGAGTTCAGATCCTAGTACCCATGTAAAAGCTGTGTGGAGGGGTGCACCTGTAACCCTCCATGCTACAATGGGAGGTGGGCATGAGGATCCTGGGGCACAATGGCAAGCTGGTCTAAAGAAATTCTGAGGCGGGGCGTGGTGGCACATGCCTTTAATCCCAGCACTTGGGAGGCAGAGGCAGGCAGATTTCTGAGTTCGAGAGTTTGAGGCCATCCTGGTCTACAGAGTGAGTTCCAGGACAGCCAGGGCTATACAGAGAAACCCTGTCTCAAAAAACCAAAAAAAAAAAAAAAAAAAAAAAAAAAGAAAAGAAAAGAAAAGAAAAAAAAAATTATGGGGGCTGGTGAGATGGCTCAGTGGTTAAGAGCACTGCTCTTCCAGAGGTCCTGAGTTCAATTCCCAGCAACCACATGGTGGCTCACAACCATCTGTAATGAGATCTGATGCCCTCTTCTTGGGTGTCTGAAGAGAGCAACTGTGTACTCACATACATAAAATAAATAAATCTTAAAAAAAATTATGATCTTCCAGTTCAGTATGGGACTCTTTCAAAAAATAGGCTGGGTGTGGGGTGCACTTCTTTTTTTTTTTAAGATTTATTTATTTATTATATATAAGTCCACTATAGCTGTCCTCAGACACTCCAGAAGAAGGCATCAGATTTCGTTACGGGTGGTAGTGAGCCACCATGTGGTTGCTGGGATTTGAACTCGGGACCTTCGGAAGAGCAGTTGGCACTCTTAACCACTGAGCCACCTCGCCAGCCCTGGGATGAACTTCTTTAATCCTAATACCCCAGAGGCAGAGGCAGACAGATCTCTGAGTTGGAGGCCAGCCTGATCTACATAGTGTGTCCCACCCAGCACAGCCAGGGCTACACAGAGAAACTGTTTCAAAAGTAAAATAAGGCAGTGGTAGCCCACGCCTTTAATCCCAGAATTTGGGAGGCAGAGGCGGGTGGATTTCTGAGTTCAAGGCCAGCCTTGAAGATAAACAACAACAAAAGAACTCCATAACAACAGAAAAAAAGAAAGAAAAAGAAAAGAAAGAAAGGAAAATATCAGCTTCAGGCAGGGAAGAACATTTTGTCTCCCCACCCCCACCCCAGACAGGGTTTCCCATAGCACAGGCTGACTTCAAACTTGCTATGAAGCCCAGACTGAATTTGAATTCCTGATCCTTCTGCCTTGTTTTATAGACAGTGTTTCTCTGTGTAGCCCTAGATGTCTTGGAACTCTCTTTGTAGACAAAGCTAGCCTGGAGCTCAGAGACCCATCTGCCTCTGCTTCTTGAGTGCTGGAATTAAAGGTGTGCGCCACCAACCAGTGCGCCTCCAAGTTTTTGTTTGTTCGTTTGTTTTTTGAGATTTATTTATGTATGAGTACACTGTAGCTGTCTTCAGACACACCAGAAGAGGGCATCAGATCTCATTACAGATGGTTGTGAGCCACCATGTAGTTGTTGGGATTTGAACTCATGACCTCTGGAAGAGCAGTCAGTGCTTTTGACCGCTGAGGCATCTCTCCAGCCATGTGCATCCAGTTTTTTGGTTTTTGGTTTTTTGAGACAGGGTTTCTCTGTATAGCCCTGGCTGTCCTGGAACTCACTTTGTAGACCAGGCTGGACTGGAATTCAGAAATCTACCTGCCTCTGCCTTAAAGGCATGCGCCATCATGCCCGGCTGTGCATCTAGTTTTTATGTGTTTGATTACAGCTATGATCTACCACATCTTGCTAAGTTATTTCTGTGTGATGGGACTCAGATAATTTCCAGTCTATCACAAATGACTAAGACTTGGGATAGAAAGTGAGTGAGATGCTAAGGATCACAGCCAGGGTCTCCCGAGTGCCAGACAGGCTGCTGCTATTAAGCTATATGATGCTCCCTGTTTTTGTATATGGTATATGATGTGGTGTGTGTGTGAGAGAGAATGAATTCTGATACATAGCCTAGGATGGCCTCAAACTCAAAGTCTTCCTCACTCAGTCTGCCAAGTGCTGAGACAGATGTGAGCCGCCAAGCCTGAATCTCCCCACTTTCTGAGATTTCACATTCTGTGTTGTCCTGTTGGCTGCCAGCTCCTAGGATCATGAAGCTCTTCTGCCTTAGTTTAAGTATATAAGACCATAGTCATGTGTCACTGTGCCCAGTTAGACATGGTTGGACACTGTCATCCCCCCTCCATGTTACAGAACACCAAAACTAATTCTTCCTAGCTTCTTTTTCTTGTCTTATTGCAATGGCTGAGATGGTAATACAATAAGGTAGAAGAGCTGGATATGAATGTCTTCTGATTGTTTGGGGCAATGGCACCCTTTCTTTATGCTCCCATAGACAAACTTAAAGAATGCTAAAATAAGGAAGGGGCAAGGGAATAATGCAGTGTATCTGCAAGAGACTCTGGTACTACAGTTTCAGAGGCTCTGGGAGAAAGAAATGTTGTATATGAAATACGTAGCTATGGCTGTCCTGGAACTCACTGTGTAGACCAGACTGGTTTTGAACTCACAGAGATCTACCTGTCTTTTCTTCTTGAGTACTAGGATTAAAGGCCTGCACAACCACATCTGGCTCTGATGTTCTGTTTTCATGTATATGAACCTGTGTACGGGGTGCATTCACATGTGGGTACATTAGACTTATTATTTATATTTTATGTATATAGGTGTTTTGTCTGTATGTATCATGGTTAAATGCTCTGGAGTTTCAGGTAGTTACAGATGGCTGTAACCTGCCATGTGAGTGCTGGTAATTGAACCTGGGTCCTCTACAAGAGCATCAACTGCTCTTAACCACTGAGCCATCTCTCTACTCTTTTAAAGGCTGTGGAATGAAAGAAGGGAAGAAGAGGGGCTAGAGAGATGGTTCAGCGATTAAGAGCTCTGACTGTTCTTCCAAAGGTCCTGAGTTCAAATCCCAGCAACCACATGGTGGCTCACAGACATTTGTAATAAGATCTGATGCCCTTTTCTGGTGTGTCTGAAGACAGCTACAGTGTACTTATGTATAAGTAAGTCTTTTTTTTTAAAGGGTGCGGGGAGAGAATGAGTGTAGCTGCAAGAGAGTCTGATAATACACTTTGGGTTTTGAAGACTCTCGAAGGAAAGAGTGTAGTTGCAAGAGAGTCTATTAGCATAGGTTTCTGTTCTTCGGGTTCTGGAAAAAAGAAGAAAGGCACCTTCTCTCTCTATGCACACAGCTATGCTTAGTCCTATAGAGAACACAGCTTGAAGTATGATACCTAGATTCTATAATCATAATAGCATGGCTGCAGTCAAATCCTACCTCTGCCACGTCCTGTTGCTGTTACCCTGGATAAATCACCCAGCCTCTCTGGGCTTCAGTTTTCTCACCTGTAACATAAAGGTACTATTTAGCTCATATATGCTGAAGCTGATGTGAGGATAAAAAAAAAGATAAGGCAAGGGGAACTCTGGTTTAGGCACTCACAAAATGCTAGCTGCCATCCTATTTATTATAATAGTAATTGTTAGGGCCGGGCTTTATAGCACATGCCTTTAGTCCCAGCACTTGGGAGGCAGAGGCAGATCGGTCTCTGAGTTCAAGACTAACCTGGTCTACACAGTTCCAGGACAACCAGAGCTATATAGCGAGAGACCCTGTTTAAAAAAAAAAAAAGTACCAAAAGTAGTAATTGTTACTTCACAGAGGTATAGGTGTCCTTGAGAGGCCATAAAACATTCAGACCTCAGGACCTTTGTACATTCTTTTCTTACCACCTAAAAGTGTCTCAAAGTATTCTATGCTCTTTTAAATCCTGGAACCCTTCACCCTGTTAATGTTATCTAACTTAACATTTAAACTACTTTTTAAATGTGTGTGTGTGTGTGTGTGTGTGTGTGTGTATGTTTATGAGAGAGAGAGAGAGAGAGAGAGAGAGAACTGAGTGTAGGTGCACACATGTGCCACTGCCCTCATGCAGAGGCTGCAGAAGAACTTTCAGGAGTCAGCAGCTTTCTGCTTCCACCATGGAATACCAGGATCAAACTCAGGTCTTCTCATTTGTGAGATGTTAAGAATTGGTCCTAATGCTTTGTCTTGATTTGGCTGTTAAAGCTGAGCTTCCCGATAGGAGGGTCCCTGCCCCGAGTTGGCTTTGATTGGTAATAAAGAATTGCCACGGGGCTGGAGAGATGGCTCAGCGGTTAAGAGCACTGACTGCCCTTCTGAAGGTTATGAACTCAAATCCCAGCCATCACATGATGGCTCACAACCATCCGTAATGAGATCTGATGCCTTCTTCTGGTGGGTCTGAAGACAGCTACAGGGTACTTACATATAATAAATAAATCTTTTTTTAAAAAACCTGTACTAAGCCGGGAGTGGTGGCACACGCCTTTAATACCAGCACTCGGGAGGCAGAGGCTGGTGGATTTCTGAGTTCGAGGGCCAGCCTGGTCTACAAAGTGAGTTCCAGGACAGCCAGGGCTATACCTGGCTGAAACCCTGTCTCGGGAAAAAAAAAAACAAAAACAAAAACAAAACCAAAAAAACCTGTACTAATGCTTATGCATAATTCGTATATTAGTGAAGGAAAGGAATATGCACTAAAGGCCAGGTCAGAACCAGTGGGTGGGTACGCTCAGTGTCAGCACTCGACTCCCCAAAGACCTGGGCTCCATTCCCAGCCCTGCAAAGAGAAACAGAATGGGGTCTGAGAACAAACCATTGTTCAGTCTCTCAATACCCAGGGCCACATCAGGATCCACTCTCTACTGCGTACCTGTTCAGTAGGAGAATGGCTTTGTATGGATTAGACAGCCTGTGTGTTGGCAGGGAAATTCACCTCCTATAGCTGCTCGTCCTGGGTATCCAGTTGGAAACATCTTTTCATCTGTCTCATGGCTCCAGCTTTTTAAATGGAGTCAGTTGTTTGCTTTTGGTTTTTGTGACAGGTCTCTCTATGCAGCCCTCACTGACCTAGAACCAAAGATCCAACTCCTGTCTCCCGAGTCCAGCAGGCCAGGCCCTGTGCTCAGTTGGATCTCTATAGGGAAGGCTACTTTCTTAACTGTCCATAACCATTCCTTTTTACAACTAAGAGGCCATCTCACACAGGGCCCAGACCGGCCTGGAATCCCAGCCCTTCTGTTGGGACTGTCTGAGTGCTGGGATTAGACACACACTACTTTTTCTTTCCTACTTTCTTTTTCTCCACATGAAAAAAATTACATTTATCTGGATATGGTGGTGCGTGCCTTTAATCCCAGCATTCAGGAGGCAGAGACAGGTGGATTTGTGTGAACTTGAGGCCAGCCTGGTCTACAAAGTGAGTTCCAGGACAGCCAAGGATCTGTACACAGAGAAACCCTGTCTTAGAGAAAGAAACAAAACCCAAAACAACAACAAAAAAGAAAAAGGAAACAGTTCCATTTATTTCTTTATGTGGGGACGGGAAGGGCGGGCATGCATAGCAGTGTATGTGTGGAGCTCAAAGACAGGGGTCGGCTCTCTTCCACCATGTGGATCTTCTATCTGCAGACTTGATGGTAAGCACTTTATTCTCTGAGCCATCTTGTTAGCCACTTCCTCATTTTTATAAGAATGATGATTCAAATCCTATGTAAGAGAGCAGCAAGGCAGGGTGGCTAGCACCTGTCTTCCTAGCACTTGGAGAGAGAGGCAGGAGGGTCAGGGGTCTAAGGTCAGCCTAGGGAACTTGAGACCCTGTCTCAAAAACAAAAACAGCCAGGTAGAATAACTAATTGGTTCATGATAACCCTTTTTCCTGTTGTCTAATTATCTGAATCAAGTCTGAATTTTAATTTCCTTTCACTTAATCAGGATTTTTTTTTCTTTAAAGACAGGGTCTCACTGTGTCCCTGACTATCCCAGAACTCATCCTGTTGCCAAGGCTTACCTGGAACTCACAACAGTCTGCCTCTGCCTCTAGAGTGCTGGGATTAAATGTGAGGGTTACCATCCCAGGAAAGACGTTGGTTTTTGAGACTGGATCTCCTGAAGCCTAGGCTGGCCTCAAACCCCATTGTCAGCCTGGAGCTCCCAGTCTTCCTTGCTGCCTCTATCTCCCAACTGCTGGGATGTCAGTCAGCCAACACCTCCATGCTGGCAGAATTTTCCTCATAATGGTCTAGTTTATATACAAAGACTTGTTTATAGATGGATCTTGCTCCCTGGCCGAGCAGGAACAGGGACCTAAGTGTGTCTCCTTTGCTGCAACTATGGTCTGGCCAAAGTGGCTGGTGTTTACAGTAGGTAGTTAGGGACAGGAATGAAATAAACAAAGAAATTTTGGAGCAAAGGCATGCTTGGCTCCTGTCCTGCCTTACTCTCAGCCTCTAAATAGCTGAAGAAATAGAAGCGCAGGAGCACACAACAAATGGCTGGGATCTCTGAAATCTCACTGCAGCTAAGTGATGTTTGCAGTGAGGATTCCCGCCTCCAGCCTTAGCCCAGCCCCCAAACAGTTCCTATTTCCCCTACCAGCATTCCAAAGAAATGAGACACAAGCTTTCTGCTCTGGGGGGAAGGTGGGCCACCAGGGATTCAAGAAAGGGAAACATCTCTAAGTAACTCGGGTTTGAGTGTCTTTCCCAGTCCCCAGGGGCTGGACACAGCTGGTAATGCTTGGTGATGTCACCGGAGGTCCCCGTTCCCAGCTATTAGGCAGGTCCAGTGTCAGGAACCTAGTTGGAAACACACCCACACAGAGCACAGAACGAGGTGATGTGGAGACCCTACAGGAACGTACCAGCCAAGAGTGGAGTGGATTATTGCTTTCTTGGAGAGTTAGAGGAAATCCATGATCTAGATGTCCTACCTTCCGGGAGTCAGCGCCCCCACCCACTTCCCTATACAGCTGACAATCCACAACTTACCTTGCTAGGAAAAGGGGCTGGAGAGAAGAGCCCCGCCCTCTCTGGCCTGGGGTCAGGACAGTGGGAGGGGACGGGTGTCCAGACCCTTTGTTTGCTGCTAGGTGTGGGTATATGGGAGACCCTCCAGATGTATGTCGGTCATGCGCGTGCCCAGGCTGGGATAGACTGCTCCTGCTGCTGTGGTGAATTGCCAAGCTGGAGGAAGAGGTGGGGAAGAGAAAGGGGACTCGCCAGCTCTTCCCACCCACTCAGGAGTTTGAGCGCGAGGGGGAGGGGCCACAGCGGGTAAGGGTTTTTATGCCCACCAACCCTGCGGTTCCATGGACAGGAAACACCCCCAAATCTGCAGATCTTTATTCGTTTCAGAAAGCCCCCTCTCCAACAGCTCCGGAAAAGTTGGGGAGGGACCCTTCCCAAGCCAAAAGGCTAGCACTCCTCTCCTTCCACCTGACACCATCGCAAAATACATCCCTTAATCTGGGATATTCCTGGTTCCAGGATGCATCGTGAGTTTCTAAATCCTGTTCAAAGCATTGAAAAGGATGTGCGACCCTGAGTACCTCAAACTAAGATAAAATGGACTCCTTCAAGCCCCAGCCGAAATACAGAGGTTAAGGGGAGCTGGAAGAGGCTGTGGACAACTCCATAAAGTGAAGACCAGAAAAGACCTGTCCAGTGCCTTCGGGGGTCCCCCTAGGGGTAGGGCTGTCAACACTGTCGCTGCTTAAACCTTAGCGACACCCAGAGGCGGAGAAAGGAGACATTTTTAGGTGAGGGATTCTGGAGGGCTGCAGGAACTGCTTACACGAGTGGGAGTGGCGCGCGTGGTGGTGGTGGTGGAGTATGAAGACTGTGTTAATCACCATCTGCTTCTGATCCCCACACAAGGCGAAGTCTGTAGCATCCGGCATGTACCAACCCTGACTGAAATATTGCTTTCTGTCCCAGAGCAGGGTTAAGTCAGAGGGCGCTCCGCTTGCAGCAACACCAAGACTAAAGACATGAGTTTAATACCTGGGATCGCCATTGGGGAAGAAGACAACTGACTCCCGGAAGTTGTTTTCTGACTTCAACATGTGCATTCTAGAACTCACCATCTTCCCCATAAATAAATCAATCTAATATTTCTTTCTTTCTCTGGCTATCCTGGTACCCACGAGGTAGACAAGCTGGCTGCCTCCACCTCCCGAGTGTGCCACCACCACCAATGAATGAATGTAATTTCTTAAGTACTGGAGCTGATGAGATGGCTCAGTGGGTAAAGATGCTGGCTACCAAAGCTGGACGACTAAAATTTGATTCACAGGGCCCACAAGGTAAAGAAGAGAACTAACTCTAGTAAATTATCTTAAGACCTTCACATTGTGCACCCTGCCTGGTGTGCGTGCCTAACACAAACACACACACACACACACACACACACACACACACACACCGAACGCACGCTCAGACTTTTTCTTTTTTTGTTTTCTTTTTTTTTTTTGTTGTTTTTTGTTTTGTTTTCTTTTTTTCCCACGGGACAGGGTTTCTCTGTATAGCCCTTGCTGTCCTGGAACTCACTCTGTAGACCAGGCCGGCCTTGAACTCAGAAATCCGCCTGCCTCCGCCTCGCAAGTGCAGGGGTTAAAGGCGTGCGCCACCACTGCCCGGCCAGACTTTTCCTTTAAAGGCCTGAGCTGGGGAGACGGTTTAGTGCCACCAAGCCTGATGAACTGAATTTGATCAGTGGGATTCACATGGTGGAACAAAACTGACTCCAGAAAGTTGTTTTGATGTTCACATGTGTACAAACACATACAAAATTAATAAAATGTCATTTTAAAAACCTCCTTATTTAGCTGAACATGGTGGTGCACACCTTTAATACTAGCACTTGAGAGGCAGAAGCAGGCGGATCTCTGAGTTTGAGGCCAGCCTGGTCTACAAAGCAAGTCCAGGACAGCTGGTTACACTAAGAATCCCTCTCTGGGGGTAGGGTGTTGGGGAGAACAGAAAAAAAACCCTGACTTATTTATTTTATGTGTATTGTGTCTGCATATATGTCGGTGTGAGTATCAACCCTTCTGGAGCTGCAGTTACAGACAAATGTGAGTTGCTATATGGGTGCTGGGAATTGAACCTGGGTCCTTTGAAAGAGCAGCCAGTGCTCTTAACTACTGAGTGGTCGCTTCAGCCCCTAAGATGTAATTTAAAATTTTATTTATTTACTTATTTATTTAGCCAGGTGGTCCTGCTATATGCCTTTAGTCCCAGCATTTAATCTTCAGAGGCAGAGGCAGTCAGAGCTCTGAGTTCTAGGCTATTCTGGTCTATAGAGTGAGTTCCAGGACAGCCAAGGCTACACAGAGTAATTCTGTCTCAAAACAAACAAACAAACAAACAAACAAATAAATATTTTTTAAAATTTAAGGGCAGATCTGGTGTAGTGGGGCACACCTTTAGCCCCAGCACTGGGGAGAAGAGGTAGAAAGATCTGTTAGTTTGAAGTCAGCCTGGTCTACATAGTGAATTCCAAGACAGCCAGAGCTGTCTTATATACAGTGAGACTCTGGTGGGGGTGGGGGTGGGGTGGGAATTAAGGGCAAACATGATTAAAAAAAACAAATTGTATATTAATGTTTTGTCTGCAAGTATATCTGTCCACCACATGCATGCCTGGTGTAGTCAAAGGCCAAATGGGGACATAATATATATATCCTGGGTTGGACTTACAGATGGGTGTGAGTGGCCATGTAGGTGTTGGGAACAGAATCCGGGTGCTCTGGAAGACCAGCCAGTCTCCAAACTATTGAGCCAACTTTCCAGCCTCAATTTTGACTTTTTTTTTTCCATTTTTTATTAGGTATTTAGCTCATTTACATTTCCAATGCTATACCAAAAGTCCCCCATACCCACCCACCCCCACTCCCCTACCCACCCACTCCCCCTTTTTGGCCCTGGCGTTCCCCTGTACTGGGGCATATAAAGTTTGCGTGTCCAATGGGCCTCTCTTTCCAGTGATGGCCGACTAGGCCATCTTTTGATACATATGCAGCTAGAATCAAGAGCTCCGGGGTACTGGTTAGTTCATAATGTTGTTCCACCTATAGGGTTGCAGATCCCTTTAGCTCCTTGGGTACTTTCTCTAGCTCCTCTATTGGGAGCCCTGTGATCCATCCATTAGCTGGCTGTGAGCATCCACTTCTGTGTTTGCTAGGCCCCGGCATAGTCTCACAAGAGACAGCTACATCTGGGTCCTTTCGATAAAATCTTGCTAGTGTATGCAATGTTGACTTTTTTTTTTTAGAGTGTTGTTTGTATAACAACCCTGACCGTCCCTAAAATTACTCTGTAGGCTAGGCTGGCCTCGATCCGCCGGCCTCTGCCTCCGGAGTACTGGCATAGCGCCACTACCGCCCAGCCAATTTTGACTTTTTGACAGTGTCAATATGTAGCCCTGGCTGGACTAGAACTCCTGGAGAGCCACCTGCTTTTGCCTCTAGCGTACTTGGATTACCGTGGGCCACCACGCCCAACGCGACTAACCTTTTGTTTCTAAAGGATGGTCAGTCTGGTTTCGGCGGGAACTTCCAGAAGGCCTCACCACATACTCCTGGCCCTTTAAAGAAGACCTCCGGTTGCCAATGCCGCCGACTCCCGTTGCTAAGGACGTAACGTCCCGCGCCGACGCTGGGGCGGGGCCGTCCTGCGCGGCGCCCTGGGCGGAAGCGGAAGGGGCGGGGCTCGCCGAGCGGACTCTCTAGCCCTTGTGGGTCCCTGTTCAGCGCCCGGCCGTGTGGAGCCCCGGGAGCCAGTCCGGGCCTCCGAAGCGAAGATGGTGGACTACAGCGTTTGGGATCACATCGAGGTGTCGGACGATGAGGACGAGACGCACCCCAACATAGACACTGCCAGCCTCTTCCGCTGGCGGCACCAGGTGGGGCTGTGCGCGCTCATCCCCTTCCCCCCCACTCCCGGGACCCCCCGCTCTAGAGTTCTGACCTCTTCCCCAGGCCACCTGGCGTGGGGGCGGGGGAGACCTTAGTTATTGACATCTGGAGCCGCCTGCTCCACAATCTAGACTTTTCTCTTTCTTTTCTTTTCTTTTTCTTTTTTTTTTTTTTTGAAACAAAATTTCACTGTGTAACCTTCCCTGGCCTAGAACTTGCTGTGTAGAACAGGCTGGTTTCTAACTCACAGTGATCCTCCTGCCTCTGCCTTCCCAGTACTGGGATTAGAGACATGTGCCTTCATGCAGGGCCGGACTTTTTAATTCCATCCCAGGACTCCTGGCTTCTTCACCGTAATTCTTGACCTGTATCTCCAGGCGTTCTCTCTGTGCTATGGTTCTCTTCTGTTTGTAAGTTTATTTATTGTGTGTGTTCCCGTGTGCACGTGGCACAGCATGCCTATGGTGATCACAGGATAACTTGTAGAAGTTGGGCCTCTCTTTTCACCATGTTGGAACTGGCTGTGGAACTCCAGTCGCCCCACGTTGCCACAAGCACCTTTACACTCTGAGCCATTTTATCAGTTGGTAATACTTTAGTCAGAGTCTTGCCTCTCCCCATCCCCAAGCTGACCCTTGTGTGTAGGGTCCCCACTATCCTGTGCAGAACCTTCTGTTCTTCCTCAGAGTCTGGACCCCAGGTTCTGTTAGGTGATCTCATAGCCCAGCCACGCACCCACTTCATATTGCACGTCTCCCTTCTGCCTCTCCTCACTACTTAGAGTCTGGAGCCACAAAACTTCTGACTATGGCATCTATTTCCCAGGATCTTAGGCATGAATTTCTATTAAAGGCCCAGAGACGACCCCCTCCCCCCCCAACTTCCAAACTAAATGAGCCCTTAATTTAACTGTCAATCTTAGCTTGCAGCTGGGATTCCCCAGTCCAGGATCCCTTTCCCTGGGTTATAGACTTGAGTCCCACATGGGACATACCTGTAGAGCCCCCTTATCCTCTGTATTTGACCTCCATCTCCACTCTTGCCCATCATTCAGTTCCAGTGGCTCTCCTTATTCTCACCTCCTGTAGACTCTTATTTCCTGTTACTCCAGGAAACCCCACCCACCTAACTTCCTGTTAGAACCTCTGCTCCTTCTAGTATAGTAAGTAGACCCTCTCCTTCCCACCTTGGCTCCTATATGAACTGTAGCCATCTTTGAAAATTCACCAAACCAGGAGCCAGATGATGATGACACACATTTTTAATCCTAGCTCTCAGGGGGCAGAGGCAGGCAGGCCTGTGAGTTCAAGGCCAACCTGGTCTACAGAGAGTTCTACAGCTAGCTAGGGCTACACAGAGAAACCCTGTCTGGAGGGATGGGGCCGGGAGTCGGGTAGGATAAAGAGAGGGGGGAGGGGAGGAAGAGAAAGAAAAGACAGCTCACCAACCCAGAAAACCAAGCCTGTCCTGTCCTACCTGCCCGTTCCCTCCAGCTTCATCTGTCTCTCTCCAGGGTTCAGAGCATCCTAGTTAACTCTGGACCTCCCAGATAATGTTCCCACATAACCTTACTTTCTGAGCATGGTAGCACACCTGTAAACTCAGGTCTTAGGAGGAGGACGAGGAAGGAGGATCTGGGATTCAGAGTCAGTCCTCGATATAGGGCAAATTCTAGGCTAGCCTGGACTACATGAGACAATATCAAAAACCAAATGGGCTGGAGTTCAGTTGTATGGCATTGCCTTGGGCTCCATCTCTAGCACTGCTTAAAAACTAGCCATGGTGGGGCAGGCCTGTAGTCTGAGCACTGGGGAGAGGGAAGCAGGAGGGTCAGAAGTTCAAAGTCGTCAGCCACGGTAAGTGTGAGGCTGGCACAGGCTACAGGGGATCCTGTCAACCACCAAGCAAATAAAATACAGTCCTCTGCAGTTTTACATCTCTCCAAAACAGACGCCCCAGATTGAGACCTTAGAACCCCAAGTGTGAGCAAGCCATGCTCTTGCCCCTCCCTTGTGCCATCATTACCTGCAGGCCTGTAGCATACTACCAAGATGTGAGGGTGGCCTGGATGTGTGGTTCAGTGGTAGAGTACTTCTCTAGCGTGCAAGAGGTACTGGGTTCCAACTCTGTCGCAGCAGTAAAGAGACAATGGCCTAACCTGCTCCCCAAATTAAAACTTCTATACCCATATACCTGTGTGTCTTATACTCTTTGTTTAAGTTACATCTTAATTTTTTTGTGTGTGTTAATTCTTATGTATGTGTGCCGAGGTATCCTTGTGGCAGTCAAAGGATAACTTGATAGAGTCCACTTTCTCCTTACATGTGGGTTCTTGGGATCAAACTCAAGTCATCAGGCTTGGTAGCAGGCCTTTTCCCACTGAGTCCTCTCATTGGCCCCTGTGCTTGTTATACTCTCAAGCTGAGGGCAGGTACTTTCCATTTAGGAATTTTGCATCTCACCTTCTTGGGGAAAACTTCTCATTACTCCTAGAAAGTCCTTCCCCATCCTCCCCAAATCCAGCATTCGGCTCCCAGTCCCACCCACACACCTATTCCTTCCAGTTTCCTGGGAAGACCACCTGCCAGGCAGCAGTGTGTGGCAGCAGAGAAGCCCAGTGCCTCGCATAGCATTGTATTAGGAAGCACTGAAGAGCCACACACAGCTGCAGAACCATTCCTGGGAACACCTATTTCTGTTCTCTGAAGGTTTGTCTTCCTGCCGGGTGGGAGGGCCTCTGGTCTGCCGGGTGGGAGGGGCCTCTGGTCTGCTGCCGGGTGGGAGGGGCCTCTGGTCTGCTGCTACAGGCTTTGTTTCCTGTCTTGCTGCCATGGCTGTAATACTGAGGAGGGAAGTGGGGCCTGCTGCCCTAGCACATGTGGGAGGACAGGCAGGCTCTGGTGTACACGCTGACTTTACCGTGTTCTATGTCCATCTGTGAGGGGCTGGATTCCTAAGCGCTGAGCAGACGCTTGACAGCGCACATTTCAGGTCTGTGGCCCTGGTGCGCTCTGACTTGGAGGGCTCTCTGGCTGCTCTAACTTTCCTGAGATGGGAGTAGGACCCGGGTGCTCTGTGCAGTCTGTAAGACTTAGAACCCCAGTGTTTAACAACGGCTTCTCTTGGGATAGTTCCTGCCATCACTGCTTAGGTGCTTGTGATTTCAGAACACATTTGAAGCCAGATGTGACAGTGCATGGCTGTCATCTCAGCACTTGAGCGAGAGAGAGGCAGAAGCTATCCTTTGCCACATAGCAAAGGTGAGCACCTGTGTAAAAATAAACAGCAGGGGCTCTGCAAGGTAGCTCAGTGGGGGAAGGCACCGGTCACCTGAGTTTGATTCCAAGAGAGAAGGGACAACTGCAGGGTGTCCTCTGACCTCCGCATCCACACTATGGCACACATCTGTTCCTGCCACCATGCACACAATAAATTAAAATTTGAAATTAGCCAAGCAGTAGGGACCCTTGATCCCAGCACTGGGAAGCTGTGGTGGATCTCTGTGAGTTCAAGGCCAGCCTGGCCTAGAGAGGGAATTTCAGGACAGCTAGGGCAGAGAAATGTTGTTGTTGTTGTTGTTTTTTAATAAAATAATTAATTAATTAATTTTTAAAAATCTGGCTTGACCTGCTGTTGCAGGCTTGTGTTCCCAGCTCCTGGGGATGCTGAGGCAGGAGACCAGCATTCAAGGCCAGCCTCAACAACATAAGGCAACACCAGGTCAAACTAGGAAATACAAAAGGGCGGTGTGCAGTATGTGCAGCTCAGTAGCAGGCCGCTTGGGGAGCAAGTGCGCGACACTGGGTTCAGTCCCTGATCCCTGACACTGGGTTTAGTCCCTGGTAGGTCCCTACCAAAAAAAAAAAAGATGTGGAGGTTTGGGAAAGGGGGAGTGAGTTCCCAGCCCACCCTCCTAGGCTCTGTGGCCAGACATGTGGTATGTGCGGTTTCGTCTGGCTCCTTCCAATGTGCTCTATGGTGCCAGAATTCTGAGAACCTTTGTGTCCCTTCTGTAAGGGACACCCATGCCATCCTGTTACTTGTATAAGCCTGGCCAGCCAGGTGGCTGCTGTCACCAACACCACAGTCCCTGTTTTTAGCTTCAGCCTCCCTGGCAGCTACTCAGAGGACACTAGGGAGAATGGTGGCGGTCAGAAGCCAGCAGCCTGGCAACTTCCTGCTGCTCTGGGCTCTGGTCAGTGACTTAGGAGAGCAGGCCAGGGCTGCTGTGTCAGGACTTACCATGTGTGCACATAAGTGGGTTCATATAGAGGACACGGGAGACAGGTGTCCTGCTTCCCAGCTCTGTTCATTCTCTTGAACAGGGTCTCTCACTGATCCTGGAGCTAGGCTGGAGGTCAGCAGGTCCCAATCATCCTTCTGTCTCTGCTCCCTACAGTACTGGGGTTACAGGTGGCAGTCTATTTGAGTGCTGGGAATGTAAAGGCAGGTCTCATGTTTGGGAGCCCTGTCACTAAAAGCAGTTCCTCTGTAGCCATCCCCTGTGCAGCCTCTACCCTCCTGTGCTCCTTACTGTAATGCTTGGGCTTTTCATCAAGTGTGTTTGTGTGACAGAGTGCATGTGTGCAGGGCAGCTTGAAGAGTCACCCTTCTCCTTCCACCATGTAGATCCAGGGGTCATCAGGCTTGGCTGTGCGTCCTGCTGAACCCTCTGACCTCATGCTTTGGTTTTTCTCCCAGTGTGTGAGCACTCGTGCATGTTGGTTTGACTTTTCACTATCAGGACACTGTTCAATAAATTACACCAGGGGCAGATGAAGTTGCACACCTGAAATCGCAGTGCTGGGAAGACTAAGAGGAGCGTCTGCGTGTAGGAGCTTAAGGCCAGCCTGGCCCACATGCAAGGGCCCATCTCTGAATGGATGAATGAATGAATGAATGAATAACAGACATCATGACACATGACGTGAGACCCAGTGCTTAGTAACGTGCCTGCCTGGTATTATAGACCTGTCATCCTGGCTGTCCTGAGGCTGAGGAGAGAGGATTGGAAGAGCAGGGACCCCCCCTAGACTACACAGTGACTTCTGATCTAGCCTGGGCAACTTCAAGGGACTGTCTTATAGTGAGAAGCTGGTCACAGTGTTGCTGCTTGTCACTGGAGCCCAAGGGAGAGAGTCAGGAACTTCACCCGGGTGTAAGCCACCATCAGCTACATGGTGGATTCCAGACTACATAGCAAGACAACAACAAAGCGGGGCTGGCTAAAGGGCTCAGCAGGTAAAGGTGCCCACTCCCAAGCCTGGGGGTCTGAGTTCAGTCCCTGGAACTGGGCAGCGTCCTCTGATCTCCACATACCTGTGCTGTGATGTCTGTGTGAGCAGATTCAAAGCATTAATAAATACACCTACTTCCACATGTATATGTCCACACACAGAGGGGGACAACTTTGTAATGCATGGGTTTTCCTGCTGGGGCGGGAGGCAGAAGCAGGCGGATCTCTGAATTCAAGTCCAGCCTGGTCTACAAAGCAATTTCTAGGACAGCCAGAGCTACACAGAGAAACCCTATTTCAAAAAACCTAAATGGATAAATAAGTAAATAAATGGAGCTTTGGTGAATTTATTCTGTGTGTGTGTGCGTGTGTGCATCTGTATCTGTGTGTGGGTATTTACCACAGTTCACACGTGGCGGTCAGAGCACAGCCTCGCCGAGCTGTTTCTCTCGGCACTCCGGTCACCAGGCCTGGCAGCCGCCATCTTTACCTTCTGAACCATCTCACTGGTCCTAAAATTTATTTTATTTCGTTTACTTACTTATTTTATGTTTGCCATAGGTTTCACTCTGCAGACAAGGATGGCCTTGTCCTCAGAGATCCTTCTGCCTCCATCTGCCCATTGTTGGGGTTAAAGCCTTTTGCCTTCCATTTTATTTCAAGACAGGCTTCGCTGAGTTGCCTAGGCTGGCCTGGTACAAACTCAGGCTTCCTTCCTCAGCCCCCCTGAGTGCTTGGTTACAGAAGTGCTCCACTTGGGATTTTCTTTGGTTTTGTTTGTGGTGCTGGTGATACAACCCAAAATGTCTCAAGATGGTAAGCAAGGGCTGGCCAGGTGGCTCAGTGGGTAAAGCCACTTGCCACCAAGCCTGATACCCTGAGTTCAATCCCTAGCGCGTACACAGGGGAACTCTTGCCAGTTGTCCTCTGACCTTTACGTGTTGCTGGGTTTTTGTTGCTGTTTGTTTGTTTCCAAAATTAAAATGAGCAAGGTGTTTGCTGCTCAGTTGCTTCCCACACAGTCTTGTACCTGCACTTGAGAGACAGGAGGGTCAGAGTTCATGTTCATCCTGTTACATAGAGACGGTTTCATTAGTTAAACCTAGTCTTCAAAAAAAACATAGACATGTGGCAGCAGGGCACCAGCGGATGGGTAGCACGTGGCTGTGTGCTCTGTAGTCAGGGCCCAGGGTGCGTCCCTGACCCAGGCCTGTCTGGTCCCCTGTGGTAGCAGGGTAGGAGTTCTTTCTATGACTGGCTGCTGATTGTCCCTGCCTGCAGGCCCGGGTGGAACGCATGGAGCAGTTTCAGAAGGAGAAAGAGGAACTGGACCGGGGCTGCCGGGAGTGCAAGCGCAAGGTAGCCGAGTGCCAGCGCAAGCTGAAGGAGCTGGAAGTGGCTGAGAGCGATGGCCAGGTGGAGCTTGAGCGGCTGAGAGCTGAGGCACAGCAACTGCGCAAGGAGGAGCGGAGCTGGGAGCAGAAGCTGGAAGACATGCGCAAAAAGGAGAAGAACATGCCCTGGAATGTGGACACGCTCAGCAAAGATGGCTTTAGCAAGGTGGGACACTGGCAAGAGTGCTATGGAGTGCGGTCAGGCTAGCTGGGGGTGGTTCGGTGGTGGAGGCTAGACATGCCTGTAAAGACCCCAGGTCCACCCCTGTGTCCCCATCCCAGTAAACTAGAAAAAGAATTCTGACAATGAGAGCCAGGCAAAGCCACCGGGTGGGGTGCGAGGACAGGGGAGGGACAGACAGACAGACAGTTTGAGCTTGGGATTGGCTAGTGGAGGCCAACGAAGCCCATCCATACCCTCTGATCTGCCCGAAGGCCCGCGGCCATGCCTCCGCCACCTTGATGCACTTAGCGACGCCACCGCCTCCGATGTGGACAGGATGGGCGCGGCGGCCACGGCCCCCAAACCCCAGGCGCACCCCTGCCTTGCCCCAGCCCACTTGCCCTCTCACCCTGTCACAGAGCATGGTCAATACCAAGCCTGAGAAGGCAGAGGAGGACTCAGAGGAGGCAAGGGAGCAGAAACACAAGACCTTCGTTGAAAAATATGAGAAACAGATCAAGCATTTCGGTAAGTTCCTGCACAAAGGCTAGGTTAGGAGTCAAGGCCAGCAAAAGGCTTCCAATGGCCTCTGCGACATCTTCCTAACATCCTCTCCTGCAGGCATGCTCCACCGCTGGGATGACAGCCAGAAATACCTGTCGGACAACGTCCACCTGGTGTGTGAGGAAACGGCCAACTACCTGGTTATCTGGTGCATTGACCTGGAGGTAGAGGAGGTAAGTGTGCCCTTCCCAGCTGCGGGGACTCCCAGACACTGCGCCTGCTCACGCCCCGCCCACCTCTTTGTCCTGGCAGAAATGTGCACTGATGGAGCAGGTAGCTCACCAGACCATGGTGATGCAGTTTATTCTGGAGCTGGCCAAGAGTCTGAAGGTCGACCCCCGAGCCTGCTTCCGGCAGTTTTTCACCAAGATCAAGGTAATGAGCTCCTGTGTACCACCAGGAAATCCACAGTGCAGTGCGCGATGTCAGATATTTATTAGAGGGGCTTGAGGTGCCACGGGGATGGCCGTACATATGTATACTTGTGTGTGTGTGTATACATACATACATACATACATACATACATATATATATGTATGTATGTATATGAAACGTGTGTGGATGTGGATGTGGACCCATATGATTAAGAGATAACTTTGTGTGGTTGGTTCTCCACCTTTCTGTGGGTCCCTGTGGTAAAACAAGCTGTTAGGCTTACATGGCAAAGCACTTTCACCTACTGAACACCTAGCTGACCCTATTTGAGGATTTCTTTCTATTCATTTACTTTAAATATTAAATAATTTATATGTAATGTAAATATATTGCATAAACATTATATAAGTAAATATTAATTTTTTTTGTTGCTGTGTGTGTGCCTGAGTGAGTTTATGTGCATCATTCGCATGCAAGTGTCTTCAGAGGCTAGAAGAGGGCGTTGGGTCCCTGGAGGTGGAGTTGCTAGGGTTTGCAAGCTGTCATGTGGGTAATGGGTACCAAACTTGGTTCCTCTGAAAGACTGGGGAACCTGAGAGCAGGGCAGGGTAGAACAATCCAGAACTGAGGTTTCTGTAAGACCTTGCTGGAGGACACCTGAAGATGTGATACCAAGCTGGTGCTGTTGAGCCGAGCCAGGCGGCTGGCCATTAGCAGGTGGTCTCACAAGCTAGTAGGATGGGCGCTGAATGCAGGAGACAAAGGCCAAATCTTGAGGTAGCCATGGTGGAGTTCAGGAAAAGCTTCAGGGAGCCTTCACCTCCCTAAACATCTGGTTATGAATTGCAGTGAGCAGTACCCACCCTCTTCCACAGACCGCTGACCACCAGTACATGGAGGGCTTCAAGTATGAACTGGAAGCCTTTAAGGAGCGAGTGCGGGGCCGCGCCAAGCTGCGAATAGAGAAGGCCATGAAGGAATATGAAGAGGAGGAGCGCAAGAAGAGGCTAGGCCCTGGTGGCCTGGACCCCGTGGAGGTCTACGAATCCCTGCCTGAGGTGTGACTCCCCAGGGCCCAGGAGGGAGGAGGGTGATGTATACCCATTGCTGCTCCCTGCCCCCGCCCCTCTGCTCCCACCCATCCCAAGCCCAGGCCCTCACCCTGGCCCCTCTGTACTCAGGAGCTGCAGAAGTGCTTTGATGTGAAGGATGTACAGATGCTGCAAGACGCCATCAGCAAAATGGATCCCACTGTGAGTCCCTAGTCCCTGTGGCAGATGGCAGATGGCCAGGGGGTGCAACCCTGTCATCCAAGAGCAGGGTTGTGAGTCCAAGGCCAGGCTTAGTTAAGATGAGCCAGAGCAATTCAGTGAGACCCTGTCTGAGAACGACACCCTTCTGCACACACGCACGCAGTACAATACCAGTATACTTTAAAAAAATCTTTTAATTCCTTGCCCCACCACCACCACCTTTTTTCTCTGAGATAGGATCTCACTGTGTAGACCAGGCTAGCTTCAGACTCACACAGATAGACCTGCCTCTGTTCCCAGGCTAGCTCCAGACTCACAGATAGAGCTGCTCTGTCCCCTGCGTGCTCAGGTTACCTCGCTGGTTACTTAAGTGCTGGATTGTAATCTCTGGTCCTCATGATTTGGAGGAAAGTACTCTTAACTGCTGAGCATAGCTGTCACCACTCCCTTTTGTCTGTGTGTTTGTTTTTTGAGACAGGGTCTCATGTAGCCCAAGCTGACCTCAAATGTGCTACATAACTGATGACCTTTGCTCCTGACCCTCCTGCTGCCACTTCCTAATTGGTGGGATCACAAGTGTGTACCACCATATCTGCTTGTCTGTGGTGCTGGAATGGTAGAGTCTCAGAACACTGGGCAATTGCTGCACCCGCTGAGTCACATGCTAGCTTCTGCAGTTCTATATTACCAGTCCTGGGTGGAGTGGGTGCTGAGCAGCCTTGAAGGAGGTGCAGGGGACACTGGGCATCATGCTGCTGGCATGGCCTCATCTGCTGTCCTCCCTCTCTCCACAGGATGCCAAGTATCACATGCAGCGTTGCATCGATTCTGGCCTCTGGGTCCCCAACTCCAAGTCTGGTGAGGCCAAGGAGGGGGAGGAGGCGGGCCCCGGGGACCCATTGCTGGAAGCCGTCCCCAAAGCGGGCAACGAGAAAGACGTCAGTGCGTGACCCTTCTCCGGAAAAGGAAACTTAGCCACCATGTCCCTAGCTCCCAACTTCTTCACTTGTGCTGCTCCTCACATCCTGGCCCATGGCCTGCCCCGTGTCCCCTCTCCTCCCACCTGTCCCCAGCGCTCATCAGACTCTCTGCTTCGGGTTGAGGGGCTCTGCTGTCTGCAGCCTCCTACCCCCATCAGCGTTATGCCAAAGTCCTGGGGGCCTGGGGAGGGGCAGCAGTTGCCAGGTTGGTCCACCGGGTTGGGGATACAAATGTCCCCATCTAGGCAAGGTCTGTCCCTATGGGTCTATGGTCACTGTTTTTCTTCTGTCTAGCTTCCTGTCCTGCAACTGGCAACAATGTCCAATAAACAGTTCCAGGTGCTGGAGGCCGCTGGTTCAGTGCTGTTTGAGGCAGAGGGTGAACCTAGGTGGGGAGAACTGGAGTGCTAACAGCCATCCATGCCTTTGCCCTGTCCTCACCCTTCAGAAGTCCTAGGCCTTCTGTGTCTCTCCAACTGTCTGTCTCAGCCTCCCCTAACTCCTCCCTCTGTCTCCCCTCTCCCCCTAGCACTCCATGGAGACAAGAGGACACGAGTTTGAGGGTAACCTGGGCATGAGATATATGTGGCCTTTCACACTAGACTTTGCCTCTGCTAGGGGAACATCTTATTCTAAATTTTTATTTGTGTGTGTGTACGCTCGCACGCCCGAATGTCTTTTTGAGATAGGTTTTGTATGTATCTTTGGCTGTTTGGGAACACACTATATAGACCAGGCTGGCCTCAAACTCAGATATCCACGTGCCACTCACTACCTCTTGAGTGCTGGCATCAAAAGCATGAGCCACTCCTGGCTTAAAATTTAATTTATGTGTATGAGTGTTCTGTACGTGTACATGTAGTGGCTGCAGAGGCCAGAATCTCTTAGAACTGTAGTTCCCAGTGGCCCTCAGTCCACCATGTGGCTACTTGGAGTGAACACAGTGTCCTCTGCAACATTGAGTCTTTTCTCCAGTCCTGGGGAGCAACTTTGAGGATTTCTCCTGTTAGAAAGAATGTAGCCTGGGGCTCTGGCTAGAGTTTAGTGGCAGAGCTTGGCTTAGCGTGGTTTCAGTTCCAGCAATGTTTGTTTTTTGTTTTTTGTTTGTTTTTTTTTTTTAAAGCACATGTATCATTCTGAAGAATGAATGAAACAGAAGGGTCATGTGTTCAAGGCCGGGCTAGGCTGACCAGTGAGTCACTGTCTCGGTGAAAATGAATTAAAGGACTTAGTTTACAGAGTGTTTGCCTAGCATTCAGGAAGCTCTGGCTTCTAGCCCTACCCTGCATAAACTGGGTGTGGTGCCACATCTGCAAATCCCAGGCCCAAAGTTGGATTTAATTCTGGAGTTAAGGGTGGTGGACTGAGAGGATAGCTCTCGATACAGAGGCCTGAGAAGACCTCAGTTTAGATACCAGCACCAAAATGCTGGACATGGCCGTGTGCACTTCCTGTAACCTCGGTGTCTTTGGAGATAAGACCGTGTCCCTGGGGCTTGGTGGCTGCAGGTCTTGTTTCAGATTGAGAGACTGTGAGTAGGAATAACATGAAGCATGATAGAGCAGGCCACTGGGCATCCTCTGGGTCCTACGGTACACAGGCACAGTACACATGCCTAATGCCGATGGCACACACAAAGCACATGGTTGTCCAGTCTGGGCTACGCGTGAGAAAGTAAACTTGCATGACCTGGTGAGATGGCTCAGCCGTGAAAGGCACTAGCCACCAAGCTTGGCAGTTTTAATTCCTACAGCATGCTACCTGCTGTCAGGAGAGAGCCAACTCAGCATACTACAGAAGAGTGTAACCTAAAACATAAAGTTAATAAGCAAATGAACAAACATGCAAAAATGGTGCAGTGAGCTGCATCAGTTGAAATCAGCCAAAGGCAAGATTCTGACCCTTCATCCATCCCCCTTTTAGGGCATTGTCCTCTGGGAACTGCTTCTCACTCAGGACCCAGCTCAGCCTTTGGAAGACAGCAAGCAGCTGATCTCCAAAATCTGAGGCAAGGCTAGTCTACATGGTGACTTGCAGGCCAGCCAGGGCTGCACAGTGAGATCCTATCTCAGGGAACAACAGAATGAAAAAACATTTTAACCAGCCCTAGCTCGGTGCAGTGCACCTCCCAGACATGTTCCTGGGAGCTCTCTGAACCTCTCACCTTTCACACTAGCCGCAGGACTGCCTCACCGGTGTGGTATGACCTGTAGACTACCAGGCACTATGAGCCTTTCCTTCCCTTCTCCCCTGAGACTCCCACAGCACTGGGAAAGGGGACTGGAGCACGCACAGTAGGCCCACAGAAAAGATTTGCAGAATGGCCAGAATGCTCTTGTGTCCAAGTGTCTATCCACCAGAGGGCAGGAGTGAGCCACAAATCTTTACAAGCCCAGTATTCTTTAGTTGAAAGGTAGGTCTGTAACTCAGTTCCAGGTGATCCAAACACATGGGGTGTGTGTGTGTGTGTGTGTGTGTGTGTGTAACTCAGTTCCAGGTGATCCAAACACATGGGGTGTGTGTGTGTGTGTGTGTGTGTGTGTGTGTGTACTTTAAGGTCATGAGCCATGATGTGGTTGCTGGGAATTGAGCTCTTTTGGGATAGCAATCAGTGCTCTTGACCACAGTAATTCCTCCAGCTCGTGATTTTTGAGATTAAGTCTCACTGTAGCACAGGCTACTCTGGAATTTGTGACAGTCAACCTACCTCAGTCTGCCTAGTGCTGTGATGAACATAGGTTGTGAGTTACTTTGACAGTCTGGTTTGGTTATATTTTTAACTCATTGAGTTGTCTCATAGCTGATTACGGAGTACATGTCTATAATCCCAGCACTTGGGAGGCTGAGGCACAAGTATGGACCGAGTTCAGCCTAGGCTATCTTGTCTCAGTGTGCTTTGTTTTGTTTTTTCATAACAAAATAGTTCCACAAATAGGTCTAAAATTTTTATTGATATACTTATTGTGTAGACATTGAAAAGCAGCTGGAGTTTCTGTGTCTACACTCTGTGGGAACTGGAGCTAGAACTAAGTATTGATGTCAGTAATGGTGGCAAGTGTCATTATCCGCTGAGCCATCTCAGCAGCTCATTGTAGAGGGATGCCCATTAGCTGCTTGGGCTGTCAGGAAGTCTCTGGTGGCTTCCTGTCCCCACCCCCCTAGGCTCCTAGACACATTGAACCGGGTCCTCGATTGCAGGGAAATGCAAGCCCTTTGCTTTCATTTTTACCAGCTCAGTTGATGACCCTACATACGGAGAAGTAAAACAGCTACAAAGCTACGTGGGGGTGGGGGTGTCGCAGAAACAGAGTGGCATCTGTGGGCTGTCATCTTTTGCCACCCTATTTCTGTAGTTTTTCCTTTCTCTGCCATGGTTGACACAGTTTCTAGAGAATACTGCTACACACATGTACAGCAGGACATGGAACCTTCTTTGAAAGTCTCCCAGCAAGTCACCTTGCAGTCCTCAGGAGAGAGGGGCCTGACTGTTCCCTGACCTCCCATTCAGAAGACAACAGACTTTGTTTTCAATTCTTTATCTTGGCTTTTCCCAGGTCTGGTGGGAACTTTAGGGAAGCCCTTCCCCCAAAGACCTGCCTTGCTTAGGGGAATCCCCTCATTTCTGAAACCTGTTCCAGCTGTCCTGGGTTTGTCCCTCTTCGTATGGAAAGTCCCCATTGGGGAAACCCCTTGGGTATTCCTGCTGAGTAATGGACAGGTTTAGGGTGCAGAAGTTCTACAAGACCTCTGGGTCAGAAGAACAAACACAGGCCTTCCCAGTAGCCTCAGGTAGCTGGTTTCTCTCTCCACTGTTCAATGTGGGATGTCTGTCCTGCTGTGAATGAACTGGCAGACTTGGGCTGGCACTCATATCTGTACTTCCAACATCTGGAAAGCTGAGACAGCAGAAGGGCTTTGAGTCTGAGGTCAGCCCAGGCTAAAGTGAACTCCACAGACCCTGCCCATCTTTCAAAAGAATATGAAAACAAAACCAAACAGAAACAGGGGGGAGGGGGAGGGGGAGGGGGAGAAGCCCAGTCAGCCCAGAAGAGCTCAGTCTGCAAAGAACTGTAAAGGAAGTGAGGTTTGAGCCTCGGAACCTACACAAAAGCAGAAGGGTGCTGCATGCTCATTAGCCCGGTAGCCATTGGAGCCTGCGGCCATCTTGCCTATCCAAATGGGATGTTACAGGCCAATGAGACCTTGTCTCGGACAAAACCAAACCAAGGTGGATGGCAGTTAAGGAATGACAGTTAAGGTTTTTCCCCTGGCCTCCACAACTGTGTACATGTATGTGCCTAAATGTCACACACAAATAAAACAGAATAAACCAGAGGCAGGTAGATTTCTATTTGAGGCCAGGCTGGTCTACCAAATGAGTTCCAGAATAGCCAGAGCTCCAGAGAGAAACCCTGTCTTGAAAAACCAAAAATAGAAAAAGCCAAGCCTTGGGACCTTTGGAGAATGCCAAACTCTGGCTACCCCGGCTCGTGACTCAGCATCCCCTGGGGGGGAAAGAGCTGTTGTTTATTATTACTGTGATTATTAGGGCCATTATTGTTATGAGTCACCCAGTTTGAAGTGCTGGGTACAGGATCCAGGCCCTCTATTTCAGCTTCCGAACTCCAGAGGGACTCCACCCATCTGAGCCGGCTCTTGAATTTGGCACAGTCCTCTTCCTGCTATTGAACTCTTGTGGCCTGGGCAGTGGCAGAGGAGACTGTTTTAGTTATTTTCATTGCGGTGAAGAGACACCATGACCAAGGCAATTTATAAAAGAACACATTTATTTGGGGATCAGAATTGCAGAGAATTAGAGTCCTTTATCATGGTGGGGAGCATGGCAGCAGGCAGGCACGCGAATGGAGAAGTAGATGAGATGACACCCTGAACCACAAGCAGGAGGCATAGAAAAGAGAACTGGGAATACCTTGGCCCTTTGAAGTCTCAAACCCATCCACCCTCAGTGACAACACCTCCAACAAGGGCACATCTCCTGACCCTTTCCAAACAGATATGCCAAGTGGAAACCAAGATTCAAATATATGAGTCTGTGGGGCCCACTCATTCGAGCCACCACAGAGTGTCAGCAGGGAAAGACAGCTGGCCCTTTGAAAGCAGAGAGAGAGCAGCCTGGCCTCCAGCTCAGACCACTCGGTGTCTGCCCACTGGGCATGTGCCCTCCCTGGTGGGTCTCACATTCTAGACCAGTGAAGATGGAAGTACAGAACCTCAAAGAGCTGAGTGATGTGCTCATCCAGTATAGACAGTGCCCCAGGTCCCATCCCAGCACACACACACACACACACACACACACACACACACACACGCACCACGCACCACGCACGCACGCACGCATGCACACATGCGCCCTGGCCAGAGTGGAGGGAAGAGGATTGGGCTCAGGGTCGTCCTATATAGAGACGCAAACTGAGCTACATAAGAGCCTGTCTCAGAAAAGAAAAGAAAAGAAAAGAAGAGGAAAGAAAAGAAAAGCTGGGTGGCGGTATACGCCTTTGATCCCAGCATTCAGGACACAAAAGAGTTTGAGGCCATCCTGATCTACAGAGTGAATTCCAGGACAGCCAGGGCTACACAGAGAAGCCCTGTCATGGAAAAAGAAAAAATGAAAAGGAGGAGGATATGGGGCTAAAGATACGGCTCAGCAGTTAAGAACACTGGCTGTGGGCTGGCAAGATGGTGGCTCAGTGGTTAAGAGCGCCGACCGCTCTTCCGAAGGTCCTGAGTTCAAATCCCAGCAACCACATGGTGGCTTACAACCATCCCTAACGAAATCTGATGCCCTCTTCTGGACTGTCTGAAGACAGCTACAGTGTACTTACATACAATAAATAAATAAATCTAAAAAAAAAAAAAAAAAAAAACAAAAACACTGGCTGCTCTTGCAGAGGACCTGGATTTGGTTTTTATTATAAAACCATCAGTAACTCCAATGCCCTCTTCTGGCCTTCATGGGCACCAGGCATGCATATAGTGTGTAGAAACACTAATAGGCTAAATACCCGTACATATAAATCTAAAAAAAAAGAAATTAAAAGTTAAAAGCAAGGAGGAAGAGGAAAGAAGAGTGGAGTGAGAGCAGGGCTGGCAAGTGCAGAACCTCACGATTCAGTCTCTAGCATCCCAGGAAGGGAGAAAGATATGTCCTCTCAGTTGGTAAGGACACCATGGCAGAAGGACAACAGATCTAAGCTTGACTGTCTTAGTTTCAAGTCTGGCTTCTCATTTCTGGTGGTTTGAATGATAAGGTCACCCATAGCCTTGGGCATTTGAATTCTTGGTCCCCAGTTAGTGTAGCTGCTTGGGAAGGCTTGGGAGGTGTAGCCTTGCTGGAGAGCGCGCATCACTGGGAGCGGGCTTTAAGAGTTGAGCTTCAGATATTCCTCGCTTACCGTTTCCTGCCTGTGGTTACAGATGTTACTTCACAGCTCTACCAGCCGCATGCCTGGGGCTTTCCTCTGTGCTTTAAGCCATCATGGTGGTGAATTCCTCCCCTCTGAAACCCTAAGCCCCAAATAAACTTGCCTTCTGTGAACTGCCTTGGTCATGGTGTTTTATCACAGCAATAGAAAAGTTTCTAGAGCAGCCAGTGGTGGCGCACGCCTTTAATCTCAGCACTCAGGAGGCAGTGGCAGGTGAGTCTGACTTCAAGGACAGCCAGGGTCACACAGAGAAACCCTTTCTCAAAAGACAGACAGAGAGGCAGGAATCATGATTAAGAATAATAGAGCTTGCAAGCTGGCTCAGTGCGTAAGAGCACTGATTGCTCTTCCAAAGGTCCTGAGTTCAAATCCCAGCAACCACCCATAATGAGATGACACCCTCTTCTGGTGTGTCTGAAGACAGCTACAGTGTACTCACATACACTAAATAAATAAATAAATAAATAAATAAATCTTAAAGGGGAAAAAAACAAAACAAAGTCACCATTTTGTTTCCTTTACCAGGGAGTTTCCTGGTATCGAGCACCCCAGCACTTTGTTGAGGAGAAGGGGTTATGCTCTCTGCTCTGTAACTACTTTCTGGTGAAATTAGGACTCCCTGTCACAGCCCAGGGAGGCTGGTCTGTTAGCCAGAGTAGGGGAGGAAATTAGGGCAGTGAGGCATTCACCACAAGCGTATGATTTGCCGACCCAGCTGAAGGGACAGTCTCATTTGCTGGGCGCCTGGGCTCACGTTAGTTTTTAGCAGGTCCAGGGCTTTCTGGTTTGTAGGGCTGCTTGGGTCTGGTGCGGTGTAGATCATCTCTGGAGCAGTTTGCAATCTGCTTCTGATTCATGGATGGTGTGCACCGGCCGAGTGGAACCGTACTAATATAGATCTGGACTAGGGACAAAAGTCAATGAAGTTAAAGGAAACATATTTGGAGAGCCTCGGAAATGGGCAACAGGCAGGGAGGCATAGGCTGCTGATTGACAGGAGTTCAAATCCAGGCAACCACAAGGTGGCACACATCCTTAACAAGACCTGATGCTCTCTTCCCGTGTGTCTGAAGACATCTACAGTCTTCCTACATATAACAATGAATATTTTTTTTTTTTTTTTTTTTTTTGGTTTCTCGAGACAGGATTTCTCTGTGTAGTCCTTGCTGTCCTAGAACACACTCTGTAGACCAGGCTGGCTTCAAACTCAGAGATCCGCCTGCCTCTGCCTCCCGAGTGCTGGGATTACAGGCATGTGCAACCACTGCCCGTCTTGAATAAATCTTTAAACAAAAACAAAAACTGGGTCTCATACAGCCTATGTCGTTCTCAAATCTCGCCCCAACTCAAAGTAGAGAGGATGGCATTGAACTTTTTTTTTAAAAAAATTATTTATTTTATGTATTTGAGTACACTGTCGCGTCTTCAGACACATCATTAGAGGGCATCGGATCCCATTACAGATGGTTGTGAGCCACCATGTGGTTGCTGGGAATTGAACTCAGGACCTCTGGAAGAGCAGTCAGTGTTCTTAACCTCTGAGCCATCTCTTCTGAGCTTTCTTTTCCACTCAAGTGCTGAGACTACAGGCATGTGTCTTCACACTTAATTGCAAGCACTGAGCTACAGCCTATTCACCAAAGACTGTTCAAGGAAAGCTTGGGGGGTGGGGCTTGGGATACGGTATTTTAAAAGGGGTGGTGATGGGAGAGGTTGGATGTGTAGGGATAGCACTGGGAGCCTCAAGCCTGGGTGACTCTGCAGCCGCGATACCCTGGTGTAGGCCGACGGGCAGAAGCCTAGGCAATGAGGGTTCCAGGTCCTTCGCCTACAGACCTCACTTTTCCGCCCGGCCCTGCAGCCCTCCTCTGCGTTTCCGCCCTCACCTTCGACGTCCAATCGTAGAGGCCTCCTCAGTTCCGCTTGCCACGCCAACAAATCACGACTAAAATAATCCCTCACCATCAACATTCGGAACGCCGCTGTTCTCGTACAATGACCAATAGGGATGTAGGACCGTAAACTGGGTGGGACGGACCGCAGCCAAAGGCATGCGCACTTCAGGTAGCCAATGGCAAGTGGCGCGTAGGCGGTGGACTTCCAGCGGCTCCCCGAGGCAGTGGGGCGGGGTCCAGGGTCCCAAGCCTGAGTACTCCGGAAACGGTGAGTGCAGAGGGTCCGCTGTGGGAAGCTGGCAGCGAGGAGGCTTGGGACTTGCCTGCATTAACACTGCCCCAGAGTGAGACTGGTGGGTTACCTGGAGAGTGCACAGTGCAGTTATTGCCTGGGCCAGATAGGTAGGCAAGTTTTCGGACAGTCGGTGCGGAGAGATGCAGTTTCTGCAAGTACAAACTACCTGGATTTCGTCTTCAAAGCTAAACCTGAATTTTTGAGACGATCCAGGAAGGAGGAAGGGAGTTCTCTTAAAAGCCCATGTCCCCAGGATGGCGCCCTGAACAGGAATAGATACGGTCCACAACTATTAACCGCTTACTGTGTGCCAGACGCTTTCTCTCTTGCCTTTGAGATAGACACTGGCCCCAGCCTCCTTTACAGGCAGATCTGACTGTATGTAGGTGCGCCTACAGTCACATAAATTACTAAGGCTGGTGGGCTCAAGGTTGGGCTTGCTGACCTATCTGCCTCCGAGTCCAACACTGAGGAGGCAGAGGCAGAGGGATTGCTGTGAGCTCTATTGTAAAATGCTGCCTCAAAATTAAAATTGTGTGTGTGTGATGTTGAGTATAGTGCATTATTCCTGCATTTAGAATACTGAGGCAAAAGGACCACCATGCTTTGGAGACCAGTGTGAGCTACAGTGTGAGTTCCAGGATAGCCTGGGCTACACTGTTGGACCAACATCAAAATCATAACATAAAGGATGAATGGATGTTCCCTCAGTTGGAAAAGTGCCTGCTAACATAAGGACCCAAGTTTGAATCCCAACACTCACAGAAACCGGAGTGTGGCAGCAGGCATGTCACTCCAGCACTAGGGGATGGAGACAGGAAGCTCTTAGGGGCTCCCAAGACAGCCCAGCCAGAACAGTGACCTTGGTTTAGTAATACCATGCCTCAAAAAATAAGGTAAAGGAGTAGGAGAAACGACTCAGGGTTACAGTCACTGTTAACACAGAGGACCTAGATTTAGTTCCCAGCACCCACATGGCAGCTCTCAACCATATATAACTCCAGTTCCAGGGGATCTTACCCCATCTTCTGGCCTCCATCGGTACCAGGAACATATGAGGTACAGACAAACATGTAGGCACAATGTTCACACTTATTATAAGTGTGGAAGCCAGGCAGTCATGGTGTATTCCTTTAGTCCCAGCACTTGGGAGGCAGAGGCAGGCAGATCTCTGAGGTTGAGGCCAGCCTGGTCTACAGAGTAAGTTCCAGGATATCCAGGGCTACACAGAGAAACCATGTTTGAAAAAGCATTTAAAAAGTAGAAAGTAATAGAGGAAGGACCTAATGTCCACTTCTGGCCGAAGCTGACTTTCACACTCAGGTGCACACACATGTATACACTGTGCATGCACACACATACATATGCATGTACATATTTCCCTATACACATTCATGCACTATACACACATCCATGCATCATACACACACATGTGAGATGCACACATATGCCTATACACATGCACTTGTATATATTATCTAAACACACATAATTTATGTACGTACATACATGTCATGTACACATATGCCTGCACACACATGGGTACAACAGGAATATATACACCTATAACATGCACACATGTGCACACTATGTACATGCACACACATCACCATGTTCATACGTTTTTGGTTTGTTTTTTTTTTTTTTCTGGGTTTTCTTTTTTTGTTTTGGTTTTGTTTTTTTTTTTGGTTTTTGGTTTTTCCAGACAGGGTTTCTCTGTGTAGCCCTGGCTGTCCTGGAACTCACTTTGTATACCAGGCTGGCCTTGAACTCAGAAATCTTCCTGCCTCTGCCTCCCGAGTGCTGGGATTAAAGGCGTGCGCCACCATGCCCAGCTATGTTTTGTTTTTATGAAACAGGGTTTCTTTGTGTAATCCCAGGTGTTTTGGAACTCACTGTGTAGACCAGACTGGCCTTGAACTCAGATCCACCTGCCTCTGCCCCCAGAGTGCCAGGATTAAAGGCGTATGCATGTGGAACCTTGTCCCTTAAATGTGGAGGACCCCTGTGAGTACCCCCAAGGGAGTCAGAGCAGCCCCCGTCTCCTCTTACAGGGGTGGATCTGGGGTGCTGAAGGGAAAGTGGAAGTGGTGAAGTTCATGACATAATTAAGTTATCTGTGTGTGTGTGTGTGTGTGTGTGTGTGTGTGCATGTGTGTACTTATGCAGCATAAGTGGAGGACAGCTCAGAGCATTCTGTCCTTCCATTGTGTGAGTTAAAGGCATTAAGCCCAGATTGTGAGTTTAGTCACTGGTCCCTTTACCTGCTGAGCCATCTCTGACCCCAAAATGTAGTACTGCTTTTTGGTGGTCAGGGGGTGGAGCCTAGGACATAGTGCATGCAGGAGGCATGCTGCCTGCACTCAGCTCCTCCGCATGCAGCAGATTCTCTTTGTGTCATATTTGGTTGTTGTTATTCCTGTCTTAATTCAGGTCCTGCTGACACAGTACCATGCAGGACCAGGTTGGAAGATCTTTCCGTAGCAACCGTCTCAACATCTTTTCTTCACCTGGGGAAATGGAGGACCAGAGAGGTTAAGTGCACTGCCTGAGGTCACACAGAAAGTTCCAAGACGCACTGCCAGGTCTGTTATATCAAGCCTGCCTGCCCTCAGGGACCTTGGTTCAAAGCAGATACTGATTGATTGGCTGATTGATTAACTGATTAAGACAGCATCTCAACTGTGTGACCTGAGCTGGCCTTGAACTCACAGACAGAGTTATCAGTGAAAGGCATGTACCACTGTGCTTGGCTTGATCTTATTTTATTTTTGTTTATTATTGTTAAGGTGTTTTTATACGGATGCACATAGCACTTGTGTAGCTCAGAGGACAGCTTTTTTGGTCAGTCCTCTCCTTCCATCATGTGGGTACCAGAGATAGAGCTCAGGTGGCCAGGCTTGGCAGCAAGCGTCTTTTACCCTTGAGCTGTCTCCTGAGGCAGGATCTTACATAGCCCTAGATGCCCTTCAGTACCTCACATATCTGAGGATAACCTTGATTTCCTGATCTTCCCGCCTCCCTGTGAAATGCTGGGACAGCCGGTGAGTGCTCCTAACTGCACCTCAGCGTAGCCTTTCAGACTGTTGGCAGATTATTGAAGGAGAAAGTCAGTGATTCCTGCCCTAGCAGGCAGGAAGCCTGTAAGCCAGCCTGAGGGAGACAGGTGGACCGTGGCAGCCTCACTGACCTTCCAGAAGCAACACAGGACGTTCAGTCTGCTGGTACTGTTGTGCATCTGTAGTTCCAGTTGCTTGGAATGCTGAGGCAGGTGGATTGCTTGAATGAAGGTATTGAAGATCAGCCTGGAAAAAGTATAGTAAGATCTTGTTCAAGTGTTTGTTCAACTAAATAAATATTTTCCAGGTGGTAGGTGGCACATATCTCTTTCTTTCTTTTCACATGTGCACGCACATGTGTGTGCGCGCACACACACACACCTCTAAAAAACAGTATATATAGGGCTGGAGAGGTGGCTCAGCAAGTAAGAGCACTGACTGCTCTTCGTTCGAAGGTCCTGAGTTCAAATCCCAGCAACCACATGGTGGCTCACAACCATCTGTGATGAGATCTGATGCCCTCTTCTGGTGCATCTGAAGACAGCTACAGTGTACTTACATATAATAATAATAATAATAATAATAATAAAGAAACAGTATGTACAGTAGTGAGTTGGAGGCAAGCCTGGGTTACATGAGACTGTCTAAAAAACAAAAAAGAAACCAAAAATATAAGATGTCTTTGCTATCACTAAAAGTAGGGGTGGCAGGGGGGTACGTTAGTCTTCCTTCCTGTCCGCAGCCAGCACATTGAATGGTGGGGACCATGCCTCTGTGTGGGCGGAGAGCCATCTTGGAAGACAGCAAGGCAGATGGCACAGAAGCTCAGCCCCTGGTGCCCACAGGATGCTTGATGGTGCTACTGCATTGGCCTGGGCCTGAGGGCGGGGAGCCCTGGGTCACCTTCAGCCAGACATCTCTGACTGCAGAGGAGGTCTGCATCCACATCGCACACAAAGTCGGTGAGTACACCACCCCAGGAGGGGCTGATGCTGTGTTTCACCATCACTGGACAAAATGGAGTGAGTGTAAGTGCCAGCTTATGTCAGGACCCCTAGGGGCTGTTGTTCCAGAGGGCTGGAACGGAGAGCACTGCTGAGCCAGGCCTGTGATCCCAGAACGTGGGAAGCTGAGGCAGGAGGATCCTCACAAGTTCCAGTCCAAACTAATGACACAAGAAGACCCTGCTTCAAAAACCAAACCTTAGGCTCAGTGATAGAGCTCTTGCCTAGAATTCCCCAGTGAAGGGGCTGGAGAGATGGCTTAGTGGTAAGAGCAGTGGCTGCTCTCCCAGAGGACCTGGGTTCAATTCCTAGCACCTACATGGTAGTTTACAACTGTCTGTAACTCCAATTCCAGGGGATCTGGTACTCTCACACAAACATCCATGCAGGTAAAATACCAATGCACATGAATAAGTCTTAGGAAAAACAGACTCACCCAGCAAGGGGCTGCCGTTTAACCCAGTGGTATAGCAGCCACCTAGAATCTCTCAGTGAGGGGTTAGGGTATTTCCCAGTTTGTGCAAAATTCTATTTTCTGTCCTCTGTGTGTCCCCCAAAGTCAAGTTACTAACACCATGAGGCCATGCCTCTGCAGCCTCCTTAGTCCTAACCACATGTCAGTGGTACCACCCTTAAATTCCATTAACACACAGCTCTGGTGATATCAGCTTGTGAACGCTGGAACATGGCCAAACCACCACAAGAAATGTGCTAGCAGCAGCTGGACTGTGACATCTCTCACCAGTCTTCTGCTGTGTTGACATGAGCGACAGGGCCTGCACTTGATTGTAACTATGGGCTTTTCCAGCCATGACCCAGCTCCCAAAATAACAACTCTGAGACTTAATTATTTATGAATAAATCCCTAGCCCAAAAGTTGGGCTTGCTTCCTGACTAGCTCATAACGTAATTAACCTGTTTATTCTATTTTATGAGTGCCACATGGCTGGCTACCACTTCTCAGTTCCATGTTTTTCCTCAGAGCTCAGGGTACATCTCCTCTCACCTCTGACTCTCCCAGAGTTCCTCCCTCTCTACCGGAGCTCCCACCTAACACTTCCTGCCTTTTGCTAAGAGGCCATCAGCTTTTTATTGACAGATGATGCTTCCACACAGTGCACAAGAGAGTCTCTCCACACCACAGAGAAAGTAGTCTTCGCACAGGTCCTGGGTGTGCGCTCTGTTTGAGGAACCAACAGGCCTTCAGGCTCACAGGGTTACCGGTTCTAAGTACTGGAAAAGGGAACTAGAAATTGAAACTCTGGGATGAGATTGTCACCCAGCTGGTAGGACACCTGCCAGCGCTCAGAGAACCCTAGCTTCTACCCTTAGCCCCACAAGGAAAAGGCATAAGGGTGTACACCTGTCATCGCCGTAGGCTGGGAAGTGTAGACGGGAAGCTCAGAAAGAAATTCATGGCTAGCCTCAGCTACATATGGGCTTTGAGACCAGCCTGAGCTCTGGGAGCATTATGTCAAGCAAGAGGAATTGAAAGCAAGCATGAGAGTGGAAGCCAGGCCTGGGTGACTCAATACTGAAGGGTTGGTATTTCTCCACAGGCAATAGGGAGCCCTGGAAGGCTTAAGCCAGAGAGTAAAGCAGTTGGCACATAAGAAAGCCGTTTTACAAGTGAGGTACCATATTTTATCAAGTGAGGTTAACTTTCAGTAAGTTGGGATGACAGTTTGTGTTTAGCTGACAGGTTGAAACCTTTTGTTGTTGTTATTTGTGTGTTGAGACAGGGTCTCTCTATGGAGCCCTGGCTGGCCTGAACCTCACAGAAATCCACCTGCCTCTGCCTTCTGAGTGCTGGGATGGACCACCATGCTCAGCCCGGTTTGTTTTCTTTTTGAGCTAGAGTTTCATACAGCTCAGGATGGCCTCCAGAGTTCTGGGATCACATGCCACATAGTCCAGTGTCCCTACCCAACCTGCAAGGAAGCTGGGAGGCCTTGGCATGGTGGAGATGCTGAGCCGCCCTGTGCACACAGCAGCATTTGACATCTCATAGATGGGAGGGGACCTGGAAAGGGTGTGTGCGAGGGAGGGGTCAGTGGGTGTAGGATGCTCAGAATCTAACTTCCTCCCTCCGTGTTCCAGGCATCACTCCACCCTGCTTGAATCTCTTCGCACTCTACAATGCACAGGCTAAGGTCTGGCTGCCCCCAAACCATATTCTGGATACATCCCAAGACATGAACCTCTATTTTCGAATGAGGTGAGTAGGGAGTGTGTGTGAGAGAATGTGTGTTTGTGTGCTCCAGTGGTGTGTGTGTGTGTGTTTGTGTGTGTGTGTGTGTTTTTGTGTGTGTGTGTGTGTGTGCATGCGCGCACGCGTGCACACCCATGTATCCATGTGACATAGCACCAGTGTGGAAGGAAGTCCAGTACAGCCACTGTGCCATGGTCTCTCTCATCAAACGCAGGTTTACCTTGGCAAGCACCTTTCCTCACTGGCTCCCACCGGCTCCCCCCTCGCCCCCTGCCCCGCCCCAGCTCCATCCATCCTTTCCCTCCTTGCAGGTTTTACTTCCGGAACTGGCATGGCATGAATCCCCAGGAGCCAGCTGTATACCGGTGTGGTTTCCCAGGGGCAGAGACTTCCTCAGACCGGGCAGAGCAAGGTGTACAGCTCTTGGACTCTGCCTCGTTTGAATACCTTTTTGAGCAGGTGTGAGCAGGGTGGGGCATTTAGACCATTTCAGGGGAGCAGAGGGTCAGTTATGGACTCCCTTCCACTTCCAGCTCCACTCAGCTATCTGTTTCAGCTCATACCAGCTGGGATCGGTTAGCTCTCTTTACCAAAAGAACTTAGGGTGAATGAGTGCTCAGATTGATTAGTAATGTCTGCCATGGTCTTAAACTCCTGCAGGGATGGTATGTTGGCAATAGAGCAAAAAGCTCCCACACCTCTTTTTCTATCCATCGCTCTACCCCTCAGGGAAAGCATGAGTTCATGAACGATGTGGTGTCTCTGCGGGACCTGTCTAGCGAGGAGGAGATCCACCACTTTAAGAATGAGAGCTTAGGCATGGCCTTCCTGCACCTGTGTCACCTTGCTCTCAGCCGAGGCGTCCCCCTGGAGGAGATGGCCAGAGAGATCAGGTGACGAAATGGAGTGGGACCAGGAGCAAGTGGATTAAAGTCCCCAGGCCCAGGGGTCCCAAAGTGGACCTCTCATGTTGCCTTCATTCGTCCAGCAAACATGAATTGAGCGCCTACTGTGTACTAGTTCTGAGTGTTAGGACATAATATCAGCTCTGCGAGTTCACATGTTGTGAAGCAGATTGGGTGGTAAAGGAAATACAAACCCTGGGGCTGAGATGGCACAGCAGATCTGAGTGAGGTCAGCTGCCTCACAACTGTCCATAGCTCCAGCGCCAAGGGCTCCAAAACCTTCTTGACTTTCACTGACACCCACACACGCATGGCATACACAGAAGTAGAAATAATTACTGTAGAGTCTTAATTAAAGAAAGAAACACAAATATTAAATGTAGAGAGACTAAGTAGGAAAGGGGGATTCTTGTTTGTTTCTCTGTGTAGCCCAAGCTGACTTCAAACTCACAAAGATCTGCCTGCCCCTGCCTCCTAAGTGCTGGAATTAAAGGTGTGTGCTACCACTGCTGGGCCTTACTCTGTTGTTGTTGCTGCTGTTAAAGACTTATTTATTTTATGTATGAGTGCTATCTCTGCATGTACACCTGTGTACCAGAAGAGGAACTCGGATCACATTATAGACGCTTGTGAACTGTATGGGTGCTGGGGATTGAGTTCAGGACCTCTGAAAGAGCAGCCATCTCTCCAGCCCCCTTATCATTTTTTTAAAACATTATTTCAAGCTAAAGGTAGTGAGACACATTTTTTTGTTTTGTTTTTGTTTTTTTGAGACAGGGTTTCTCTGTGTAGCCCTGGCTGTCCTGGAACTCACTTTGTAGACCAGGCTGTCCTGGAACTCAGAAATCTGCCTGCCTCTGCCTCCCAAGTGCTGGGATTAAAGGCATGTGCCACCACCACCACCACCGCCGCCGGGCAATACACATATTTTTAAAATTTAGATTGTATTTATTCATTTCATGTATATGGCTCTATCTGCATTTACACTTGCATGCCAGAAGAGGGTATGAGATCCCAGTATAGGTGCTTGTGAGATACTATGTGGTTGCTGGGAACTGAACTGAGGACCTCTGGAAGAACAGACGATTTAAGATTTAACAGACCTCTTAACCACTGAGCCATCTCTCAGCCCCTCATACACACATTAAATCCCAGCACCCAGGAGGCAGAAGCAGGTAGATCACTGAGGTCAAGACCAGCCTGTTCTATAGAGTGAGTTACAAGACAGCCAGGATTACATAGAGACCCTGTCTCAAAAAGAGAAGAAAGAATTAATCCCATAAAAACCAATCCTACTGAAATGGGGTTCCCTATCGGTTCAGACTTCTGGAAGATACTGTGGGACTCAGATCCTCAAATCCTGGGCAATTTCTGGAAGCTGGAATGTAGTACAGACCTGTAGTCACAGCAACCAGTAATATGCTGAGACAGGAGAATTACAAGCTGTAGGCTAGGCTGGGCTACAGTGTATATGACCTATTCCCCTCAACCCCAAAATTAGCTAAGAGTAGTTGGTTAGACCTGTGATTATAACACACGGGAGGTAGAACCAAGAGAGTTAGGAGTTCAAGGACAGTGTCAGCTGCTCAGCAAGTTAAGAGCAGTCTGGGGTGCGTGAGACCTCATCCCCAGAACACAAGACAGTAATCGTGTGCTTGGACCAGATGTGGTGGTGTGCACCTGGAATTCTTACACCTAGCACACAGAACTAGGAAAATTTCTTTAAGTTTGAGGTCAGCCTGGGCTACACCGTTAGTTTTAAGCTAGCATGGGCTAAATTATATAATATAAAACCAAGACGATCTGGAGAGATGGCTGATTGCTTCTGAGCACTGGCTGCTCTTGCGGGGGACCTGAGTTCAGTTCCCAGCACCCACATGTCAGCTCACAGCCACCTGCAACCCCAGTTGCAAGGGATCTGATGGTCTCTCCTTCTCATTGTGGGCACGTGTATGTGTGCAGGCTCACGTGCTCGCATGCACACAGTCAGAGAAAAATAAAAATGAAGTAAAAACCACTTGAGACAAAGTTTCACTATAAATAGTTTCACTGTTCGGCGCTGGGGTAGGGCAGAGCTGTGGTACTTTGGATTGGGCTCTTCATGTCTGCATCATAGGCCTTAGGCGGCAGGGAGGTTCAGCTGCTCATCATGTCACCCAGCCTGCCCACACCGGCTCCTGACCTGTCCCCCTTGTCCCCATTACAGCTTCAAGAACTGCATCCCTCATTCCTTCCGACAGCACATCCGGCAGCACAATGTGCTCACACGCCTGCGGCTCCACAGAGTCTTCCGCCGCTTCCTGCGGGCCTTCCGGCCTGGCCACCTCTCCCAGCAGGTTGTGATGGTGAAGTACTTGGCTACCCTGGAGCGGCTGGCTCCGCGCTTTGGCTCAGAGCGCATACCTGTGTGTCATCTGGAGGTCCTGGCACAGCCCGAGAGGGACCCCTGCTACATCCAGAACAGTGGGCAGACCGCTGGGGATCCAGGCCCAGAGCTGCCTTCCGGGCCTCCCACCCACGAGGTACTGGTGACAGGCACCGGAGGTATCCAGTGGCATCCGCTGCAGACCCAGGTGAGCAGTCTCCATAGCTGTAGCCCCTCAGGGTTGCTCACTTGAGCTACCCTGGCTTTTCTACTGACTTTTGTGGCCTGTCAGTCTGTCCTGTTTCTGTCCCTTTGATTTTTTTTTCCCCTCCATTTACTTGTGGGAGATGGGCACTGTTGTCCCAGAGTGACCGTGTGGAGATGAGATACCACCTGGGAAAGCTGGTTCCTCTCCTTCAACCATGTGAGCTCTGGGGATGAAGCCTAGGTCATCAGGCACTGGAGGCAAGCACGCTTACCTGCTGAGCCATCTCACTGGCCCTTGAGGGGTAGTTATTTGTCTATTTATTTATTTATTGGTTTTCTTGAAACAGGGTTTCTCTATGTATCCCTGGCTGTCCTGGAACTCCTGGCCTTAGTACCACAGAGATCCGCTGCCTCTGCCTCCCCATGCCGAGATCAAAGGCATGCGTGTCCCACCACCGCCCAGCTGAGGGGCTTTGGTTTTTATCTTCTGAGTTTGGGTCTGATTCCATACTGTACAAGCTGACCTGGAACTCGGCTGTACTTAGCCCAGGCTGAACTCATGGCGCTCCCCCTGCAGCTTGCTACGTTTGGAGCTAGAGGCTTGGGCTCAGTTTCCTTCTGTTCTTTGAAGGGAAATCGAACTATCCTGCCCTGCTGTCTTCCACCCCCAACCCCACTTTGGTGTTTAGGAATCTGAGAGAGGTAACAGCAGAGGGAATCCCCACGGCAGCCGGTCGGGGAAGAAGCCCAAAGCCCCCAAGGCTGGAGAGCACCTGACAGAGAGCCCTCAGGAACCACCTTGGACCTACTTCTGTGACTTCCAGGACATTTCCCACGTGGTGCTAAAGGAGCGTCGCGTGCACATCCACCTCCAAGACAACAAGTGCTTGGTGGGAGCCCTGGGCAGTAGGCTGGTGGAGGAGGACTGGGATGAGTCCTGCTGAGCGCCCTGACCATGTCCCTCTGGCCCCACAGTTGCTGTGCCTCTGTTCCCAGGCTGAGGCCCTGTCCTTTGTGGCCCTGGTCGATGGCTATTTCCGCTTGACTGCTGACTCCAGCCACTATCTGTGCCATGAGGTGGCACCCCCGAGGCTGGTGACTAGCATCCAGAACGGCATCCATGGGCCCCTGATGTGAGTGATGGTGGCCCAAGGATGCCAGGGGTTGGCACTGCAGGATGCAGACTCTGGAATTCTAGGAAATATTTATACATACACAGTGTGCGTGCACACAGGGGCTTCACATGGCCTACCTAGTGTGTGTGCATGCACACAACTACCATCACACCTAGGTACTGCCCCCAGGCCATAGCTGTGGGCCACATCAGTGTGCTGCTCGCTTGCTTGCCCACCGAGTGTCTAGCTGTGTGGCCTCTGTGTATGACACCTTTAGTCCCCTTTCACCATTGCTGTTAGCACCTCCAGAATGTCAGGACCCTTATACTAGGTCATTTTTCATAGAGGTTAGCTGAGGAGTTGCACAACTCAGTCCAAGCAGCTCAGCTTGGACTGCATAGTGAGAACCTACGCAAAATTAAATTGTGAGGATTTAAAAAAAAATATTTATTTATTTATTTATTTATTTATTATATGTAAGTACACTGTAGCTGTCTTCAGACAGCCTAGAAGAGGGCATCAGATCTCATTACAGATGGTTGTGAGCCATCATGTGGTTGCTGGGATTTGAACTCAGGATCTTTGAAAGAGCAGTCAGTGCTCTTAACCGCTGAGCCATCTCTCCAGCCCGAGGATTTATTTATTTATTTATTTATTTTTTGGGGTTTTTTTTTTTTTTTTTTTTTTTTTGGTTTTTTGAGACAGGGTTTCACTGTGTAGTCCTGGCTGTCCTGGAACTCGCTCTGTAGACCAGGCTGGCCTTGAACTCAGAAATCCGCCTGCCTCTGTCTCCCAAGTGCTGGGACTAAAGGTGTGCGCCACCACGCCCAGCCCGAGGATTTTGTTTTGTTTTGTTTCGTTTTTGTTTTCCGAGACAGGGTTTCTCTGTATAGCTCTGGCTGTCCTGGAACTCACTTTGTAGACCAGGCTGGCCTCGAACTCAGAAATCCGCCTGTCTCTGCCTTTTTTTTTTTAATTTAATTTTTTTAAATTTTAATTTAATTTAATTTAATTTAATTTTTTTAATTTTTATTTAATTATTTAATTTAAATTAGGTATTTTCCTCATTTACATTTCCAAAAGTCCCCCATACCTTCCCCCCAATTTTTTTTTTTTTTTTTTTTTTTGGTTTTTCGAGACAGGGTTTCTCTGTATAGCCCTGGCTGTCCTGGAGCTCACTTTGTAGACCAGGCTGGCCTTGAACTCAGAAATCCACCTGCCTCTGCCTCCCGAGTGCTGGGATTAAAGGCGTGCGCCACCACGCCCGGCTCCCCCCAATTTTTTTTAAAGATTTATTTTATGTATGTGGGTACACTGTAGCTGTCTTCAGACATACCAGAAGAGGGCATCGGATCCCATTACAGATGGTTGTGAGCCACCATGTGCTTGCTGGGAATTGAACTCAGGACCTCTGGAAGAGCAGTCTGTGCTGTTAGCCACTGAGCCATCTCTCCAGCCTGAGGATTTTTTTTAACACTTACAATTATGGATCTATGCGTATGTCTGCATACTTGAGGACAGATGCCCACAGAGGCCAGGGGTATTGGATCCTCCTGGAGCTGGTATTTAGGTGCTCATGAGCACCCCTGCTGTGGGTGCTGGGAACTGAACTTGGGTCCCCCTAAAGATCAGTAATGCCCTGTAATGACTGAGCCATCTCCAGCTTTTCAAATTAGAATTTAAAACCATGTCTAGGGGAAGTGACTCTGGACGAAGTGCTTTCCTTCTGGTGTGAGAAACTGCATTTGACCCTTAAAAGACACTCAGCAAACACTCTGTGTTTGGAGTCCCGGCATTTCTATGGTGCCACAGTAGATGGAGATGGATTCTGGAGACTAATGCTGTCCAGCATACATGGTGGCCAGCCACAGACCCCTGCCTCCAACAGAGCAGAAGTGAGGACTGATAGCTGAGGTTGTCCCCTGACGTGAGTACAGTGTATGCACACATCCATTCTTACACATGCACAGATGTAGCGAGAGTCTAGTCTGGGTCTATAGCTCGATATAGCAAGCTATAGTGCTTTTTCTTGAAAAGCCCTTGGTTCAGTCCCCAGCCCTGCATAACTGGGCATGGTGGTATGTGCAGGTAGTCCCAGCACACGGGTAGGCACAGGACAGTTTACAGGGGTCAGTTCTCTCCTATTGTCTTGGTGCTGGGGATCAAACTCAGGTCAACAGACTCGACAGCTAGCGCCTGTACCTACTGAGTCATCTTGCTGGCCTCTTGTTTGTTTTGTTTTTGAGACTGTTTCATTTGGCCCAGATTAGACTCCAAGGTAGCAGAGGGATCTTGAACTTCATATCTTTCTGCCTCTACCTCCCCATGCTAGGACTAGAGACATGTGACTACCTTTTATTTTTTAAGTTTTGTTGTTGTTGTAATTTTATGTGTACCATTTTTGTCTGTTTTGTTTTGTTGCTTGTATATACCTCTGCACCGCATGCATATCTGCCACCCACGAATGCTGGAAGCTACAGAACAGTTGTGAATTCCCTCTGGGGTGCTGGGAATCAAACCTGTGTTCCCTGGAAGAGCAGCAAAGCACTTGCTCTTAACCTCTGAGCCATCTTGGCATCCTCTCATGTTTTTTTTTTTTTTTTTTAAAGATTTATTTATTGTTATATGTAAGTACACTGTAGCTGTCTACAGACACACCAGACAGAAGAGGGTGTCAGATCTCATTACAGATGGTTGTGAGCCACCATGTGGTTGCTGGAGTTTGAACTCAGGATCTTTAGAAGAGCAGTCAGCGCTCTTAACCACTGAGCCATCTCTCCAGTCCCGCATCCTCTCATGTTTAACCCCTCATCATGGAATGTAGGACATCACATGAACCTCAGAGGGGACAAATCACACAGCAACGTGTCCCCACATGGCCCTATCGATGTCCCCACATGGCTCTAGGTCGATGAACAGCAACCATGATCTGTATTTTGGGGACATGTGACTATCTCTCAACTATAAATCACTCTGTCCTTTTGTGGCTGTATCTGTGTGTGACCCACGTGACATCCAACAGCTGTCTTCCTGCCTCAGCATCTGTCATATTGTCCCTGCTGTGTTTGGTGTTAGGCACACGCATCTCACTCTCTGGCAGCAGTCATATATATGTATACAGACACGTGTGGGCATACTGTCAGTGGTTCTGAAGGTTTTTACACATTTATTTATTTGAGGGGAGGGCCTGCCATAGTGTATGTGGGGAAGGCAGCATGCACGCTACAGGAGGCAGTTCTCCTCCTGTCACATGGGTCCCGGATGCTGAACTCAGCTCACCAGGCTCTTGGCAAGTGCCTTTCCCCCACTAAGCATCTTACAGGCTCTCTGAAGGGTTTGTATGCATGTGTGCACATAAGGCAGCCAGAGGTTGGCCTTGATGTCTCCCTCAGTCACTCTCCATTGGTTTCTTTTTAGAGTGTGTGTGTGTGTGTGTGTGTGTGTGTGTGTGTGTGTGTGTGTGTGCGCGCGTGCGCTATATGAATGCTGGTGCCCACAGAGCCCATAAGAGGCATGGAACTCCCTGGAGATGGAGTCACAGGTGGTTGTGAGGTACCTGACGTGGGTGCTAAGACTCGAGCTCTGGTCCTCTATAAGAACAGGAAGTGCTGTTCAGCACTGAGCAGTCTCTACAGCTCCTCCACCTCAGTTTTCGAGACAGGAACTCTCAGTGATTGGCTAAGACTAGCTGAGCTGCAGCCTCAGGCTTGGGACTACAGGAGCATGCTGCCACTCCCAGATTCCCACGTGGGTGCTAGGGATCTGAACTCAGATCTTCTAAGATCCCCATTTACTTACTGTTTCTGAAACATAGTCATAGCTAGCATATAGCCCAGGCCGGACTTGAACTCTCAGTGATCCTGTGACCTTAGCCTCCTAAGAGCTGGAGTCACAGGTGTGTACTGTCATACCTCCTTCGTCTGAATTGTGTCCCAGCCAGTGTGTGTATCTCTGGGCAGGTCTCCTGGGACATTGTCTGGCATGAGTCCCACAGGAGTACCAGAGGCTTGATGGTGGCCCTGTCCTCCTCTCTCAGGGATCCGTTTGTACAGGCCAAGCTGTGGCCAGAGGACGGCCTCTACCTGATTCAGTGGAGCACCAGCCACCTGCACCGCCTGATCCTTACCGTGGCCCATCGAAACCCGGTGGGCTTGGAGCCAGGGTGGAGGGCTGGGAGGTACACCTGTCATAGGCTGGATCCAAGCCCTACCTGACCCCTGCTCACATCTGCTTTCCCATCTCCCCAGGCTTTCAGTAATGGCCCTCGGGGCCTGCGCCTGCGAAAGTTCCCCATCACACAGCAGCCTGGAGCCTTTGTGCTGGATGGCTGGGGCCGCTCCTTTGCCAGCTTGGGGGACCTTCGGCTCGCCTTGCAGGGCTGCTCGTTGCGGGCCGGTGATGACTGTTTCCCCCTGCACCACTGCTGCCTGCCCCGGCCAAGAGGTGAGTAGGAGAGTGGGAAACACAGGGTAGGGATGAGTCTGTACCCTGAAGCCAGCCCACAAGGGCGATGTCCACTCCTGTGCCTAGAAATCTCCAACCTCGTCATCATGCGGGGGTCTAGGGCCCACACCCGGCCTCTCAACCTCAGTCAGCTCAGCTTCCACAGGGTTCACCAGGATGAAATCACCCAGGTGAGTGTTCTGTGGCAGGACGTGCAGACCTGGGGGGGGGGGGGTCACCTGCTATCCAGTGCCACCCACACTGCATTCTGTACCACTTCTTACAGCTGTCCCACTTGGGCCAAGGCACAAGGACCAATGTGTATGAGGGCCTTCTAAGAGTGGGAGGCCCCGATGAGGGCAAAGTGGACAATGGATGTCCCCCTGAGCCTGGTGGGACTAGTGGGCAGCAGCTTCGAGTGGTGCTCAAAGTTCTCGACCCCAGTCACCATGATATCGCCTTGGTGAGTGTGCAAGGCTGACCCTGGCGTATCTGGAGAGGACAATTGGGAAGGATGGGGTGGGTTTACAGACCTGCCCTGCCCTGTCTCCACAGGCCTTCTATGAGACTGCTAGCCTCATGAGCCAGGTGTCACACATGCACCTGGCTTTCCTGCATGGTGTTTGCGTGCGTGGCTCAGAGAGTGAGTGCACCCTACATAGCTGGGTTTGCATGTTCCCCTCCCCCTCCCTGGCTCATCACTGGAGATGGAACCCAGGTCTTCGGCATGTAGGGTAAACACAACCCACGAGTGACACCTCCAGCCCCTCATTATGGTGTTCCATGCAGGGGCTCTATTGTTGAGCTACATCCCCAGGCCCTCACTGGGGGCTCTGCCTCCCAACCATTTGACCATCAATCTCTCCTGTAGCCCGGAGACCAGACCTTGACCCACAGCACACGCCCACTCCTCACCACACACCAGCCCCAGCCCGAGGCTTACATCTTAACCCTAAAGTACACTCTGCCCCTGCCCCTATCCTGACTCCTTGCCCTACCTACTCTGCCCTGTGGCTCTATCTGAGTCTTCATTCTTCCCAGAATTCCTTCTTGCATACATCCTGCAATCCCTTCAACACAATGGTCCCAGGCAGGTCCCAGCCTGTTATGTCCTCAGTCACCCTGTGTGTCCACCCTGCTTAGACCTGTTCCTTCTCTGCCTATCCTCCAAGCTCCTTATATAGGCTGCCCCCAGTTGTGACTGCAGTGCCCCCATGTGTGTCCCTTGATCCTGCTTTCCAGCCTGTGCCTGGCCCACTCCTGCATATTGATGTCACCTCTGCCTCCTGCTCCACATCTCCACTCACCACACACACACACACACACATACACCTTTTCCACTTTCTGCGCTCCATCTTGTCCTTGCTCCATGCCCAGATTCCCCATTCCCCTGCCGCTACTCTCTCCTCTGTTCTCAAAGTACCAGCCTCATCCAGACTCAGCTGAGCTCCACCATCTGTCCTGGCCCTGGGTCAGAGCCAGGTGGCTCTCCTCTAGCAGCTATATCTTTGCAGATATCATTGTGACAGAATTCGTAGAACATGGTCCCTTGGATGTGTGGTTACGGCGACAGAGGGGCCAAGTGCCCATGACCTGGAAGATGGTCGTGGCTCAGCAGCTGGCCAGCGCCCTCAGCTACCTGGTACATGCACTTGTGGGGGTACTTGTGGGTACTTGTGAGTGAGATGGGAGTAGGTAGTCTGGGCTTCGGAGTGGGAGGCCACACTAAGCCACAGTTCTGAGCCATGACCCCCAGGAGCATTGTCCACATGCTTAGCGTCTGATCTGCCCCAGCCGTTGCTGTTCCATCACCGTGTCTCCTGAAGGTCCGCCCTCTCATTTGTACACTCATGTTAATGGCCCCAAGTGCACTGCACCAGGGCCTGTGCTGGGCCCTGCACAATTATTACACTTTGGACTCTGGAGCCTAGCGTTTGACTTGGAAGAGACAATATAGATCTTTGCCTATCTGTAGGTGCTCAAGACTCCTGCAGAAAGTGGGATACAGGTGAAGCCAGGAATGGTGACATGGTGACACACATCTGCTACCACAGCACTCAGGAGTTGATGTGGGAAGATGTGGAATTTAGTTATTCTCAGTTATATAGTGAGTTTGAGATTAGCCTGGGCTATATAAGACCCTATTGCAAGCATTAAAATGGGGTCTGGGGCAGTAGCTAAGTTGGTAGAGCACCTGCCTAACATGGACAAAGCCTGGGGCCCACCCCCAGCTCTGTATAAACAGTGTGATGTATACCTACAGCCTCAGCACCGGGGAGGTGGAGGCAGGAGGGGCTCCATCAGGGCCATCCTTTACTAAGTACGTTTTTTGGTGTGCGTGTGTTTGAGTGTGCACGTGTGTGCGTGCATGCATGTGTGCATGCAGGTCAGACCCCGGATGTCTTCCTCAGCTCCTGACCTCACCCTTCATATCCTATGAGCACCAGGGGCTCCTGTCTACAGCTCCTCAGCTCTGGGACTGCAGCATGTGCTGCCACATCTGGCCTGACACATAGGTGCTGGGGCTTCGATATCAATCACTTGACCCTCTGAGCCATATCGTCAGCGCCTATATAGCAAGTTTGATGCCAGCCTGGGCCACATGTGACCAGTTTCTTTTTCTTTTAAAAAAAAAACTATGTGTTTTATGTATATGAGTACACTGTAGCTGTGCAGATGGTTGTGAGCCTTCATGTGGTTGTTGGGAATTGAATTTAGGGCCTCTGCTTGCTCTGGTCAACCCTACTTGCTCCAGCCCAAAGATTTATTATTATAAATAAGTACACTGTAGCTGTCTTCAGACACACCAGAAGAGGGCATCAGATCTCATAACAGATGGTTGTGAGTCACCATGTGGTTGCTGGGATTTGAACTCAGGACCTTCGGAAGAGCAGTCAGTGCTTTTACCTGCTGAGCCATCTTGCCAGCCCAGGACCATTTTTCTTTTTTTTTTTTTTTTTTTTTTTTAAAGATTTATTTATTATATGTAAGTACACTGTAGCTGTCTTCAGACACTCCAGAAGAGGGAGTCAGATCTTGTTACGGATGGTTGTGAGCCACCATGTGGTTGCTGGGATTTGAACTCTGGACCTTCGGAAGAGCAGTCGGGTGCTCTAACCCACTGAGCCATCTCACCAGCCCAGGACCATTTTTCAAAATAGCAAAAGTGTATAGTGTGTTTAGACCAACACAGACTCTTTTGTTACTATAGGTATCTCCGTGTGAGATACCTGTCACAGTACATCTTTCACAATATAAAAATATAAAAGTCATGAAAATCCTGTAAAATCTTTCTTTCTTTCTTTCTTTCTTTCTTTCTTTCTTTCTTTCTTTCTTTCTTTCTTTCTTTCTTTCTTTCTTTCCTTCCTTCCTTCCTTCCTTCCTTCCTTCCTTCCTTCCTTCTTTTTTTTTTTTTGAGGCAGGGTCTCTCCGTATGATTTTGACTGGCCTGGGACTTGCTATGTAGACCAGGCTGACCTTGAACTCTCAGAGATCTACTTGCCTCCAACTGGAATGTTGATGTACCACCATGCCTGGCTAATTAAATTTGGTCTGAGGCAAGATCTCATGTAGCCTAGGCTGGCTTCAAATGCATATGTAACCAAGACTGGCTCTGAATGCCAGATACTCCTGCCTCTGCCTCTGGAGATAGCAGGGACACTCTCATTCCTGACACGCAACTCCAGTGTTGATCATGGATCAGTCTGAAGGTGGCCTGTGTTTACAGAGGGCTAACTGTACATAAAGCACAACAGAGTAGGAAGCTGTAAGAACTGAGCAGGCAGATCTGGAGAGAGAGTGATAAATGCTTGCTGTACAGCCGTGAATCATATCCCTCACAGCCCACATTAAAAGCCTGTATCCCTAGCACTGGAGAGGCAAAGACAGGACTGCCTGGCTACCTTACCCAGTCAGTGAGCCGCAGATTCAATGCATGACCCTGTCTCAAAGAATAAGATGAAGGACATTTGGGGAAGAGCACTGGCACCCATCCCTAACCTCCACATGCAGGCACACAGAGCAGCACAGAGCAGCACAGAGCATACACATAACCCAGAAGGGATTGAGGGCCGGGCGAGTTGCTGACTGGCAGTGAGGCACAGTTACAGCTTGGGAATGAGGTAGAATTTGAAACGGGTGGGTGGGGCTGGCCTCACCTGACAGAGGAAGGTTACCGTGAGGAAATCTTGGGAAGATTATTTTCCAGGGTTTGTGTGCAGGAGCAGCCCGTGTAAAAGAGAGTGCCTGGCATGTGTTTGGGTTTTACAGTGTGGTCTTCTGGCGTTTTGTTCCTGGCCAAGAACCTTGGCTCCCACAGTGACCTTGTCCTGATGACCAGTACTGTCATTTGACAGCCGTCATGTTTACTTGGCTATCCCCCTGGGTAGGGCTGGTGGGTGGGACCTAGGCCCAGTCCTGGAAACCATGCACCTCTCTCTTCTCTGCCACCCCAGGAGGACAAGAATCTGGTTCACGGGAATGTATGTGGCCGGAACATCCTGCTGGCTCGCCTGGGGTTGGAGGAGGGTACCAACCCCTTCATCAAGCTAAGTGATCCTGGTGTGGGCCAGGGTGCCCTCTCCAGGGAAGGTGAGTTCTGGTATGGGGTTGGGCACAGGGATGGCCTTCCTCTATCCTTTCCACCATTGCTGATCTGTGATCTGTGCTCCCCAGAGCGGGTGGAGCGCATCCCCTGGACAGCTCCCGAGTGCCTGTCTGGAGGGACCAGTAGCTTGGGTACTGCCACGGACATGTGGGGCTTTGGTGCCACCCTTCTTGAGATCTGCTTTGATGGGGAGGCACCCCTGCAGGGTCGTGGTCCCTCTGAGGTATGTTCTGGGGATTTCTGTGGGTTTTGGAGGATTCTTGGGCTAAAAAGGGTTCCTAAAGAAGGGTTCATCAAATGCAAACACTGGCTCACGAGCCAGGCCAGGAAGAGCAGCCTTGATTTCAGACACAGCTTTTGCTGGCCCGGGGGCGTTAAAGCAGCTGAGCCGAGGACGGGGAGGAAGCTGGGGTGCTGGGAGTAGCTTGGTAGTTACCTGCTCCCCTCGCTCGGCAGAGTCAGTTCCTGACTCCGTAGTCTTTGCTAAGCTTAAGCTGCTTTCTCTGTAAAATGGGCATAAAAAGACCAGATACTTGTCTGTGCTAACCCTGTTGCTTGCTGTGCCTTTGAGGGAAGATGTGGGGGTGGAATAGGGTGCTCATTTTCTGAACTTTTCACCCCCACAGAAAGAACGGTTCTACACAAAGAAACATCAGCTGCCTGAACCCTCATCCCCAGAGCTGGCCACACTCACCCGCCAGTGCCTGACCTATGAACCAGCACAGCGGCCATCCTTCCGCACCATTTTGCGGGACCTCACAAGGCTGCAGCCACAGAGTGAGCCAGGGCCCTGGGAGTTGAGGGTGCAGCTGGGGGTGGGGGTGTCCCTGCCAATGCATTACTGCACATCTAAGGTCTCTCCCTGGGGCATGGTGTGTGACAGTTCCATATTCACAGAAGGGTCTCCGGGTGAGAGGGATGCTGAGGATCAGGCTCTGGGCATGTGAAACCAGTTGGGGAACAGCCAGGGTCTCACTGCAGGCTTTGGCTCTCCCAGATCTAGTCGGCACTTCGGCTGTGAACTCAGACTCACCAGCATCAGACCCCACTGTTTTCCACAAGCGCTATTTGAAAAAGATCCGGGATTTGGGTGAGGTGAGGCCTCGGCTAGAGAGCGTGGGTGTTGGAATGGACAACTGGGGCGTAAGGTAGATATGTAGGAGAGGGGCTTGAAGATGTGGAAGGAGATTGGGTTTGGGACTTAGATCTATGGAATGGAGCCTGCAGGGCTGGGGTGTGTCTGGAGACCTGGGCTGGTTTGGAGAACTGCAGTAGGGCTCGGAGAGCTGGGAGGGGGGTGTGCATGGAGACCTAGGGGCAGGGCCACTCCGTGAGGAATTTGGGGCTTTTGGAAGTCTTACTTAAGAATAGTTTTGAGCGACTGGCGAGATGGCTCAGCGGATAAAAGCACTGACTGCTCTTCTGAAGGTCCTGAGTTCAAATCCCAGCAACCGCATGGTGGCTCACAACCATCTGTAATGAGATCTGGCACCTTTTTCTGGTGTGGCTGAAGACAGCTACAGTGTACTTAGATATAATAATAAGTAAATCTAAAAAAAAAAAAAAAAAAAAGAATAGTTTTGAGGGCCAGGCATGATACTTTATACTAACACTCAGGAGGCAGAGGCAAGTGCAAGTCTGAGGCCACCTTGGCCTGCATATTAAGTTCCAAGCTAGCTTATGCTACCTGGTGTGATTCTCAAAAAAAAAAAAAAAGGTTACTTTTCAGACATGGGAGAGGAAGAATTTTCAACATGGAGTAAGTATGGCCTGGTATGACTCTCCTGCCCACTTGTACAAGGGTCACTTTGGCAAGGTCAGCCTGTACTGCTACGACCCAACCAATGACGGCACTGGCGAGATGGTGGCCGTGAAGGCCCTGAAGGAAGGGTGCGGTCCCCAGCTCCGCTCAGGCTGGCAGCGGGAGATCGAGATCCTGCGGACGCTGTACCACGAACATATTGTCAAGTATAAAGGCTGCTGTGAGGACCAAGGTGTGCACGGTGGCCTGCCATGGTGTGTGGGTATGGCTGTTCCCTCTGGAACATCTGAAGAGCATGCTACACTAGGGTGGAGGTGGGAACTATCCTGGCCTGACCAATTAGAACTACTCACCCCTCGTGGGGGTGTGGCTGGGCAGCCTTCTCAGTTGGGGGGAGGGTTGGGGATTTGGAATGAACAAATCCAAATGGGCCCCTACCACAGCAACAGGGTTCCACGTGGGTCATAGGACATGGACCTGTCCTACATGGGAGGGAGCTGTGTAGAGCTCAGGGCTCCAGGATCCAGAGACTCCAACCCCTCCTGCAACATCCTCTTTGCTCTCTGCCTCACAGGAGAGAAGTCTGTACAGCTGGTCATGGAGTACGTCCCTCTGGGCAGCCTCCGAGACTACCTGCCAAGGCACTGCGTAGGGCTGGCGCAGCTCCTGCTGTTTGCCCAGCAGATCTGCGAGGTGGGACGTCTGTGCCCCTCCTCCTAGAGCTGAATACTTCTGCTGCTGTGGGGCTATTGGGTCTGATGGGCTCTATTCCTGTCCTGGTCACCTGGACACAGCTCTATAGACCTCACCCTTAATCCCTACAGTTTCCATAGGACTGGACCCACTCACCTTTTTTAGCCCCTCCCATTGAACCCCGGGAGCCATTTCCCGCCACCCCCATCCTCTGTTTAGCCTACATTGCCTGCCTAGTGGCTGCAAGCCCTAGCTGAAATCCTGTAGAGGTTTACTTATTCCAAGAACCAGCCATCTCTGCTTGGTTCCACCCACCAAGTGCCACCTCTCCATCTCTGGCCAGCCTAGCTTGGCTCTGAAAGCCCCACTCCTAACCTTGTAGAGCACTGGGTCTCAACCTTCCTAATGCTGCGACCCTTTAATACAGTTCTTCATGTTCAAATTATTTTCATTGCTACTTCATACCTTTAATTTTGCTACTGTTAGGAATCGCAGTGCAAATATCTGATAGGGTATCTGATACTCCATCCCTTGTGAAAGGGTCATTGGACCCCAGGGGTCGTGAAACACTGGTTGAGAACCACTGTTGTAGAGATTTGCGTTTGACCCTTCCCACAAAGCCCCTCCCCTCCCCGCACGCCCTCCAAGCTAGCTTTGCTGGCAGAGCTCTTGCTCTGGCTCTTCCTTTTGCTTGCTCAGGCCAGGGCTGAGCTTGACTCGCTCTGCCCCACCCCAGGGCATGGCCTACCTGCACGCTCAGCACTACATTCACCGAGACCTCGCCGCGCGCAACGTGCTGCTGGACAACGACAGGCTGGTCAAGATTGGAGACTTTGGCCTAGCCAAGGCTGTACCTGAAGGCCACGAGTACTACCGAGTGCGCGAGGACGGGGACAGCCCAGTGTTCTGGTGATCAAGAGCTGGCATTGTCGGAGGGGGCAGGGTGGAGGAGACACTGGGGTGCAGAAGAAAGCTGGGCGGGGCCTAGAGATGAGGCGGGCGTGGCTTAAGGACCAAAGGGACTTGACTGAAGCCCACTAAGCCAGGTTGACTTGGCTTAGTAGGTGTGTAACCCCTCAGGCAGTGCCCTGAAGGGTGAGGTCCCAACGTCCTTTCACCTGCCTGTGAACTCCCAAGTCCAGTCAGCCAGTCCTGAGCCTCTTCTGTTTCCAGGTATGCCCCAGAATGCCTGAAGGAGTGCAAATTTTACTATGCATCTGATGTCTGGTCCTTCGGGGTAACTCTGTATGAGTTGTTGACATACTGTGACTCTAACCAGAGTCCCCATATGGTGAGTGACAGACACCCCACTTTACCCTTGTGTTTGCAAGGGAGCTTTTCTAGAAAAGCAGGCATTTACACTTCAGGCCGGCAACATTGGCAGGCACTTTGGGGGCAGAGGGGTTCAAGACAGGATTTTTCTGTGTTGCCCAGGCTGTCCTAGAACTCACTCTGTAAACCAGGCTGGCCTCCAACTCAGCGATCTGCCTGTCTCTGCCTCCCGAGTACTGGGATTAAAGGCACATGCCACCACCGATAGCAACTGGCAGGCTCTTCACTAGCCTGTTGGCCCAGCCCTGCCTGATCTGTAAAGGTATTGTTTGGCAGTGTTGAGAGCTATTTTGTTTCTGTGGAGTTTATTTGAATGGTTCTTTCCCACCCATTTATTGTATGTTGGTATGTGCGCACACGTGCCACATCACACACAGGGAGGAGGGAGGAAGGGTTGGCACCAGATGTGTAAAGTGAGGACATAACCACTTCAGAAACAGGCAGTTGTAAGCTGCTGTGGGGTGCTGGTAATTGAACCCTGGTTCTCTGCAAAAGTAACAAATGTTCTTCAGGCTCCCCTGCAGGTTTGTTTTTGTTTTGGTTTTTTTTTTTTTTTTTGGTTTTTCAAAACAGGATTTCTCTGTGTAGCCCTGGCTGTCCCAAAACTCACTTTGTAGACCAGGCTGGCCTTGAACTCAGTAATCCGCCTGCCTCTGCCTCCTGAGTGCTGGGATTAAAGGTGTGCGCTACCACGCCCAGCGGGAGTTTTTAACTGAAATACTCAAACTGCACACAGGCAAAAGTCCCAATATTTCTTGTTCTATGTGCAGACTCCATGTGAGTGGGACCTAAAGTGTTTCCAGGAGCCAGTATCTCCTGCTCCATCCCACACTCACTATGGTGGTGCCTGAAGCCGGCTGTGTATAGATACACAGTGACCCTGTCCTACTGCTGTCACTTGACATCCCTCAGCCACAGAGACCAAGGGATCCTCTCTTTCTGCTCTAAATTCCTGTGACCTTTTGTGATGGGCCCAGCTAGTTCATGTGTCACATCTAATGGGCCCAGCTAGTTCATGTGTCACATCTGATGGGCCCAGCTAGATCATGTGTCACATCTGATGGGCCCAGCTAGATCATGTGTCACATCTGATGGGCTCAGCTAGTTCATGTGTTCATCTCACAGTGAGTCACTCAGAGGCTTTGGACCACAGTGGTTGGTTAGCCGAGAGCTGGGGGGGAAAGCCAGGAGAACATTAGCCCCAAAGACAGCATTTCTCCACAGCTACTCAGGTCAAGGCAGAAGAATCCCTTGAGCCTAAGAGGTGAAGACCAGCCTGCAGCAAGGTCATTATCTCAAGAAGTAGCTTTTATAGGGGCCTGGAGCTGAGACTCGGTTGGTAGAGCACTGGCTGGCATAGATAAAGCTCTGGGCTCATCCCAAGCCCAGCATAAAATGGGCATGCCCATCTCCCAGCACTGGAGGTGGAGGCAGGAGGGTCAGGAGCTAAAGGGCAGCCTTGGATACCTAAGATCCAGTCTCAGAACAGGGTCAGGGCTGGGACACGGCTCTGGTTCAGCACTTGCTGTGCAAGCCTGAGGACATATGCTTGGATCCCCAGAATTGACTTGAATATCAGTGGGCGTGTCAACCTGCTTTACATCCTGCCTGGGAAGACAGAGATAGGATTCCTAGTGCAAGCTGCCAAGCCAGACGAGTCAGTCAGGGAGCTCTGGGTTTGACTGAGAGACCCTGCCTCAGTGGATGAGGTGGAGATGAGACCTAGCATGATTCCTGAGCTCAGCCTCAGATCTCCATCGGAACGTTAGAAATTCGTATTAAATGTATATGCTAGAGCACATGCCCCACACACATGCAGACATGTATGCATATGACCTGGGCATGGCTGTATGAGTATGCAGCCTATAACCCTAACACTGTGGGAGGGAGACAGAATCTAGACCCTGTCTCAAAGGGCTGAGACAGGCATGGAGTGGGGTATCTCTGTCATCCTCTGGCCTGTCTATGCATGTGTGTGCGTGCACAGACACACACATACACACTAGGAAGCATGGCTGCTCACTGGTTCTCAGCTTGGGCAAACAGCTGCTGTTGTTTGTGCTTTAGAAATTCACCGAGCTCATCGGCCATACCCAGGGCCAGATGACCGTGCTGAGGCTCACAGAGCTGCTGGAACGAGGAGAGAGGCTGCCTCGGCCTGACAGGTGTCCCTGTGAGGTGAGTCCACCAGCAGATGTTCCCTGTCCCCACCCTTACGACACAGGGCAGATGGCCCCACAGCCCCATTTCTCCCGCAGATCTATCACCTCATGAAGAACTGCTGGGAGACAGAGGCCTCCTTCCGGCCCACCTTCCAGAATCTTGTGCCCATCCTCCAGACAGCACAGGAGAAGTACCAAGGTCAGGTGCCTTCCGTGTTCAGCGTGTGCTGACAGTCAAAGGCATCAGGGACGGCCCCACACAGAGGCCTCCACACACCTTATACCTTACTCTGCCTGGAAACCCCACCTGTGACCTAAGTTTCCTTCCTTGGCCCTGAGCCTGGCCATGACCTGAACAGACCTTGAATATGCAAAGGGGCTAATTGGGATTCCTGAGTCTATTCGTTCTGGGCCCATCTTGTCTTTTCATGGTTGAGACCCCCATCTTCATTAGCTGGGAAGAAACTGTTTGCTTTGCCGGAGGCCCGAGGGCTGTGTGGGGGGGTCCATCTTCAGCAAGATGTGCAGACAGAGTGAGACTTCAAAGGAAGCAGTAACACTTCTGATCACCCCTAAACCACTAGCCAAGCTGCAGTGTGACTGGGGAGCCAGTGGGGAGCATGGGGGAGACCTGGGTTCTGTCCCTAGCTGGTTAAGACAGACACCAACTAGATCAGTTCCTGGTATACAGGAGGCACTCAGTAGCTGCTTGTTAGAGGCTGGGGAGATGGCTCCGTCAGTGAAGGGCACACAAAAGTGCTTGCTTTGCAAGGCTTGAGTTCAGTTCCCAGGCCTAGTTAGCTCTGCGTGGGGGCACATGCTTGCCATGGGGAAGCGGAGACAGGCAGCATTGTGGGGCTCACTGGCAAGAAGCCTAGGCCATCCAGTGACACTCAGGCCAACTAGAGTCCCTGCTTCAAAACAAATAGTAGAGCAGGGCCCCGGGAAGAATACCCAGAGTTGCCCTCTGACCTCTGCACATACATTTGCATACACACACAGGAAGGCCATTTGTCACATATGTGGGACTCTGCCAGTTTTACCCTTTCCTTGCTGTGTAACCTCAGGAAACTGTCTTGACCTCTCTGGCCCTCGCATCTCAGCTATGGGGATGGTCAGGCTTTCTACCTCATAGGGCTGATGATGGGTTGCATTTAAATTGCTTAAGAGAGCCACAGATGAGTGTTTAATAAAAGTTTATGTTTATTGCTGTTTTGGTGTTGCTTGCATTTTGGGTGAAGGGGTGAGATTCAGACAGGCATTTGTGAGAGGTGGGGAAATAATCACCTCTCCAAGGATTTCAAAGACTTCACATAGGCTGACCATGGCGGCTGGCACGATCTTAATGCTACCAGGCAGCGATGGGCTGGGGGTGGGGCTCCAAGCCCATCATGCACAAGGCCTCTGATTTCACCCCAAGGATCAGAAGTGAGTTAAAACATCAGAAGCGAGGTTTGGTTTTTTGTTTCTCTCTCTCTCTCTCTCTCTCTCTCTCTCTCTCTCTCTCTCTCTCTCTCTCTCTCTCTCTCTCTCTCTCTCTCTCTCTCTCTCTCTCTCTCTCTCTCTCTCTTTCCCAGACAGGGTTTCTCTGTGTAGCCCTGCCTGTCCTGGAACTCACTCTGTAGACCAGGCTGGCCTCAAACTCAGAAATCCCCCTGCCTCTGCCTCCCAAGTGCTGGGATTGAAGGCATGTGGCACCACAGCCCGGCGCAGAAGTGAGTTCCTAAGCCACATAAAGTCTGAAGGGTGACTTTCTAATGCTGATGGCGTGTCCTCCTGACAGTGTCACGAGGACGTGTGCCAGTGCTCACTAGGATGCTTTGCTGCTTAATGAGATGCCATATCAATGTCAATGCCAAGTCTATCAGCATTGCCTCAAACTCAGTGCCCTCCCACCGTGCTCAGCACCCTAGGCTCTGGAAGACAAGTTCATGCCACGAAGCTCATCACTTGTTTAAAAAATCTTGGCCCAGGGCTGGAGAGATGGCTTAGCGGTTAAGCGCACTGACTGTTCGTACATAGGTCCTGAGTTCAAGTCCCAGCAACCACATGGTGGCTTACAACCATCAGTAATGAGATCTGACGCCCTCTTCTGGTGTGTCTGAAGACAGCTACAGTGTACTTACATATAATAAATAAATACATCTTAAAAAACAAAAAAACAAAAAAAAAAAAACCTACCTTGGTCCACAGAGTGAGTTCCAGGACAGCTGGGGTTACACAGAGAAAATCTATCTTGAAAGAAAAACTTTTCTTTTTTTTTTTTTGAGACAAGATGTCATTAAGTAGTCTTGGCTGGCATGAAACACACACACACAAGCAAAATTTAAATAAGACCCATCATTGAGCAGAGCGTGGTGGGACACACATTTAATCTCAGCACTGAGAAGGCAGAAACAGGCAGATCTCTTTGAGTTTCAAGCCAGCCAGGACTACACAGAGATACCTTGTCTTAAAAAAAATAATTGTTTTATCAATGTGAGGCAATTTACTTAGACTCCTTCCCTTGTGTGCTATATTGTATGACATGGGGGTCTTCTGCAGGTCTAGGACATGCTCATGCACAGAGCTGCGCCCCTTATCTGAAAGCTTTCCGATTCTTGGTTCCACTAGTTTCTTTTTTTTTCCACTGCAACATATCTGTTGTTGAAACCAGGGTGTGTAGCAGACTTTACTACCAGCCAACTATGTGTCAGAGTTAAACTGCATTCTTCTGTCCACCAACCATGATGGACACATTCACGTGCCTGATTCACTTATTTCTGGATGATTCCTTCCACAGGGAACACCCAAGACTTTTTGGTGTTCCTTTAAAAAGTTTTTAAAGTTTAATTTATTTTCACTTTGTGTATGAGTGTTTTGCCTGCATAAATGTGTTCCATGCATATACCTTGTGCCTGAGTGGAACTGGAGTTGGAGACAGTTGTGACCTTCTGTCCTTGCAGGTGCTGGGACTCTAACTTCATCCTTGAGAAAGAACAGCCTGTGCTGTTGACTGCAGAGGCAGCTTTCCAGCCTTCTGCATGTGTGTGTGTGCACGTGCTATGACAATGTTGGGTAATTCTAACTCTTTGCCTTGTTGGAGGTAGGGGACAGGGTTTCGTTTCTTTTCTTTTCTTTTTTAGATTTACTTTATTTATATGAGTACACTGTTGCTGCCTTCAGACACACCAGAAGAGGGCATCAGATTCAATTATAGATGGTTGTTAGCTACCATGTGGTTGCTGGGAATTGAACTCAGGACCTCTGGAAGGGTAGCAAGCCCTCTTTAACCACTGAGCCATCTCTCCAGCCCTCTTTTCTTTTTTTAAGAGTACTTCTGAGGCAAGGCCTCAACTATGAAGCCCTGGCTGGCCTGGAGTCCATTGTATAGAACTGGTTGACCTTGAACTCACAGACACCCTGCTTCTACCTCCCAAGTGCTGAAATTAAAGGTTTGTAACCAGTACTCCTGGTTCTGCCTTTGAACTTCTCACCTCCTGCTTCTACCTCCTAAAAGCTGGGATTACAAGGGTGAGCCCTCCAACCACAGTGTGGCTTTGATTTGAATTTTCCTATTTTAAACATTTGCACTGGGGACCAGGAAGGGGAGGGCAGCATTGGGGATGTTAATAAATACCTTTAATCCCAGCACTTAAGAGGCAGAGGCACATGGATCTTTATGTGTTGGAGGCCAGCCCGGTCTACAGAGCAAGTTCTAGGACAGTCAGGGCTACACAGAGAAACCCTGTTTCAAAACAACAGCAACAACAATAAAAACAGAAAAACTGGCGCTGGGGGGACATAGCAGTGACTGAGAGGCACTGTCTTTCCAGGCATGGTGGCACACACCTTCAGTCCCAGCACTTGTGGTACCGTGGGTTGGTCACAGGTTCCCAGGCTGGCTGACAATTAACTGCCTTGATCCCGCAGCATCTGTAAGCTATGCATGTGTGTACACTCATGAAGGCAGGAGGATCAGAAATGCAAAATCTTTCTTTGATTACATAATGATTTTGAGGTCAGCATGGGTTACATGATACTCTGAAAAAAAAAAAAAAAAAGCAATAAGAACGAACCCAGACATAGTGGTGCCAGTCTAAAATCCAGCACCCAGAAAACAGAGACAGAAAGATGGCTGCAGGTTTGCGACCAGCCTTTTCTACTTTGTAGGTTCAAAGCTAAAAGAAAAAGGAATGGTCTTTATGCACCCGAGATCGCTGCTGGAGTCTTCCTGTTAACTTCCTGTCTCGGCCATTAATAGCTAAACTGAACTGGAAAATGTAAACTCTCACACACACACACTCATGCACGCGTGCATGCTAACTCCTCCCCAACCCCATGCTATCTCAATACTAACAACCTAGGTACCCTGCCCATTCTGTCAGCACCTCCTGTGGGCACACGGGAGCCCTAGCTGTACAGTGAGACCCCTCTCCGCCTTCTGGTCCTCATCTGATCTTGGTATCTGTGGTCCTAATCCTAAGGCCTCCTATCAACCCTGGACCTGTGAAATACCGACCATGTGCTTCTGTCTCCTGCCTCCTTGCTGTCCCTGTGGCTGAGCCTTCCTTGCACAGCTTAGCCACCATCCAGAGGCTGCTCTGCTCTCTGTTGTCAGGGGAGATTGGTCTCCTTGGGCAAGACTGCGGCTCCGGGGTTGGAGACAGCAGAGCCTCCCACCTCCTGCTTCTCTGGCCACCGCAGAAGTCTTTTGGTAATTCAGACCTGACAGAGGCTCTGCGGGAGAAAGTTTGAGCTCCCTAACCCCGCCCCCTTTGTGGCGTCTGTTCACTCAGCTTCTTCCTGATGGCCTCTGCACTCCCAACATCTACCTGTGCAGTTTGCTCAGCCAGAATCTTGCTTCTGGTTCACTCTACAAACTCCTGCATAGTCTTCAAAACCTGCCCTCCTTGCCTCTCCTCCTCTTCCAGAAAGCCACTCCCCCCAAGTCTTCCCCTCTTCGCTCTCATTTTTGAAACATGGTCGTACAATACAGCACTGGCCTCAGACTCAAAGAGCTTGCCTTTGCCTCCCATGTGCTAAGAGTAAAGGTGCAGGACACTGAACCAGCTGACCTACCTTCTCCCGAGGCTGTATAAGTTTGTATCTCAGCCTCTTGAGCTGCCCCCAGCCCCTCACAGAGCTCTCCCTCTGGGCTAAATCCACCATACAGAGCAGTAACCCTTAAATCCTATTCCTAGGGGCTGGAGAGATGGCTCAGCGGTTAAGAGTACTCACTGCTCTTCCAGAGGTCCTGAGTTCAATTCCCAGCAACCACACCATCTGTGATAGGATCTGAGGGAGAGTATATCACATACATAGAATAAATAAATACATCTTTTTTAAAATCCTGTTTCTGGTGAGGCCTCCTATGGTTGGGTCCTGGGCACCAGAACACCACAGAACATCTTTTTCTCCAAGGGCAAATGCCCTGCTGTGGTTGGAGCGTCACCACCCTGTAGTTCTTGTGGGAGGGTCGCTCCAGTAAACAGCAGCATGGACTGACGAACACTCAGCTTATCACCTTGGACACATCTCTATCAAAGAAGCCCTTTAGCTAGAATCTGGGTTGGCACACTGTGGCCGGCGACAGTCAATACTGTGCTCTGGTGCTGTGGTGCCTCCCAGGGGGCCAATACCTTGAGCATCACCATTTATAGTGAAGGGAGGTAGCTCAACATGGTATGAAGGTCTAGCCTATGCTGCCAGAATGAGGCCAAGGGCTACAGGGTAGAGAGATTCTGAATTTGTAGGGATGGGTGGACTAGAGCACTAACCCAGAGCTCAACCCTGGCCTGTGTGTGAGAAGACAGACAGACTGCATCACAACAGAATTCTGGGGCAGCAGCTGCAATATCAGTTTTCCTGGGGACAATAAGTTATCTCTCCACTGGTGAAATGAGCCATTTCAAGCCGGGTTAAATATGTTAAATGCAGGTTTACTGGGAAGCTGCTCTGGGGCAGGTGAGTTCACTGGCCCCAAGGAAGGAAGCGAGGGAATTAATTCACCCTGGGAAGGGAGATAGGAGAGGGGAAAGAGAAAGCTCATGCAGAGAGAGAAGACAGGGAAGGAGAGAAGGAGACATCTGGGAGACCAAATGTCTGGATTACATAGCAAAGAGCCTCAGGGGAGGGGCAACCCAATCCCTGGGCTGGAAAGATCAAGGTCAAGAATAAGGAGGTGAGGCTGTTGACTGACAGTACTTATCTGGAGTCCATTTGACCTGTGGGAGGTGGATTTGAGTGGATTCCCTGAAGCTTACAAGAATCTTTTTAGGTTTACAAAATGATAAATCCGCCGGGCGTGATGGCGCATGCCTTTAATCCCAGCACTCAGGAGGCAGAGGCAGGTGGATTTTTGAGTTCGAGGCCAACCTGGTCTACAAAGTGAGTTCCAGGACAGCCAGGGCTACACAGAGAAACCCTGTCTCGAAAAAAAAACAAAACAAACAAACAAAAAAAGATAAATCCTCCATAACTTGCATTTACCAACCTCAAAACACTTACAGGGGCCACACAGGCATGTGGGAATTTTACTTGGATTCTGGGAACTGAATTCAAGTTCTCACACTTGTATGGCAAGAGCTTTATCGACTGAGCCATCCCAGCCTAAGGCGCATTTATGTTTTCAGGCCTGGGAATGGACCCCACTCTATCACTGAGCTCCATGCCCAGTCCCCAAATCTCTGGTTTTAACAGCTGAAGTGTTCCTCTGCCCTTCATGTTGGTGTCTTGGGGATCAGTCTTGAGTGCCTTAGCATTTTTGTTTGTTGTTGGGGGCACAGAGGTCCCTGCACTCACAGATAGCACTAGGAAACCCAGGAATGTTAAACACATAGCTTTGTATTTTCAAAGAAAAAGATATATAACCTGTTTTCTGCCCAACGTCCTGAGAATGGAGGTGGTAGCCTGATGGTCCCTGTGCTGTCTGTAGGGCCAGAGCACACACAGTTCTCCTAAGCTCCCCCAACCAGGACCGGAGGTGGCTAGCAGCTGAGATGACCTCTACATTATCTGTGTGACAGAGATCACACCAGAACTTCCCCCAGGCCCTTGTCATAGCACATGTAGCCTATCTTTAGAACCCATCTTCACGAAAGAAGTGACAAGCACGTTGAGAAGAGTTTCAATGTCATTATGTCTCCTTGTCCCCACAGGATTTTGTTACACCAGAAAACATTTCCATATTGTACTGTACTTTAAAATGCCTAAAATAAACGGCCTGCTGTCAGACTCTCGAGTTTGAACCAAGACCAGCTACTGAGTCATGTTGAACTGGATTTCTGCGTGCCTCACTCAGATCGCAGTTCATTGCTCTGCCAGCCCTGGTGTTTGCAGAGGCCTCCGCAATCTGTGGGCCACCGAGATGACTCAGCAGGTAAAGGTGCTTGCAGCCAAGCCTGACAACTGAAGCTTGGTCCTCAGGATGAATTCGCATGGTGGAGAGGACCTCACACCTCTCTCTGATGCTCACACACACTGCACTCCCACCCACACATCCATGGTGATTAAGTAAATGGAGTTATAAACATGAAAGCTGTGTGCAGTGCTGCGTCCCCTTAATCTTAGCACTCAGGAGGCAGATGCAAGTAGATAGATTTCTGTAAGTTCAAGGCCAGCCTCATGATTATAGTGGGTTCAAGGCAAGTCAGAGATACGCAATGAGACCTTGTCTCAAAGATAAAATAATAAAGCCAGGCATGGTGGTACATGCCTTAATCTCAACACTTAGGAAGCAGAGGCAGGCAGATCTCTGAGTTCAAGGCCAGCCTGGTCTACAGAGTAAGTTCCAGGACAGTCAGAACTACACAGAGAAACTGTCTCAACCCTCCCCCTCCCCCAATAATAATCATATAAACAGGCAAGAGAATAGGGTCTGGAGAAATGGCTCAGCCATTAAACATTAGGCTCACAACAAAAAGGCAAGAATAGAAAGTTAGATGTGGTGGCATTGCCTGTAGATGCTTCTGTTGGGGAAGCTAAGGCAGGAGGATTATTTGAGCCCAGCTATTCAAAACCAAGTAGCACAGCAAGACCGTATCCCAAGAAATTAGAAGAAAAAAACAAAGAGAGAGAGAAAAGAACAGCAAACAGCAAGGCACATTGCTCTGCACACAGTGACCAGTCTGCGATGCGTTTGTATATAATATGGTACAAAGTGTAACTGCATGCCTTCCATGTGTGCATGTCTCATGTCTATGTGCATCTCTTTGTGTGGCCATGTAAATGACTATGTAGGAGTCTCTATAAATGTCCGTATGTTCCAGTGCATGTGTGTTTATGTATGTGTATTCATGAGTGTTCCTGTTAGGACATTTATGTCTGTGAGTTGTCCCTCTGTCGATTCTGCACTCCCAACCCCATTTTTGAGACAAGGTCTTAGGTGCCAATGACTTCAGTGTACAGTGGCAAGGATGCCCTTGGATTAATGTCTTCCTCCATCCCCGACACTCCTCCCTCCCATTTTAAATTACATTGATTTGTGTGTGAAATAGTGAGATGGCCAGAGGGCCTGGTTTAATAGTTACTGGGATGAAACCCAGCTCTTCATGAGTCCCAAGCAAGCACGCTACCACTGGAGCCATAGTCTGGGTCTCTCTTTTCGGCTGTTTGAGGCAAGGTCTTGCTCTGTAATCCAGACTAGCCTAGAACAGGTGATCCTCCTGCCTCAGCCTCTGATGTGCTAGAGACACACACTCTAACTCAGGCTCTGTCGGTTCAAATCACCTCACTTCGCTGATCTGTTTTCCCATCTATAGCAGGAAAAGTAATGAGGGTTCATTAGCTGCTTGAAGTTGTTTGACACCTAAACAGTATATGGAGGGGTGCACAGCAAATTAGTGATGAATGTTTGGCCCCCGCCCTCTCTGTTTTTTTGAGATGGGAGATGGGTTTCTCTGTGTAGCCCTGGCTCTGTAGAACTTACTCTATAGATCAGGCTGGCATTGAACTCATAGAGATCCACCGGCTTCTGCCTGCTGAGTACAGGGAATAAAGGCGTGCGCCACTTCCAGCCTCTTTTTTGTTTCTTATAGTAATGGATGTTAATCCTATAAATGGCCATCTTCCCTCCACTGTGATGTCCTTGAAAACTGAGTATCTTTTATCTTAGTGCCTGGTGCAGGGCGCAGGAACAAAAGGAAATTTCTCCTTTGTCCTCTGAATGTTTCCTGGAGTAACTGGAAAGGAGCAGAGGACACAGCTGAGCAGCAGGAGTCCCTGCCTAACACTGCCCCTGGGAGAGAAGAGCTGGGAGCAGGGCTCAGCCCCTGCCTAGACTACCTGTGAGAGGCCAGGTAGGTCATGGCTGGGGGTGTGCCTGTGACAGCATGTTTAAAAAGAAAGAAAAGCAATTAGCCGGGCAGTGGTGGTGCAAGCCTTTAATCCCAGCACTTAGGAGGTAGAAGCAGGCAGATTCCTGACAGCCAGGGCTGCACAGAGAAAACCTGTCTTGAAAACAAAACAGGGGGCTGGAGAGATGGCTCAGCGGGTAAGAGCACTGACTGCTCTTCCAGAGGTCCCAAGTTCAATTCCCAGCAACCACATGGTGGCTCACTCACAACCACCCATAATGAGATCTGACGCCCTCTTCTGGTGTGTCTTGAAGACAGCTACAGTGTACTCATATAAATAAATCTTTAAAAAGAAAGAAAACAAACAAAAGAAAGAAAGAGAGGGAGAAAGGAAGGAAGGAAGGAAGGAAGAAAGGAAGGGAAGAAAGAAAGAAAGAAAGAAAGAAAGAAAGAAAGAAAGAAAGAAAGAAAGAGGCCAATTTACAGTTTGCAGCAGGCACACCCATTTCCTCCCTGTTTGCTGGGGTCTCTAGACTTTGTGTTTGTCCTTTTCTACGGGGCTCCTTGAGGGTACTGAGCTGCCCCACTCCATTCCCCTGCCAGCCCCCAGAAATCCTGGAGATGTTGGTAAAGGCAGGGGCTTGCTTGTAGATGGTGGGTTTTAGCTGAGCCGTGAAAGTGGACATCCAAGACCTCACAGGCTTTGGGAAGTATAAGCACATCCTGGACAGGGCAGCTCTAGAAGCAAGGGCAGAATGAGTATGGAAGTGGCACTGGGGTGGACTTGTGAGAAGGACCCTGGTTAGGAGGACCCTGATTAGGGCTCCTCTGTTTCTGTGAATTGTTATCCTTAGTTTTGCCAGTGAGTCCTCCACATCTTCCAAGCCCCCCACTATCTTGGAGGTAGGGACATGGAGGCTTATAAGACTGCTTTCTGGATGGTCTGTTCCTGGCTTCCGAAGCAGCTCCAAATGATGCTGTGGACAAGATGCTCAACACTATAGTCTAAAGCCATGGGGACATGCTCAGGCCAAAGCCACTGCCACAACCAGACAGAGTGAGGGAAATGTCAAACAGATGGAGAGATGGTCTGTAACCTGTGCCTCAAATGCAGAAGTATGGAGGCCTGGGAGCACTTGACAGTAAGAAAGACACAGGGCTCCAGAAGCCATACAGGTGGGGCCTATGAGGGTAGAGACAGGGCCAGGCCATAATGGAGGTGTGGCTTGAGCCATGGGAAGGTCATGGAGTCAGTAGTTCCTGAAGTATGTCTTCTCCTTTAGGTTTCCCAGGGCCTATTCTAAGCCTGAGCAGGACCAACATCACAGAGCTGTCCATGGTCCATGGGACTTGCACACTGGTCATGCTGGAAAGTTATTCTGCCCCTCCTCTTGGAAGCTGGCTCAGCTTCATCTCCAGAACACCAAGAGGGACAATGGGCATGTCTTTTGCAGTGCCACCCTGGAGGTGGGTGGCTGACTCCTCACAAGAGCACCACTGTCCACCTGCATGCCCTGTTGAGTTGGTCATTCAGACCTTTTAAGATCTCCTCCCTCTGTCCTTGCTTGGGAAATCTTGACTCTTCCCTGGCCTTAATATCCTTCTATGGATATCTGGAGTGTCTGATCATGTGGTGGTTTTATAGATTGCTCCAAGACTGATCATGCCAAATGTCCCCAGCACTCTGTGTTACAAAGGTAGGATTCCTACTCTAAGTGTTACAGCTCAGATAGAAAGGCATCTTGGCAGTCAGAAGTCAAGGAATACCACAAAGTCATACCACACAACAAACCTCATACAAGAGATTTATGGGAAAACTACAAGAGAGTGGCTGCCTTTGCTCAGGAGACAGCAGCTAAGAGCTGAGTAGGAGACAGGCTTTATATAAAGAGGCTTTCCAGGATGTCTGCGGTTTGGTGGGATTCTATGGCCTGATCTTTGGACAATCTCGGGAATTGGTGGGATTCTATGGCCTGATCTTGGTGTTTTTTGTTTTTTTAAATCTCTGTTGTAGGTCAGGGCTTGGTTGTCTGGGGCAGGGCTTGGTTGTCTGGGGCAAGCACCTGGCCATTTAGACACCAGCGGTTAGAACCCACGTTTAGAGTAGCCAGGGGGGCAGGGCCTGGCCACGTGCACCTTGAGGGTTTTACAGCACACCTTGCAGTGCCAGGCCCAAGGCCATGAGCTCCAAAGCTCCGGCATGAGGGCACCAGGCATGGGGTACCTCATTACTTGTCAACCTAAACCACGACGGCACCTATCACTGCCAGGAAACTGGCCCAAGAACACCTTGCTCACAGTGACTGACATTCAAGGTAACGGAGGAACCTGTACGGTCTACAGGGGCAAGTTCAGCAGGAACCCAGGACACACATATGCACTTGGGTCTCTCTGTGCCGATCAAGGCCAGGATGGCCAACATCACTATGGGGGTGTTCATGCCCCTAGGGATGGTGACCACTGCAGTGGCGTCAGTGTACACCCTCAGGATGCAGAACCCGAGTGGCTGCTACCACTTGAGAAACAGAAGTACCTCTGTGTCTCTCAGCACACTGTCGTCCAAAGATACAGCCCAGGGTAAGTTGTCCTGAGACAGGGGAAGACCAAGGTCCAGACTGAGAGGAGGATTGGGCCGTATCAAGTTCCAGATCAATAAAACCTTCAAGGGCTGGAGAGATGGCTCAGTGGTTAAGAGCACTGACTGCTCTTCCAGAGGTCCTGAGTTCAATTCCCAGCAACCACATGGTGGCTCCCAACCATCTGTAATGAGATCCGATGCCGTCTTCTGGTGTGTCTGAAGAGAGTGACACACATTAAATGTACTCACATTAAAAAATATAAAAATAAATCTTTAAAATAAAACTTTCAGCATGATAGTGCACACCTTTAATCCCAGCTCTCTGGAGGCAGAGGCAGGTGGATCTCTGTGAGTTCAAGGCCAGCCTAGTCTACAGAGTAAGTTATTCCAGGACAGCCACAGAGAAACCCTGTCATGAAAGACAAACACACACACACATTAGCACTTGCCCATAGACTCCTGAAAGTAGTTTTCTGGTGCTAGAGAGATCCATGTCTGTCATTATAAACTGCTGATCTTTTCTTCCTTGTGTCTTTTGCCAGTTCCTTCCCCAGCTCCTGTTTAACTTTTTGCTTCCTGTGCTGTCTATCTCTACTACCCCTACCAAGTCTGCTGGAAATGAAACTCAGGGGTTGCCATGCTTAGCAGTTAGTCCTTTTTTTCTTTGTTTTTTGAAACCCTGACTTACTATGTAGACCAGGCTGCTTAGGCCTTCAGAGTGCTGAAAATAATGCCAGCATTTGTCGTTGTTATTTGGTTGTTTGTTTTTCTTTTTTGAATCAGGTTTATCTCAAACTTGAGTTGTATAGTAGGGAATGACTTTGAACTTCAAGTCCTGCAGCTTCCATTTTGGTTTTTCGAGACAGGATGTCTCTGTGTAGCCCTGGCTGTCCTGGAACTCACTCTGTAGACCAGGCTGGCCTCGAACTCAGAAATCCACCTACTTCTGCCTCCCAAGTGCTGGGATTTAAGGCGTGCGCCATCACTGCCTGGCAGCTTCCATTTCTAAAGTGCTGGAATTGCATGCGTACATCAGTACACCTAATTTTTGTCTGTCGTTTCATTTTCTCTTTTGAGACAGGATCCTCATGAATTTGATTTCCGTTGTAACTGTGGATGACATCATAAGATCTGCCTTCCCCTCTAAAGGGCTTAGATTACAGGTGTGTGCACCTGACCAACTCTTAAGGCGGTGTTAGGGATTCACGCCTGCCTATTCTCAATCCTGCCTTGTAAGGCGGCTCCATGTTGCAGCTCCGCCCTTTTATTCAATGGCCCAGAGTCAGGGGAAGGGGGCAACGCTCGCGGGGCTGGTTCTAGCCAATACGCTGAAAGGGGCCGGGAGAGAGGCGGGGCTTCCACCAACCAATCACTACACGCGACCTCCTTGCCGCTCTATGTCGCTCCGCCCTGAGCTCGCTGGTCCCAGAAGGCGCCGGGTTTCCCAAGATGGCGGCCGACGTGTCCGTTACTCACCGGCCGCCGCTGAGCCCAGAGGCGGAGGCCGAAGCGGAAACTCCCGAGACCGTCGATCGCCGGGCGCCCGAACAAGAGTTGCCGCCGCTCGATCCGGAAGAGATCCGGAAACGCCTGGAACACACTGAGCGCCAGTTCCGTAACCGCCGCAAGATACTGATCCGAGGCCTCCCGGGGGACGTGACCAACCAGGTATGGGGGGTGGGGGTGAGAGCGTGGCGGGAAACACCACGGTGCGCGTGCGCGCGCACGCGGGCGGGGGGGTGGAAACCGGGCGGTACCAACGCTGCTGTGAGTGGGGGCTCTCCCCAGTGTCATATCCTCTCCCAGGGTCGTGAAACATTAAGAACGAAGTGGAAAGGGCATGGTTAGGAAAAAGAAAAAAAAGAAAACACTTTAAAGTGCTGGTCGACGTTGCTAGGGGCGACCATCGGACTTGGGAGAGGCCAAGTGGTTGAAGGTTGCAGGTAGTTGGAAGGGGCAGGCAGCTGTGGCCCTGCTGAAATATGTACGGGAGACTGTGAATAGATTGATTGAAATAGATTCCAACTGACCCATGCATATTCAGAGGGTTGTTTCCCTCCTCTGCCTTCGGGTGACAGGAGCTCAAATCTGGAAGTTTCAGAATTAAGAGCATGGCTTTTCTTATCAAGCATAATCGACACCTTTTAGAGGTAGACCCGGAAGTTGGAGCTGCATCCCTCAATGCCTACTAGAATTGATTTGGGAAAATGAAGTCTCCTTTCGACATGAACATGCCGCGGTGGGGGGCGGGGGTTGTATTCTGTGGCACTTCCCTGTGGCTAATCTTGTCTGCCGGGACTGCCCTTCTATTGGGAACCCATGTAGAGCAGGGTGTGCAATGCTCTTTGGACCCAAGAAAGTGGTATCTCTGTTGCCCTGCCCGGTGGTGGTGGGATAGGCCCTTTCTGATTGCTGCTAAATTGTCTGCTCACTGGCTCACCCTAGTACCCCCTGCTCTATAGGCACATGGCTAGTGAAGCTGCAGAGGTGTTGGGGAACACAATAAAGGACCAGACAAGGAATAGACACTTGTGTGCATGGTGTCCTGCATATCTGGAACTGCCAGCCCTATCTCCTTGGGCTCATACACAGGTCATTTGGTGCAAGGAAGCCAGGCAACTTGCCCTGGAAGCCAGCATTCAAAACAGCAGCCCTGTCAACATGAGGGAGTTTGGGTGGCCCCTGCACCCACACAGTGTAGGGTCAGATAAGTGAGTGGGGTCCCTGGTCAGGTAGCATGCCCCCTGTTGTCATGACAGCCCTGGCCAGGTACCCCTGGGTAGCATGCCCCCTGTTGTCATGATAGTTTGTGTGTTTCACTTCTTACAGCCTCAGCTGTTTTCCTCTTGGAGAAAATGGCTTCATAATTAGCTGTGGACCGGTTTCAACCTTGCACAGGGGAATCAGACAAGTTGGGCAGCCTCCTTGAAGGTGTGCAGTTTGAGTTGTTGGTGTTCCTAGCATGTAATCTGCAGTCTTGCCCTGCACAAGATAGATTGTAGAAGATAGCTGTATGGACAAACAGCTATTCATTTATCTGCTTGAATGGAGGGTCCACCTGTAGGCGGCCTTGCCCAGTGACTCCCCGGCTTCTGCTTGTGTCTCTGCAGGAAGTACATGACCTCCTGAGCGACTACGAACTCAAGTACTGTTTCGTGGACAAATACAAAGGGACAGGTTTGTGGGTCATGGATGGACAGGGCAATTATGACATGACAGTCCCCAGTGGTAACAGGACCTGGCTCAGCATCTGTTCTGAATTGTGGGTCCTGTGTTGTGTCAGAGGAAGCAGATCCTTGTTCTGTCTGTCCGTGTCTTAATTTTTTTGAGGCGGGGACTCACATGAAGCTGAGGTTGGCCTTGAACTCCTAGAGATCCACTTACCTGCTTTTGCTTCTTGAGTACTGTGATTAAAGGCAGGCACCACCCACCCTTGTCAGTTCCTTTATCTATTGTGTGTGTGTGTGTGTGTGTGTGTGTGTGTGTGTGTGTGTGTTAGCATAGGCAGCTAGTGTGGAAGTTAGAGGACAATGTTCTAAAGTCAGTTTCCCCTTGCTGAGGCAGGATCTCTCGTGGTTCTGTCTTGCTGTATATTCTGGGCAGTTCTATCTTAGACTATGAGGAGGGCTGTGATGACGGGTGCATAGGAGAGCATGCATATACTCATGAGAGTCTGGGGCTGGAACTCGGGCTTAGGTATGGCAGCAGACTCCATTTTCCAGCCTTCTTCTTTCCTTTCTTTGAGGCATGGATTTAGGCTGTAGCCCAGATTGTTCTGGGGTTCATGGTGTGCCCAGTATCCTAAAGCTTGTAGCATTCCTTTAGCTTGTACCACTCCTTTGCCTTTTCTTATGTTGTAGTTTTCTTTATTTGATGTGTATGGGTGTTTTGCCTGAGCACCATTTGCGTGTTTGGTGCCCACTGAGGCTGGCAGAGGGCACCAGATTTCATGGAACCAGAGTTAAAGAGGGTTATAAGCTGCCGTGTTGGTGCTGGGAACCAAACCCCATCCTTGCAAAAGCAGCAAGTACTCTTTAAGTGCTGAGCTATCTCTCCAGCCCCATTTTTGGTTTTGGACTTTAGGTTTTACTTAAAGCAGAGTCTCATATAACCCAGATTAGAGTTAAATTTATTGTATAAGTGGGTTGGCCTTAAACATCAAGACACCCCCCTGCCTCCGCTTGCAAAGTGCAAGGCTTGTGATCCGTGTGTCAGTGTGCTCAGCTCCCCAGTGCTCTTACTTGTCTCTTCCTAACCCAGGCCCACTGGGCACCCTACTCTGCCATAGGCTGTATGGAGTGCTCAGCCCTATGCCCTTGGGGTAAGACTTGGCAGCGTTGACTTCCCCTGTGAAGGCCATCAGTGAATGTCTATGCTTTCCTGCATTGTGCCAGGTGTTTAGACCATGGAGCACCTTCTGACAACTTAATGTGGAGAGGAATGTGCCCCTTCTAACACCTACCTGACAGGCCAGGCAGTGGTTAAGATCCTGGCCATTGGAGGCGTGGTCACAGGTTGGAATCTTGGTCTGTGTTTACTCTATGGGATTGTATAGGAGTAACAGCAGTGGATGCAGACTGAGTGTGCCTGACACAGACTACTTAGAGCACAGCTGCTGAAGGCTGGGGAGATGGCTCAGCATTTGTCAGATAAGCATGAGGACTGCAGTTGGAACCCCAGCAGCTACAGGAATGCTGGGTGGGCTGGCATGATGACCCACTTGTAATAGAAGTGTGTGGGAGGTGGAGCCAGTCTCCTGAACAAGCTGGGTAGGTAGATTAGCCAAATTAGCAAGCATTAAATAAGAGACAACTTCTACCTATACCTGTGCGTACACTCACTGTAAACATGCATGTATGCCTGTTTACCATACTCATACACATGCAAGAAAAAGAGTCTAGGTATCAACAAAGCAGACCTGGTGCAGTCATCCCACCACAGGGCTTGGAGCATACCAAAAGCCAAGGATATTTAAGTCCCTTTTAGAAAATAACATGGTAGGGTGTGGCACACAGCTTTAATCCTCGCACTTGGACTGCAGAGATAGCTTGATCTCTGAATTTGAGGCCAGTCTGGCCTATAAATCTAGCTCAGGTCAGCCAGGAAACAAACAAACAAACAAAAAGGAAGCAGAAAGCAAGTAAGCAAATACCATCCTGGGAGCAAGTGAGATGGCCCAGTGGGTAAAGCTGTTTTGAAAGTTGTGCTCTAACGTTGGAGGCAGAGCATCAGATCAGACTACTCTTGGCTACATAATACACTTGAGGACAGGCTGAGGTACATGAGGCCTTCAGAAAGGCAGGAAGAAGGCAAAATGAGGTTATGGGATCAAAAGCAGTAGGGGCACAGGGGTACAGAGCCAGGATCTAAGAGAGGAACTAGCTTAGGTTTGGTAGGGCAGTCAGGTAAGTAAGTGGGCAGAGCTCAGGCAGGAGGAGCCCGGCAGGCACCAGAAAGCAGTACTGAGTGTTGTTAGGGGAGCTGGGAGCACCCGAGCTGGGCTGCCTCAGGAGGGTCTCTGAACAAGGCTCCTGTGGCTGTGAAAAGGATTGTGAGTGAGGAGACCAGAGGGGCAGAACACGGCTCTGGAGACCAACTACTGAGTGAGTATTTGTTGTATTCTTGTGTGTGTGTGTGTGTGTGTGAGTGTGTGAGTGAGTGAGTGTGAGTGTGTGTGAGCGCACATGTGCGTGTGTGGTTTACTAGAGATTTCATTTAGGACTTCTTGAATGCTAGGAAAGTGCTCTACTGCCTAAGTACATCCTTAGTCCTTATCTTTGTTTTGTTTTTTAATTTTGTGGTGCTAAAGATGAACACTTTTAACTCCAGCCTCAGGTCTCATTTGTGTTTTTTGAGACAGTGTAAGTCACAATGTACCCAAAGATGACCTTGATTTTCTGATAACCCTGGTTTAGTCTTGTGCTGAAGTGACAGGTGTGTGCTGCCATTCCACAAGATAGAACCCAAGGCCTCATGCATGCTAGGCAAACACTCTACCAACTGAGCTGTTCTCATCCCAGCCCTTGGGTTTTTATAGCCCAGGCTGACTTTGAACTCTGTTCTCCTGGCCCATGTTGCAGATGTTGGGATCACAGCCACAGCCTGGCTCTTGGGTACTGATCTGGTTCTGTTGATTCTCCACCAAAGATGGTGGGTGTGAGGGCTAACCGACTCCCATTTGACCTTTAAGAAGCCAGAACCATTAAGAGTTTGGGGCTTAGGGGCTGCAGAAATGGTTATGAGCACTCACTCCTATCCAACAGTTCTGAGTTCAGTTCCCAGGCACCCACATGGCAGCTCATGCCTGTCTGTGGCTGTCTTCTGGTATGCAGATATACATGCAGATAAAGTACCCATATACATGAAATACACAAGTAAATCTTTTTAAAAATAAAAGAGTTTGGGGTTGGAGCTCAAGTTGGTTCAGTGACCGAGAGCACCGGCTGATCTTCCAGAGAACCCAGGTTCGATGCCCAGCACCCACATCATGGTTTACAACCACCTATAACTCCAGTTCCAGGGACTCTAAAACCATCTTCTGGTCTGCACAGGTACCAGGCACATATGTGTTATGGAGGGACTGGTGGAAATCCAAGGCTCCAGCTGACTGGATTCTGCTTTCCAGTAGTAGATGTTCTATTCACACCTGGTTTAGAGGGCCCAGGGTAGAAAGACAGGTCACTCTGACCCTAGCTTCTCTCCTACCCTACAGCTTTTGTGACTCTGCTGAATGGGGAGCAGGCTGAAGCTGCCATCAACACCTTCCACCAGAGCCGCCTTCGAGAGCGGGAGCTGTCAGTTCAGTTGCAGCCTACCGATGCTCTGCTGTGCGTGGCCAACCTACCACCTAGTCTGACACAGGCACAATTTGAAGAGCTGGTGCGGCCCTTTGGCAGCCTGGAGCGCTGCTTCCTAGTGTACAGTGAGCGCACTGGCCACTCTAAAGGATATGGCTTTGCAGAGTACATGAAGAAAGACTCAGCAGCCAGGGCCAAGTCTGACTTGCTGGGCAAGCCACTGGGCCCACGCACACTGTATGTGCACTGGACAGATGCTGGGCAGCTGACCCCTGCATTGTTGCACTCTCGATGCCTCTGTGTGGACCACCTGCCACCTGGCTTCAGTGATGTGGATGCCCTGCGCCGGGCTCTGTCAGTGGTCTATACCCCCACCTTCTGTCAGGTAGGTCTTGGGTCATTTGAAGCAGCTGTCATAGCTTTGAATGGGGCTCTTGGGAGAGGCTCTGGGATATGGTGGTTAAGGGCGTAGGTGTGGGAATGGTTCAAAGGTCAGAGTGCAAATCCTCGGCTCATCTCACACCCTTATCAGTCATATACTCATTACTTAGATCATGTAGCCCAGGCTAGCCTAGAAACACCATCTTTTTGCCTTACCCTCATGGTTGTCAGGGTTACTGGTAGGAGGCACTTTGCCTGACTCATGTTTGTTATTTTGTTTTTTGAGATAGCCCATACTGATCCTGACCTTCGTATGTAGTTGAGGATGAGTGTGAATTTTAGATTGTATAGTTCTACTTCTCAAGTACTGGATCATGCTTCACCATGCTGAGTTCTGTGGTGTGGGGGTTGGAATTCCTTAGGGCTTCCTGCATTCTAGGCAGTATACAGCTCTACCTGCTCGGCCCCAGCCTTAGCCCCCATCACAGAGCCATGATGACAGACAGCTGGGCTTGGATGGATTTCAGCCCTCCTTGGTGTCCTGGGCAAGTCTGTTTGCCTGCACCGTACTCTGATTTCATCTCCTCTCCCTCTTTTCTAGACATGTGTAATTATGGCTAGCCTGGAACTCAGAGATCCACCTGCCTTTTCTTCTTGAGTGCTGGGATTAAAGATGTAACACCACAGTACTTAGTCTACATAGGCTAAGTAGTAAAGTATCTTTAAAAATAACTTGTACACTTATTTATGTATGCTTCTGTGTGTGTGTGCATACAAGTATACACACAATGGTACCTGTATGGTGTTGAGAGGAAAATTTTCAGGAGTCATTTCTTCTATAACCATGTGGCTACTGGGGATCAAATTGAGTTTGTGAGGCTTAACAGTGTCTTTTCCTACTGAGCCATCTCTCTGCCTTATGAATGGTTATTATAAAGGCTTCTCCTTCATTCTTATGTTCCCATGTATTTATTTTGCTCATGCTGGGAGTGGAACAGGCCTTGCCCAGCAAGTGCTTTACCCCAGAGCTATAGCCCACCCCGTCCTTAGATACTTACTGAGCAGTTCTGAGTCCACCTCTGCAGGACACAGTTGTGTTTGATGCTCTGAATAGAACATGGGCTTGGGACTCAAGACAGATCAAAGTTTGCGTCTCCAGCTCTCAGTTCAGAGTTCCTGTGGTCCCAATCATATGGTGACCCTTTTGCATCTGTCTCTGGGGTTTATGAGATGGTCACAGTATGTGTTCATGATAGAGTTCCTTCCTAGAATCTGCCAGTGAGGGTCTAGTGTGCCTAAGCTGTGGAACACCTGCCTGGCATGTGCAAGGCCCTGGGTCATCTTAGCTCAGTTGACAAGGCCAAGCCTGGTGACAGTTTGATTCCTGCTCCCTACATGGTAGAAAGAGAGAACCAACTCTCAAGTTGCCCATGACACATGAACGCACATAAAATAAATAAAATGCAATTTCTTTTCTTTTCTTTTTTTATTTTTTCAAGTAATAAAGCACGGGGCATATACATACCTTTTTACTTATTGTATTTTTGGTCTGTTTTTGTTTTGTTTTAAAGACAGGGTCTAGCTAAATAGCCCTGACTGTCTAGGAGCACACACTGTAGAACAAGTTGACCCTGAACTCATATGACTCTGCTTTCTGGGTGCTGGAATTAAAGGCGAGAGTGAGTGAGTGTGAGTGGGGGGGTAGGGGGGACTACTGTCTGAGATAGGTCAGGCTCCCTACCCCCTGTCTAGACCTCATTTTAAAGATCAAAAGCCTCAATTCTTTATACATCTATGCATGTGTAAACCCTCCCTTCTGTGGAGATTAAGATCTGCGGGTACTTATGGCCCCCTTCTTTTTATATAGTTATCAAGGCCTAGGTTTCCACTGTCTGAGATAGGTCAAGCTGACTATCTCCTGTTTATGATCTATAATTTAAGATAAAAAACCTAAAAGTAGGGGGCTGGTGAGATGGCTCAGTAGGTAAGAGCACCCGACTGCTCTTCCAAAGGTCCAGAGTTCAAATCTCAGCAACCACATGGTGGCTCACAACCACCTGTAACGAGATCTGACACCCTCTTCTGGAGTGTCTGAAGACAGCTACAGTGTACTTACATGTAATAAATAAATAAATCTTTAAAAAAAAAACTAAAAGTATTTACCTATACATTTAACTTTAAAAAGATTGCCTTCTACTTATTGAATAAGCCTATTTCTCAGCTCCAGATTTGTTATACCAGACTAAGCAATCCCAGAAATCCCATATAGACTTTTATTTAATCTCTCTAAATTCTCCCTTCTTACCGTTATTTTCTACATTTGAGATCAAAGGCTTGGATTTCTTTATTTTATGTATATTTAAGAACATTGAAACGATTACCATTATACTCCCTTGTCTCCTTAAAAACAATTAAATCAAACTTCATTTATCCCTATCCTTTGATCATTTGTTTGTAGGAAGTAGGCTTTGTCCATCATCTGACTCTTTCTCGGAGCAGCCAGCCTGTCTTTGTATAGCAGGGGCTCCCAGCATCTCTGAGCTAATGCTCTCTAAGGTGATAGAATCCTTTTAGAAGGGCCTGGGGTAGTTTTGCAGCTTGTGTGGGAACCATGTGATTTGGCTTGGCTCATTGAGAAATTCTCCCCTCAGACTTACATCATTTGTGTGTGTACGTGTATTCTGTCCAAGAATCTTTAGATAATTTTTAATCGTGAGTTCTTGCCCCACATTGGGCACTGTCTGTAGTGGTGAATTAGATAAGCTTCTTTGGCTCCCAGCAGGTTGCTATTTCAGCCACCCACCAGAGCCCTCTGGATTCTCAAATGAAAGACACTCTCATGCATGCACACGCAGTTAATTCTGATAGGCCTTGACTAGCTCAAAGGTTGGAATCTTATAATTCTTACTGAGGCTAGCAAACACTCCCCTCTGGTATTCCCAGTGTTAACATCCTTTAAAATCTATATTTCATCTCTGCTACCCCAGACCCAATCTGGGAGTAGCCATTAGGACCACTTAGCAGAATTCTTACATGGCTGGTCATCCTACGCCCCTCTCATGGCGACCCTGCCTCTTCCTTTCTTCCCACCTCTCCCAAGCCTGGGGCTCTTAAAAGTCCTGCCCTGTCCTGTTTAGCCATTGGCTGCTGCATCTGTATTTACCAGTCAAACCAAATGAGGGCTGGGTCCCTCAGTGTCTTATAAGTAGTCACTCTTTAAGCAGTTTTTGGGACCAAAATTAACATTATAACACAAGCAGTGTTTGGCCAAACCCACTTCAAGTGTGCATTGTGCCTGGCTGAGATGCATGCCTTTAAATCCCAGCACTGCAGGAAGAGAAGCAAAAAGCTCTCTGAGTTCCAGCTCAGCCCGTGCTGCATAGTTATCCGTGTCTTTAAAGGAAGAAAACTGCTCAGAGGGATCCACTTGCCTGGGCTCTTATGCAGAAGAGTTGCTATGGAAACATACTTAGCCGCTGTCTTCCTGGGCCTAGAATGCAGCTTAGGGGGCATGCCAGATGTTTATGATGGCTGATTCTTTGCCTGGGTTCTCTCTGGGTGCTGGGAACAAAACTTGGGTCCTCTGGCAGAGCTGGGTTGGCACTTAAATCATCTCCAGCCTTACTGGACATTCCACTGAGGCCATATTCTTTTTGATAGGGCAAGAGATGGTATCTTACTTCTTTGGAGACAAATTACCTTGATGTAGCTAAGATTTGCTATGTAGTCCAGGCTAGCTTTGAACTCTTGATCCTCTTGCCTCTACTTCCTGACTGCTGTGGTTATAGGGGTATGCCAATATATCTAGCTTTTCTTCCTCCCTCCTTCCCTCCCTCCTTGCCTCCCTCCCTTCCTTCCTTCTTTCCTTCCTCTTTAGAGACAGTGTCTATCTGTCTGTCTGTCTGTCTATCTATATCTATCTATCTATCCATCCCAGCACTGAAGGTGGGGGGTAGGAAGATCTCTTGCTGATTTCTAGCCTTGTCCAGAAAAATGTGAGCCCCTAGTTTAGGGAGAGAGCCTGCCTCAAAGAAATGGAGACTGAACAGAAAACACACCCTCTCAAATATACCAACTTTTTTTCTCTGAGGCCTGGGTGTGATGGCATATGCCTTTAATCTAGCACACAGCCGGCAGAGGCCGACAGATTTCTTTGAGTTCAAGGCCATGCTGGTCTATCAGTTCCAGGTTAGCCAGGGCAACACAGTGAGATCTTGTTTTAATAAAAATAATTTAAATACAGCATGGGTAGCATTGGACTAATCTAGCTTCCATCCATTTTCACTTCTGGAACATACCTGGTCTGAACTTCTAGATAAAGGTTATAGACTCAACAAACCACTGGGCTCCTGTGGAGGAGGCTGGTGAAGTAAAATAGCTCTTGCTGTGACTTTAGTCTCTCTATGTCTTCACTGGCACCATGACTTCCACATTCACATAGTAATAGCAGCCTTGAATAACCAGCCTGTAGTTCCTGGCAGGCCTGGGTGCGCCCTCCCACGTCAGCCCCTTGCCACACAGTATCTGTGGCCCAAAACATGTGTTCAGGGCAGACTCTGCAGCCATCTCTTACCTCCTGATGTTCCTGATAGTCCCTGTCAGAGTTTGTTCCCAGTGTGTTAGCACAAATAATATAATAGCTATGGGTGCGATATGTCCTTTCTCAGCCCTCTGGCTAGCCATGTGGCCTTGTGCAAACTGACTGTGCAAACTGACCTAGGGCCTCCATTAGCCATTGCACAGATTTAGTGGCCAGTTAATGGACGAGTGGCAAGGAGTCAACTCTGCAAGGGCTCATTGTCAGTGTTGGGGGTCAGCGTCTGGTCTCTGTGGTTACTTACCTACCTGGTGCTCATAAGTAAATCTCTCACAGCTGGCATGTGGCCAGGATGGGCAGCTAAAGGGCTTCGCGGTGCTGGAGTACGAGACAGCAGAGATGGCAGAGGCAGCACAAGAACGGGCAGATGGCCAGGCCCTGGGTGACAGCCACCTACGTGTGTCTTTCTGTGCCCCAGGTCCCCCTGGCCGCAGCATGCTAGCAGCACTCATTGCTGCCCAGGCCACGGTGAGTAGGGCACTCCTTGAACACCATTGTCTCTCTTCTGTGGGCTTTGCTCTGAGCCACCCTCTGGCCTCTTCCTCAGGCTCTTAATCGAGGCAAGGGACTCCTGCCTGAGCCAAATCTTCTGCAGCTGTTGAACAACCTGGGCCCATCTGCATCCCTCCAGCTGCTCCTCAACCCTCTGCTTCATGGGGGAGCCAGTGGCAAGCAGGGTAAGATAGGCCATGCATGATGGCAGGGGTGTCATGCAGAGCTTCCCACAGGCAAGACCCACCCTTCCCTGCCTGGACCTTTCGACCATCTGTCATGCTGAGAACCTGCAGTTGTGCAGGGTGGTGACTTATCACAGAGCATCGTGTTTCCTTTCAGGTCTCCTGGGTGCGCCCCCTGCTATGCCACTGCTCAGCGGGCCTGCCCTGTCCACTGCACTGCTGCAGCTAGCCCTGCAGAGCCAGAGCCAGAACCAGAGCCAGGGTCAGAAGGTAACAGCCTCATATTGGGGGCAGCCCCACCAGGCTCCTTTTCTAGCCCACCCCTGTATGAGAAGTTACATTTCCCTCTGCTCTGGAGAGATGCCTGGGCCTGGTGGCCAGGGCATGCCTACCTATTCCTAAAGTGACTGACTAGGAAAGCCCAGCCTTACTCACACAGCTGTGGTGTAGTTACCCTTGGTCAGCATTGTTCTGTGATGAGCAAGGGTGCTGGATGCTAAGGACTGTCATTGGGTATGTGTGACAGTGGTGGATTTTTTGGAGTGACAGCCCTGACATGCTCAGTATTTCCTGTATATCTCCAGTGCATATAGGTCAGGGCCTGGTATATACGCGAGGGCCTGTAGGCCACATGAGTAGGTGATGGGTGGGGGTGGGGTCACAGGTGCTGGAGGGCTCCCTATGTGTGTCTGCCTGTGAGTAAGTTTTGAGTTGGTGATACTGGGCATTGTGACTCTGGGTGTCCCGTGTCTGCTTCCCAGGCCATATTGTCCCCACCCCCAGCTGACTGTGCTCTGTTCTAGAAGCCTGGGATCCTGGGCGACTCACCTCTGGGTACCCTCCAGGCCGGGGCCCAACCTTCCAACTCCCTCCTTGGGGAGCTGTCTGCAGGTAAAGTCAGACCCTGCCACTCCACCTCTCTAGACATACTGTTTGTTCCCCTCCCCTGTGGCCTTGGGCAGGTGGCTTGCTCTGCCTGGCCTGTTCTGTCTGTTGCTTTGGTGCTCACCTTGTGGGGCAGCTGGCAGTGTCTTTGAATGCTGGCACTCAAAGAGACCCCGAGTCTACCTTTGAGGCACAGTGTTCTTGCCTGTTTCAGGACCATGGGTAGAGTGGCCCTTCAGGGCTGGGCCCTTAGCTGATACCTTCCTTTTCTCTTTAGGGGGGGGCCTAGCCCCGGAACTGCCGCCCCGCCGAGGGAAGCCACAACCCTTACTACCACCATTGCTGGGTCCCTCTGGGGGTGACCGGGAGCCCATGGGTCTGGGTCCCCCAGCAACCCAGCTCACTCCACCCCCAGCCCCTGTGGGGCTCCGAGGCTCCAACCATAGAGGCCTCCCAAAGGACAGTGGGCCCCTGCCAACGCCCCCTGGGGTAAGGTGCTACCCTACTTCCAGCCTCCCCTACTTTTGAGGTCTCCTCTACCCAGGTCCCTAGCAAAACCAACTTTCCTGTTACAGGTCTCACTGCTGGGGGAGCCCCCAAAGGACTACCGCATCCCCCTCAACCCCTACCTGAATCTACACAGCCTGCTTCCATCCAGTAACCTGGCAGGCAAGGAGACCCGGGGCTGGGGAGGCTCTGGGAGAGGCCGCCGCCCAGCTGAGCCCCCCTTGCCTAGCCCTGCAGTTCCTGGTGGAGGCAGTGGTAGCAACAATGGCAACAAAGCCTTCCAAATGAAGTCCCGCCTGCTCAGCCCCATCGCCAGCAACCGCCTGCCCCCTGAGCCAGGGCTGCCTGACAGCTATGGCTTTGATTATCCCACAGTGAGTACTGGGCTGCCCTATATTCTGCCTCTCTTAAGGGTGGCCCTTTGCACCTGTAGAGCAGGCTCATCTGCAGACTGTGCAGTGTGAGCTTTCTTGGTCCAAACATCCAAAATGTGAACGGTATCCGATGAGATCACTCAGTCACAGGCATAAGGGCCTAAGTCTCATCTCAGAATCCACATATTATAAAAGAGGTAGGACTGTAGTGCCTGTAACCCCAGGCCCGCAGTGGCAGAGACAGGAAGGCATTCTAGTCTAGTAGGTAAACTCTAGGCCAGGGGAGACATCCTATTTCAACTGGGTTTGATGGCAAGGCAGGAAGATTGCTGTGTAGTTTGAGGCCAGCGTGGTCTATAGAGCAAGTTCCAGGCAGACCACAGCTGTATAGTGAGACTGTCCGAAAAAGGTGGACAGGGCTGCAACAATCTGTGGTTCAGCATATGGATCCTCAGAGCCTGTAGAAGCTGGGCAGGTGTGGCAAGTTACCTGTAATCCCAGGGAGCAGCAGGTGAGAACGGCATCTCTGCAGGGAGCTGATGAGCTAGGCTAGTGGGACTGGCAAGCTCTAAGTGCTCCAATGGATACAGTGGAGAAAGATCCTGAGGTCATCTTTGTCTTCCATACTTCCATACATCTGCACACACATGAATACACTGGCCAAAAACTATAGAAAATATGTGGACAGCTCCTGAGCAACAGGACCCAATGTCATCCTCTTGCCTCTGTACACACACACACATTCTAAAACATACACACAGTCTCACACACACATACAGTCTCACACACACATGCACACAGTCTCACACACATATATAGAGTCTCACACACACATGCACACACAGTCTTACACACATAGAGTCTCACACACACATGCACACACATTCTAAAACATACACAGTCTCACACACATGCACACACAGTCTCACACACATATATAGAGTCTCACACACATATGCACACACAGTCTTACACACATATATAGAGTCTCACACACACATGCACACACATACTAAAACATACACACAGTCTCACACACACACATACAGTCTCACACACACATGCACACACAGTCTCACACACATATATAGTCTCACACACACATGCACACACATCTATACATACAGTCTCACACACATATATAGAGTCTCACACACACATGCACACACAGTCTTACACACATATATAGAGTCTCGCACACACATTCTAAAACATACACACAGTCTCACACACACACACATACAGTCTCACACACACATGCACACACAGTCTCACACACATATATAGAGTCTCACACACACATGCACACACATCTATACATACAGTCTCACACACATATGCACACACATTCATGAAAGAGGCAGGTGTTCCAGCGCTTCATCCAAGCTTGAATTTCCAAAAGTCTTAGGAGACCCTGTGTGACTATGCAGGTGGGAGATACTACATCTGACCTTTGAGTCACAGCTGACACTGTCAGCTAGGTGTGGTGCCAGCAACAGGAGGTGGAACCGGGAGGATCAGAAGTTCAAAACTGGCCCAGGCTGCATGAGACCCTCAAAAGCAAAAGAAAATTAAAATAAAGGTGTGGGCTGGTGAGCTCCCCCAGCTGCCAGCGGTGCTTGTCTTCATGCCTGGAAACCTAAACTATTCCTGGTCCCACACAGTAGAGGGACTTGCTTCCCCAAGTTGTCCCCTCAGTGGCATCATGGTACACAGAGGCACAAAAGTGTCATTCAATATATAGTGTGTTTCTCATTGAACTTAGGCAACCTCTCTACCCCCATGTCTCTCCATGGAGTATTCCAAAATCCAGGGCAGCCCAGGTGTCAGAAACACTCCTGAGTCCGGGGACTTCTAATAAAGGTGGCTGTATTTTCTCTAGTGTCAAGTGGGCAGACAGGAGCTTGTGGCTGATACCTTTTCTTTCCCTGAGTCTCCTGTCCATCTTTGTCTCTTTCAGATTTTAGTCCCTGCTGGCTTTTTATTTGGTTTTGGGTTTTTTTTTTTTTTTTTTTTTTTTGACAAGAACTCCGTGTAGCCCAGGCTATTACACTATGTAGCAGAGATGACTCTGAATGTCTTAACCTGTCTCTACCACCTGAGTGTTGAGATCTCAGGATTTCTCCATCACACCCACACTGGAGCCCACTGGGGAGGAACCAACAGCCTGGGGAGTCAAAGAGGTGGGGCAGGTCACACTATATCACACATATAGTGCTGGGGATGGACACCAGGGCTTCATGCATCCTAGCTGGGAAGGTGCTTTGCCCAACTCCCAAGACATACCTTCTCCCTTGAGAAAGAGCTTAGCATCCTGTCTGTCCATCTCTTCCCATTTTGATCACAATACACAGTCACTTCACAGCATCCATTCCTGGGGTCCAGGCACACCTGTCCCTTGGACAGAGCACACGTCTGCTCTGGCTTCGACTGGGCCATCCCACTGAAGCTGCTGCAGGCCCAAGTATGGGTCATGAATCCGTAGTGTTAACTGGTGTAGAACTGGCCCAGAATAAAGTTGGCATATACCAACCCCCTTCTCCCATGTTTCTACCCCTTTAATTTAGGATGTGGGACCTAGACGACTCTTCTCCCACCCTCGGGAACCAACCTTAGGGGCTCATGGCCCCAGCCGACACAAGGTAAGAGCCTAGATACCCTGTGTGTTCTGCAGCATATAGTATTGGCTATGTAATAAAGTGGACATGCAGTCAGCACTAGCTGTATAACAAGAAGTGCTTTCCCTTATTAACTGAGCTCCACAAACTGGTGGCAGTCTTCCTATGTTGTCCAACTCAAACTTCTAGGTGCAAGCATTTACTTATCACCTTCAATGGGGCAGTAAGTGGTTCCCTGGGGGCTCAGCAGGGGCTCACCCCATGGCTCACACAGGTGGTCAGTCATCTGTTGAAGTGAAGGTCACTGGCTCAGAGCATGGTGTCTCCCTGAGCCACTCAGAGCTTATCCTCTTGTGGTTCAGTCTGAATTTGCTACAATGGCTGTGGGTCCCAGAGGTCCCCAGAAAATAAACATGGACAATCTGAATCATGGTGGGCAAGGGTTCCTGCCATGGTTTTCCTCAGCTGAACCTTTCTCTGCAGATGTCCCCCCCACCTAGCAGCTTCAATGAGCCCCGAAGTGGTGGAGGCAGTGGGGGACCCCTCTCTCATTTTTACTCTGGCTCACCCACCTCCTACTTCACCAGTGGCCTACAGGCTGGCCTCAAGCAGAGCCACCTGAACAAGGTGAGTCTGCCCTACAAGGGACTGGTCTCTAGGACCATTGGAATGCCGGGCTGTGTGTCTGTATGTCTCTGTAGCCTTGTCATCCAAGGGGTCTCGGCGACAGCTCATGCTGCAGTGGTTTTGGCCCCTCTGGTTCCCACTGTTGAGCTTCCCCTCATCTCAAGTTGGCCTAAGGTGTGGGTGGTCTTAGCCCCAGAAGACAGATGAGAGACAGCTGGATTACCACCAGGCCTCAGTTCTGAGTTGCAGGCTAGGTGGCCTCAGGGTGACCTGCCCCACCTCTTTGACTCCCCAGGCTGTTGGTTCCTCTCCAATGGGCTCCAGTGAAGGGCTCCTGGGCCTGGGCCCTGGGCCCAATGGTCACAGTCACCTGCTGAAGGTACGGGCAGGAGGAGGGGAGGCACAGGGCTGGGCAACCCTGGCTCTGGGAGGCCACTGACCTGGCCCCCCTTGCTGTCTGTCTCCAGACCCCACTGGGTGGCCAGAAACGCAGTTTTTCCCACCTGCTGCCCTCACCTGAGCCCAGCCCAGAGGGCAGCTACGTGGGCCAGCACTCCCAGGGCCTCGGCGGCCACTACGCGGACTCCTACCTGAAGCGGAAGAGGATTTTCTAAGGGGTCGACACCAGAGATGCTCCAAGGGCCTGCACCAAGTTGCTTTTGGGTTTTTTCTGGTATTTGTGTTTTCTGGGATTTTATTTTTATTATTTTTTTTAATGTCCTTTCTTTGGGTAATAGAGAAATCTCTGCAAAAGACTTTGCTGACCAACCAGCTGGAGCTCAAGGAATGTGGGGTATCTGGGGCCACACCATTACCTGTGGGCTTGCTCCTGGAGCCAAACCCTGCAGCCTTAAGAGAGAGGGGCCTGACCTGCTCTCTTTCCCTCCCTAGCTCCAGGCCTCCTCTCCTGCCTCGTCACTCCTGTGTTCTGGCCTCTTGAGTGCCTTTGGAGGTGTCTCTGACCTGTGAGGATCAGAGACAGTCCCCGTTTTTAAACTTCGACAATTGACTTTTATTTCCTTTTCTAATTTTTATTATTTTTTAAAACAACCAGGATGATTATCACATCTACTCCCCCATCCGTCCAGAAAAGCCCCAAATTGATTCCTTCAGGGTCTGGCCTGCCCAGGCTCTATTCCACATGTGCAGGTTCCAACAGCTTAACCCTATTCTCTTCCCAGTCATCTGCTGCAGGTATAGCTGTCTCATGCCCCTGCCTGCCTATTCTGGCCAGTACCCTAAGCCCCAAGATCTCCAGCCCCTGCCCCAGTATCCTTGCCTTCTGATGCCTTAAAGTTGGGCCACAGGTCCTGCTGGGTCAGAGCCTCACAGATGCGGAGCTCCAAAAGCTCCGCTCAGGACCAAAGAGCTCTGGCCTAGGGTTCATCCTTTCTCCAGGTGTCTGCCCTGTGGACAGAAGGCTAAAGCCTTGATCTTGGCAAACCACCCCTTTTGCCCAAAGCCTGGATGCAGAGACCAGTATTTTCTGCTGGCTTCAACAGTCTCCCCTGCTGTCTGTGAAAGGTGACCATTGTACCCAGGCCACTGGGCCTCTACCATGTTCTTTCAAACCCAGGTCATTACCATCCCCAGGCTGGATCACTGGAGCAGGCCTCCTCTCTGTCCATGTGAGGGGGACCTAGGGGCTCTGCCCTTAGCCAGCTGAGCCACCACCAGCCTCCCTCCCCAAACATGATAACCCAAACCCACTCCAGTGGGTGTATCTCACCCCCTCACCCCACCCCCACCCCCTGCATAGACCTTTGCTGAATTAAAGTTTGTAAGTAAACGGTTTTAAAAAAAAAATCAGAGCTGGCTGGTTCTTGATATAAACCATGGGCCAGCAAACTAGCTCAGAATTCTGGTAACACAGACAGCCTGAGTTTTATCCCTCTGCCCCAAATGGTGGAAGGAGAGAACTGACTCCCGCAGATTGACCACTGACCTACACACATGTCACGGATGGGCTCATACACACAATCCCTAAAAATTTAAGTTGGGCTTGGAGGCCAGCCTGGTCTATATGAATTGCTTAGAGACTTAAGAATTTCTCAGTCTATAGAGATTCTGTCTCAAACAAAATTTAAATACTGGTTGCACATAACCGGTAATTCCAGCAAAGGAATTCGGAGATCAAGGCCAGACTAGGGGATCCTGTCTAAAAATTAGAGAACTCAGAGGTTGGTCCCAATTGCCGAACGTAGTTTTAGTTCCCAGCCCCACACTACCCATCAACTCTTCTGGGCTCCATAGGCACCCACTTGGTGCACATACGTACATATAAGCAGAACACATACAGTACGACCTAAGGGAAGAAATATCCAACCACAGGGCGAGGCCGGAAGTCCAGCTAGATCCCAGTGCATCACCTTTGACCTCACACGGCGCCCAAACGCTGCGTTTACTGTCGCTGAGGACGCGCAGAGCATGCTAGGTCTTCCGGTCACGTGGCCTATCATGGCCGCCTCCATGGCCCGGGGCGTGAGCGCCCGGGTCCTGTTACGGGCGGCCGGGGGATCTTGGGGACCCAGGGCCGGGCACGCGGCGGTAACATCTAGGACGTTCGGGACTACAGGTACATAGGGCTGGGCCGAGCCGCGGCGTGCAGCGAGGCCGCAGCCGCTCACCCACTCGTGTGTTTCCAGGCGAGCGGCGTGCTGGCGAGGAGGCGGCGGACAGCCCGGAGCTGCCCCGGGACGTGTGAGTGCCCCTCGTGCCACGCCCTGCCCCTCCCTGCCACTCCCTGCCTCCGGCTCAGCACCTGCACCCTGTTTGTCCCCAGGGTCAACGTGGTGTTCGTGGACCGCTCTGGCAAGCGGATCCCGGTGAGGGGCAAAGTCGGGGACAATGTTCTATACCTGGCCCAGCGCCACGGGGTGGACCTGGAAGGTAGGTCATATGAAACTAGGGAGATCCTTGGCATTCTTATACCTTTTTGTAATTTTGAGAGGTTTCCTATAGCTCAGGCTCGCCTCGAACTTACTATGTATCAGAGGATGACTTTGAACTGCTGACCCTCCTGGGACCTGGTGTGCACTACCACAATCCAATACTTTTGTTTAGGTGGTGTATGGGTGGGTCCGATCTCACTCTGTGAATCAGGCTGTCCAGGAACTTAAGTATGTAATCCCGGCTAGCCTCCAACTCATTGCAGTGAACCTACTGCCTCCACTTCCTGAGTCCTGAGACTACAGGCATGTGCTGCCTACCATATCACCAAATAGGTGGGATGGGAAGAACTGAGATGGAGTCCATGTTATTCAGGCTGTTCTGAAATCAGCTATATAACCAGGCTAGGCTCAAACTCACAATAGTGATGCCCCTGCCTCCACCTCTTTAGTGCCAAAATGGTTAAGACAGAGTCTCTGACTTACCCTTAAACCTGCTGGCTGATCATACTGCCTTAGCTTTCTCAGTTCTGAGAATACAGGTTGTCTCTACTGTTTTACCACCTTTGCGCTAACGCCAGTAAGATGGCAATAATGAAACTGGAAAGGTCGCCAGTGCTGAAGACTGCAGACGGCTTGTGAGAAGACCTGTGTTCTCTTCCTACCACCAGCTCTGTGCCAGGCAATTCACAGCCTTCTGTACCAGTAGTGCCGGGCACACTACCTCACCTCCATGGCACCTACTCACATGCACAACCCACACAGAGACACATGGAAACACTTAAAAATCTTTCTTTAAATTAACACTAAAATAAAACTAGGTTTTGGAGCAGCCCTTACTGAGCTGCTAGAATCTGTGCTCTCTTGGAAATTGTGGATTCTCCATGTTGACCCCCCATTCTCTAGTGCTGCCGCTGACTACCTTTTGGGGAGAGGTGGAACTGAAGCGGGATCACAGATGCACAGTGCTGTCCCTCACCACTCTCTTGCTGTTTTTCAGGCATCACAGCTCAGTCCTGTCCTAGCACCTCTGTGCTTATAATGTGAGAGGTGATTTCCCAGCAGATGACTTGGCTCCTCATTCTTCAGACTTGACAGCCTGGCATCCTTTCACCCAGCTTAAGCCTCCCGTGCCCATGTCTGTCTGTATTTAGTGGCCTCATAGAGCCTGGCTTTCATTTGCTTTCTGACATTTCTCCCACAGCCTCTTTCACACCTTGGCCTCCCAAGGCCCTCCATGTAAGCAGGTCTGAGATCAGTGTATGTTGAGTGCTAATTCCTTGGGACAGCTTTAGGAGTAAAGGGGGCAGTAGTTCCACCTTGCAGAGCAGGGAGCTGTACACCATATTATGGTAGGCAGGGTCCAGAAGCAAGAGTCACATGGCAAAACATGATTCAGACATGGGGCATTTCGTCCTCTCATGCCTCCCTTGAGTATCACCCTTGAGTGTTTTCTGTATTGTATTTATTTAGCGTGTATGTGTGTGTGTGTGTGTGTGTGTGTGTGTGTGTGTGTGTGTGTGTGCATGCATGCACGTGTGCGTGTACATGTGTGTGTGCACGTGCATGTGTGTGTGCATGCTTATGCCTCGCCGTAGAGGTCAGAGGATGGCCTGAGGGAGCTGGTTCACCCCTTCCATATTGTTTTCCTAGGGATTGAACTCAGGTCACTGGGCTTGCAGTGACCCCTTAACCCAGTCAGAACATTTCAGGGCAACCATCGACTAATAACAAGACCCTGTTTATATTCATACCCAGCCTGGGTAACTTAGCAAGAGTCCCTGTCTCAAAAATTATGACAAGTTATGAAAAAAACCTGCCACCTCCCCCAAATGACAAGAGTCTTTGTGTGAATACTATGTACTGTGTATACCAAAGTGACAGTCTTTTGTCATAGCATGCCGTTCTGAGCCTAACAGGAACTCTAAGCCCAAGAGTAAAGACAGGTTGTCATTGGCAGACAGTTGGAAGGGTCGGTGCTGGGTTAGTGGTGCAGCACTTGGGAGGAGAGGCTGTCTGTGACTTTGAGGCCAGCCTGGTGTCTACATAGCAAGTTCCAGGACAGCATACACAGTGAGTCTCTTTCTCAAAACAAACCCCAACCAGTAAAAAGCACTAGAGAGGTTGGGGGGCGGTGTGTGTGTGTGTGTGTGTGTGTGTGTGTGTGTGTATGTATGTGTGTGTATGGCTGATTCTGTTCCCGAGTCCGGCAGGCACTGTGCAGAACAGAATTTATAACAGTTCGGAAGCAAACAATTCATGTCTCTCGCGCCTCACCAGCTTTGTAAACTCCAAGCCGGTTTCTCTGAGCCTTTTGTTTCTTCTTTATAAAATGGTAGATTTAGCATCACTTTCAATGGCTTGTTGTGGGAATGAAAATAATTAATGCTTGGTAGAGAGGAGGGTCGACCAACAGCCAGCCCCAGGATAAAAAGGTGACTATAGATCCCCTAGCCAAAGGTGCACGAGCCCCGTGGTGGGCACTCCTTTGTCAGAAGCTGAGCGTCACAAGGCCTAGCTGAGCCTAGGAGCTGAAGACCAACCTCAGCAACACAGACCTAGATTAAACAAAGAGCACAAGTAAGGCCCGGCAGCTCAGGCCGGCAGTCCTGGCAGTTCAGGAAGCTGAACCAGGAGAGTGGAGAGTTCCTGATAGGGCTGTCATGGTGGCTCATGGTTAAAGGGCAGTTGCCACTAGGCCTGATGACTTGGATTCGGTCCCAGACTCGACACCACTTCCAGTTGTCCTCAGAAGTATACATGCGCACTGTGGTGTGCATATTCCCCACACGGGATCACACACAGAAATAAATGGGGGTGGGGGTTTGTTTGTTTGCTTATTTATTAAAGCTGCAGTAGTTATATAAGTTTAATATTTACCTAAAGTTATATGCAACATCTATGTACTTTAAATATACACATTATATATTGTGTAAGATTTGTTTTATGTAGCATATATAAATACATCAGTGAGGCATAACTGACGTAGGCACCAAAGGGTAGCTTTAGGCCCCACAGATTGAATATCCAGAACAAACACTTGTCAGGCCCACTTGGCTCATTGGCTCATGGGTGTCTTTTCGCAGGCAGCTCTCTTCCATCTGTGATTTGCTGCTGGTTTCACCTTCATTATCAAGTCAAAATCCTCATCTTCTTCTTTTTCGAGACAGGGTTTCTCTGTGTAGCCCTGGCTATCAACTCAGAAATCCGCCTGCCTCTGCCTCCCAAGTGCTGGGATTAAAGGCATGAGCCACCATGCTCAGCACATTCTTTTTTTTTTATTATTAGATATTTTCTTTATTTACATTTCAAATGCTATCCTCTTTCCTGGTTTCCCTTTTGGAACCCCCTATCCCTCCCCCCTTCCCCTGCTCACCAACCCACCCTCTCCCATTCCTGGTCCTGGCATTCCCCTATACTGGGGCATAGAGCCTTCACAGGACCAAGGGCCTCTCCTCCCATTGATGATATTTATTTCATATATGTAAGTACACTGTAACTGTCCTCAGACACACCAGAAGAGGGCATCAGATCCCATTACAGATGGTTGTGAGCCACCATGTGGTTGGTAGGAATTGAACTCAGGACCTGTGGAAGAGCAGTCAGTGTTCTTAACCAGTGAGCCATCTCACCAGCCCTGAAATACATGTTTAAAAAGCTCTCAAGGGCTTGGCATGGTGGCTCATGCCTTTAGTCCCAGCACTTGCAGGCAGAGGCTGGCAGATCTCTTGAGTGCAAAGCCAACCTGGTCTATGAGTGCATTCTAGGACAGGACAGCCAGGAATTTATGGTGAGACCCTGTCTTTAAAATTATCAAAAAGCAAACCTGTAGGCTCCTTTTTAGATTCAAATGAGCCTGGATAATTTACCAAGAATTTCTGTCTCAAAAATTACAAATTTGGGGTGACTCAGTGGATAAAGTCACTAATTCCTCCCCTGTCAAGGTGGACTGAGGGCAGAGGCTTTATTCACTGCCCTCTGAGGTCCACATGGATGCTGTGGCAGGGGTGTTCCACCCCCATGCTTGCATACACAGTAACAAAAGGTGTTTAGAAAAGGATTCTGAGGCCAGGCAGTGGTGCCACATGCTGCCTGTAATCCCAGCACTTGGGAGGCAGAGGAAGGTGGATTTCTGAGTTTGAGGCCAGCCTGGTCTACAGAGTGAGATCCTGGACAGCCAGGACTGCACAGAGAAACCCTGTCTCGAAAAAAAAGAAAAAAAGAAAGAGAGAGAGAGAGAAAGAGAAAGAGAAAGAAAGAAAAGGCTTCTAAAGGACTGAGGACGAAACTGCAGACCTCTTGTTTGCCCAAGACTCTAGAAACAATTCCGAATACCCTTTTACAAAGTCACAGGGTGAAGCTGATGGTGGCAAGGTGCAAATAACACCTTTATTTCCAGCACTCAGGAGGCACAGGCAGGTAGATCTCTGTGAGTTTGAAGCCAGCATGGTCTACACAGTGAGTTCCAGGACAGCCAGGGTTACAAGATAAAGAAGCCCATCTCAAAAACCCAGATGGATGGATGGATGGATGGATGGATGGATGGAAATTTAACTAAAAAGTTATGTGGTGATAAACACCACAAAACAAAGAGAGAGGAAACTGGGGAAACAGTTGAGTTAGCCTTGACTAACTGCAGCTAAACAAAGCAGAGAACATTCTAGACCGTGGGTCCAGAAGTGCAGAGGCCCTGAGTTGGAAAGGAAGTTAGCGTAGTGAGAGTCGGTGTGGGACTAGGCATAAGGTTCACGGTTGTCATCCTAGCATTTAGGAGATTGAGGCAGGAGAACCAGTTCAAGGTCACCTTGGCTATGTGGCAAATTTAAAACTCATCTGGGCTACCTCAGACTGTCTTAAACAAAAGCCTGCAGACAACGTCGAAACAGTTGGCTCTGAGCTATGGAGCTAGGTGGCAGGTACTCTTCACTAAGGCTGTGCTCTTCCCATCCTGTCCCCAGGGGCCTGCGAAGCATCCCTGGCCTGTTCCACCTGTCATGTGTATGTGAGTGAGGCCCACCTGGATCTCCTGCCTCCTCCTGAGGAGAGGTGAGTGGGCAGCCCCCGGCTAGACTGCATGTTGCCCACATCTCTTCTATCCACCTCCAGCTGCTTCAGGTTACCCTAACCCTAACCACTGTCCTTTGTCCCAGGGAGGACGACATGTTGGACATGGCTCCACTGCTCCAAGAGAACTCAAGACTGGGCTGCCAGATTGTGCTGACCCCTGAGCTAGAGGGAGTTGAATTTGCTCTTCCCAAGATCACCAGGAACTTCTATGTGGACGGCCACATCCCCAAGCCCCACTGACATGAGGCCACTGGACAGACCAGGCCATGGAACTGAAAAGAAAAGCCACGCTTCCTACTCCAGAGGACGGACTGCCCAGGAAAGAGAAGTTGGACCCACAGTGTGAGACCAGAGCTGCCACTGGGGACAGCCAGTGTCTGAGCCCTGAGGGGGATGGGTCTCCATCTTGGGTGTGTCAGTCCACCAGGGAGAATCGAACTATAAATTAAGGATGGACTCTAACCAGAGCTGCAATAAAAAGTCACACACATCTCCGACATGTTTTGTGTCCTTGGTGGGTGGGTGCGGGTCTGCCCAGCCCTGAGTGCCCGCACCCCTGTGACAGAGCCTGGGATGCCCTTCTTCCTGGGGATGCCCATGCGCGGCCAGGCCCCGCCCCGGCTGCAAAGAAGGTATCCACAGCATCCCTTGACCTTCAAGGTTGTGCTGTGTGATCGAAGATAGCTAGCAAAGAGGGGGATGCCCAGAGGGGGCTTCCCGATCATGAGCCACACAGCTGAGGCTCCTGGCAGCCATGGCAAAAAGTGCTCCCAGATGCAAACAGCGCCCCCACGTGACCTGCGCCGCCCGGCTCCGCCCAGGTGGCGCCCATCGTCATCACCCTCGCCTCTCTCATGCTCCGTTTTATCCCTGGGGGGTGGGGGGGAGAGGGGCGGGGCAGAGTTTCCACAGCTGGGCCCACAGTGGGCATGGAGGCGGCACAGGCTGGAGACTTGACGCGCCGGCAGGAACTTCTGGCGCCACCTTGTCTGGACACCGAGTCGCTCCGGAAGAGTCGACCCCCCGCGCTGGAGCCTGGAGCCCTGAGATGCCTCACTCCCAATATCAGGTGCGTGGCGCGAGACTCTTCCATCGCCCATCCCAGCTAATGCCTCACCAGGCTTGGAGATGGAGGGGTTAGGATTCCGGCTTCTGAGCCTTCCCCTGTTAGGTACGCGGACGTAACAAGTTTCAGTCGCTACACACTGAAAGGGACAGGTGATTTCCATCCCACCCAACCAGCTGTGGCTGTATGGCCCAAAGAAGTGCCACTGAGGGCTCATCCGTGGGGTGATGAGGGTAGCCTACTAAAAAACAACAGTCTGTGGGGTGATTGACTAATGGCTGCTCCAGACAGCAGCCCGACTTGGGCAGATTGCCTAGGGTGGGACCCTGCTTTGTTCGTGGTGGGATTTGGCTGATGGAGAGCTGATAGCCAGCCACCGGGGAATCGGTGTCGGCTAACAATTATTTTGCAACTTTTAAACCTAATAACCCAAGAATGTGGCCCCAGGAGCACAGGGTGACCAAAGAAGAGGCACTAACGGAGTGACACTCCACACCCCTCCTTACCTATCAAATCCAAGCCCCCAGGAAAGGGGTGGCCACGCCTTACTGCTTCTTATCCCCAGGTCTCTGTGGCCTACATGCCAGGACTCGGTCAGCACTGCATTGCCTTTCCTCCAAGAGAAAGAAAAGGGACTGCCGGGTTCCCCTTCGCCGGCCACCCAGGTCCTGGGGTCGTGCTGGGAGCTGATGGTCATAGGAATGTCAGACCACCTGAGTATGGCCAGGAATCCCAGGGGCACACAGTGCCCTAACCTGGAAATTTCCAGTGCTACTTCTCCTGCCTCACTCCAGAGAAGACCACGGAAGCAGCTAAACCCGCGAATGGGTATTGAGAAGGTGGACCCCAGGTTCAAGGGGGTAACTCTGGAGTTCCAGATCCAGCCGGATTCTAGCCTCCAGATTGTACCCACCTACAGGTAAGGACTCTCAGCCATGATAATGTATGCCTATGTGTAAGAGCAGTACACTCAGTCCAGGGCGGGTAGTAGATGCCTATCCCCCAAGCTACTTGGGAGACTGAGGAAGGAAATGGAAAGTTCAAAGCCAGCCTGAGCTACAGAGTGAGTTCAAGGCCAGCTTGTGCAACTTAATGAGACTGTCTCAAGACAGTAAAATGACTGGGAGCCTGGTGTAATGGGGCATGTTGGGAAAGAGCTGAAGCACATTCAAAGCTAGCCTGGCTAAATAGGTAACTAAGAGTGCTTACTTCTTGGGCTAGCGAGATGGCTAGGTGGCTGCTCTTCCAGATGACCAAGGTTTAATTCCCAGCACCCACATGGCAGCTGACATTGTTACTCCAGTTCCATGTCTTCTGACACCCTCACATGCGTATACATGCAGGCAGAACACCAATAAACAAGAAAAATTAAATTATTTTAAAAAAGAACACTTCTCTTGCAGAGACAGTGGACCTTGGTTCTGTTCCTGGTAGTCTCTTTACAGTTCATGGCTGCCTGCAGCTTCTGTTCGAGTGGACTCTGCCTCCCTGGGTTCCCAGAAACACATGCAAGCAGGCAAACAAATAAATAAAATACAAATAATTTCTAAAATAACCTTTAGTTCCAGCACTTGGGAGGCAGAGACAGGCAGATCTCTGAATTTGAGGCCATCCAAACCAAAATAATAATAATAATAATAATAATAATAATAATAATAATAATAATAATAATAATCTTTACGAGCAAAAACCCACCCCAAATTCAAAAGCTTGTACTGCCAACCCCCAGGACGATGAAGTTGCAGGAAGTTGAGTTTGAAGCTGGCTACCCTGGGCTGAAGCTCTGTCTTAGAAACACAGATAGATGTAGGCAGGTGAGGTGGCTCGGCAGGTAAAGGTGCTTGCAGCTTAGCCTGACACCCTGAGCTCCAGCCATAGCGCAGAGGTGGTGGGAGGAGAGAACTGACTCCCAAAAGTTGTCTTCTGCCCTCCACTCACATACACACTGACAAACATGCGCCACACAGATATTCACATACACACAGATGTTATGACAACTTAAAGAACACTTCTTGTTTGTGTTTGCTTAGAACACATCGCATGCAAACATTTTATTTATTTATTTATTTATTTATTTATTTAAACTTTTTTGAGAATGGTTTTCTCTGTGTAGCCTGGCTATCCTGGAACTCACTCTGTAGACCAGGCTGGCCTTGAACTAAGAAATCTGCTTGCCTCTGCCTCCCAAGTGCTGGGATGAAAGGCATGTGCCACCACAGTCCAACCAAATATTTTTATTATTATTATTATATTTATTTATCTATGGAGCATAAATGTGCTGTGTGTGTGTGGTTCCAGGGATCAAACGGAGGTTATCAGTTATCAGGCTTACGAGGCTCAGCAGCAAGTACCTTTAGCCACTGAGCTACTACAAAGACCCTGGTTGGGATTCTCTTAAAGTTACTGTTTTTTTCAAACAGGATTTCATGTAGCCCAGGCTGGTCATGAACTTTTTTTTTTTTTGAAAGATTTATTTATTTATTATATGTAAGTACACTCCAGAAGAGGGTGTCAGATCTTGTTAGGATGGTTGTGAGCCACCATGTGGTTGCTGGGATTTGAACTCAGAACCTTTGGAAGAGCAGTCAGTGCTCTTACCCATTGAGCCATCTCCCCAGCTTCGAATCTTGCTGCCTCCACCTCCCTACCTCTGTCATGCTGGCTTACCTGTGTGTGTGCCACCACATCCAGCTTTTTTCTTTTTTTTTAAATTATATTTTTTTATTTTTTTTACTTTTTGAGACAAGGTCTCATGTAGACTAGGCTAGCCCTGAATTTCACCATACTGTATCCTCAGCCTCTTGAGACTGGAATTGCAGGAATGTAACCTGCCCGACTAAATACAATACTAATTATTTCATGCTACTAGTGGGATACAAAGCCAGGACTTTGGGGTATCAGATACCTTGTGAGGGGTGCCTGTTAACCTTGATGATGAATTTGGGCTGTGCCTCAGTGGGTAGAGCTCTTGCTTAGCATTCTGAAGCCCCTGGGTTCTGTCCCCGGCTCTGCATAAGTCAGCTGGCGGTGGCACAAGGAGCATGCCTGTAATCAGCATTTTCCAGATGGAACCAAAAGGGACAGAAACTCTGGGAGTTCACGCCAGGCTGGGCTCCGTGAGGGCCTGCTGCTTCCAGCCAGGTATGATACCACACATCCGCAATCCCAGCATTCAGGAGGCTGAGAAAGCTCCAGGCCAGCCTTGGCTACAGAGACCCTGTCTCAACAGCAAGAAAAAACAAGAAACAGTGCAGGCCTGTAGTCCCAACCACACTAGAGGCTAAGACCTTGTGTCAAAATAAAAAGTAAAAAAAGAATTTAATAATTTTTTTCCTCTGACAATGATACTTTACTTTTAAATTTATTCTGTTGTGATTTAATATATCTATAAATAAGTGTATAAAAGTCTTTGATTTAAGAAAGGTAGAGAGAGGGCTGGAAGCAGCTCAGTGGTGACATTTGCTTGGGCATGTGAGGACCTGGGACATATCATTTTGGGGACCACCTTACAGACCCCCCCGACACTACATCTTGTCCTTTTTGCAGCTTGCCTGGAAGAAGTTGTTCACAAAAGCTTCCTGCAAGCCCTTCCAAGGCTCTGGCCAGCCCAGGAAGCAGTGAGGCCCTTGGTGAGGCTCCATTTTCACATTCTCTCTGTCTTTCTCCATCTCCCTCCTTCATTCCAATTCCTCATTTAGACCTGCTCAAAGGAGCCCCCCTCCAGGACTGAGTCACCCCACCCCCAGCTTCCTCCTCATCAGAGCCTTACCACCTGACTCACCATCTGTCTTGGTTCCTAGCTCTCCCTCTGCCTTCTCTCTGACAACACCCAAGGCAAGCCCAGAGCTACTAAATCCTTAACAGAACCTCCCCACCCCCCACCACTGCTACCAAATTCTCAGCTCTACACAGGCCTCTGGAATTGAACTCTGGCCTTTGACTTCTGACCCTCCAGGGCCCAGGCGGTGTGCTTCTTGTAGAACCCAGAGGACTCCACTATGGAGAGACGCTGAAGATGGGACACCCCTCTGCAATGCCTGTGGCATCAGGTCCTCAACCTGGAGGTGTTGGGGGTGGCAATCAATCTGGGCTCAGCCGGTGTGGAAACTAGAGAAAGAGAAACAGCCACCTTGTGAGGAAAATAGTTTCCTCCTGGTGGTTTCTAGTTCCCATTGCATCCTAAATGGTGGTTTCTCATACCCTACTCCCTCCCTCCTCCCTCCAGGTACAAGAAATATGGCACCCGTTGTTCCAGTTGCTGGCTGGTCCCAAGGAAAAGCATCCAGCCCAAAAGGCTCTGTGGCAGGTGTGGGATGTCCCAGGACCCCCACCTCAGCCCAACCCAGGAACTGTAAGCCCTTCTTTACCTAGCCAAGTCAGCTTTGTCTCAGTTTCTCTATTGGAGACAATGGAGGCTGACAGGGATCCCAGTGGGAGAGTCAGGCCTCAGGCCCAGAGTCCCACCTGTGGGGGGTCACCTACCCTCTGGCTTCCCCTTCCCCACTCAGTCCTGGATGAACCCCAAATAAAAGAAAATCATTTCAGAAATGATTATTTTTAATTATGTTTTACTTTAGAGCTTCTTTTACATTCATTTGTGTGTGTTTCTGTGTGCGGTTATGCATGCGTGTGAGTGTGTGTATTTGTGTGTGTGTGTGTGTGTGTGTGTGTGTGTGTGTGTGTGTGTGTGTGTGTGCCATGGTGTGGTTTCAGAAAACAGAAAATGACTTTCAGGAGTTGATTCTCACTGTCCAAAGCCATGTGGATTTCAGGAATCGGACTCAAGTCATCAGATTTGGCTACCAACATCTTTCCCTGCAGAGCCCTACAACACAATGGCGGCAATGTTCATTATTGCTGTTAACACAGCACTAGAGGTTGGGCTTCTCGGGAGCTCTGGTGCCACCCTGTGTATCTCTGCATACTTGCCCCAGTCTGGGAACATAAGGGGTACTTCCTCTTTGGGGTGGTAAAAACACGGATTGTATACCGTCGGTGTATACTGTGTATACCGTCGGTGTATACTGTGGCACAGAATGAGCTGCGTTTAAAGGGGGGAAGTGGCCCAGTTCCAGCAGCTCTGCAAGTGGTTCCTAGCATCTACGTGACAGCTCACAACTATCACCAGCCCCAGTTCTAGAGGATCAGAGGCCCTCTCTGGCCCCTCAGGACATCCGGCATATACATGGTACACATACATATACAGGCAGAATACCCAAATACATATACATACACATACAAAATAGGCTTCATAAGTTTTAAAAAACGAGCCAGTGAGTGGCCCAGCTAGTGAAGGCATTTAACTTACAGCCTGACAAATCTGAGTTTCCCCCGCCACCCCCATGAGTTGTCATGTGACCCACATGTAGGAATCTTACACTCCCATGAAGCAGGAACACCCAAGCCACCTGCAGCCACAGAACCTGGAAAGTGAAGATAGGAGAACTGCAAACCAGAGACTGGCCTGGGCATAGCAAGAACTCATCAATACTTGCTTTTCTTTCTGTGTCCCTGACTGGCCTTGACTTTACTATGTAACTCAGTGTGACCTTAAATCCTGATCCTCCTGTCTCAACCTCCCCAGTGCTAAAATTGTAGATATGCACCACCACTCCTAGCTGTCTTTATATATTTTTTGTTTGTTTGTTTTTTGTTTTTCAAGACAGGTTTCCTCTGTATAGCCCTGGCTGTCCTGGAACTCACTCTGTAGACCAGGCTGGCCTCAAACTCAGAAATCTGCCTGCCTCTGCCTCCCGAGTGCTGGGATTAAAGGCATGCGCCACTACACCCGGCTTGTTTTGATATTTTAATTGTGTGTGCACATGTGTATGTCTGTAAGTGCAGACCACAGCATGCCTGTGTAGGTCAGAAGGCAGGAAGTGTGTGGGAATCAGCTGTCTCCTTCCACTGTGTGGGTCCTAGGCCTTTATGCCCTGAACCATCTTGTTGGCCCTCCACCGTATCTTTTGATACCTTCTTCTTCCTGAACACAGAGCTTACCACTTTAGCTAAATTGACCTTGACTGTCCAGGAAGCACAAGGATCCACCTGTCTTGCCTTCCCTGGGCTGGGGTTACAGACAAGTGTAACCCCCCAGCCCTATCTTTTTAGTTTTCAAGCCAACTAGGGATGTTGGCATGGGCTCAAGATCCCCAGTAGAAAGAACAGACTCCCAAAAATTGTGCTCTGATCTCCACATAACACACACATACACACACACACACACACACACACACACACACACACACACACACACACGGGAAGAGGCCATTGAGAAAGCTCCCCCAGCACTGCCCTCTACCTCCCATACAGGAGGCAGAGGCATGTGGATCTCTGTGAGTTCTAGGCCTGCCTGATCTACACAGGAAGATCTAGGCCAAGCAGTGCTGTGTCAAACTGAAATGAATATAAGCCTGCATAGGAGAAGAGGGCCCTGGGGTGCACGTGTGCAATCCCAGCACTGGGGAGGCTGAGGCAGGTTTAAGTCCAGGAGTCCAAGACCAACCTGGACAACACAGCAAGATTATGTTAAGAATGGAAAGAACCGGGCAGGAGAGATGGCTCAGTGGTTAAGAGCACTGACTGCTCTTTCGAAGGTACTGAGTTCAAATCTCAGCAACCACATGGTGGCCCACAACCATCAGTAATGAAATCTGACATCCTCTTCTGGTGCATCTGAAGACAGCTACAGTGTACTTAGAATAAATAAATCTTAAAAAAAAAAAAAGAAAGAAAGAATGGAAAAAAAGGGAGCTGGTAGGATGGTTCAGTGGTTAGGGTATTGACTGCTCTTCCGAGGGTCCTGAGTTCAAATCCCAGCAACCACATGGTGGCTTACAACCATCCATAATGAGATCTGACACCCTCTTCTGGTGCGTCTGAAGTCAGCTACAGTGAACTTTATGTATAATAAGAAACAAATCGCCAGGCATGGTGGCGTACGCCTTTAATCCCAGCACTCAGGAGGCAGAGGCAGGTGGATTTCTGAGTTTGAGGCCAGCCTGGTCTACATAGTGAGGTCCAGGACAGTCAGGGCTATACAGAGAAACCCTGTCTTGAAAAACAAACAAACAAAAAAAAAAAACAAAAAAAAATTTTTTTTTAAAGGAAAGAAACAGAAGAAGCAAGAATTAGAAATTGGAGGGGGAGGCTCGTGGTTGGTTTAAACATTTGTGATACTGTCATGACGGAAACCCCAACGGTGCCTGTTGCCTGAATCACACACCTGGGGTCCACACGGTGAAAGAAAAGAGACGAAATCCTTGAGTTGTCTTCTGACTTCCAAATAGGTACTATGGTTTAAGGGCAGCTGTGTTGTACCTGCACACAAAAAATAAAGGAAGGACTGAAAGAAAGAAGAAAGAAAAAGAGAAAGAGAGAGAAAGAGGAAGAGGAAGAGAAAGAGAAAGAAGTCTGCAGAGATGGCTCAGTGGTTAAGAGCACTGACTGCTCTTCCAGAGGTCCTGAGTTCAATTTCCAGCACCCACATGGTGGCTCACAACCATCTGTACTGGAATCTGATGTCCTCTTCTGGTGTGTCTGAGGACAGTACCAATGTACTCATGTACATAAAAAAAAGTCCAAAGTCTTTTCTGAGGCTCCTGGCAATCTCAACAGTTGTGGCGCATGCCTTTAATCCCAGCACTTGGGAGGCAGAGGCAGGCAGATCTCTGAGAGTTCGAGGCCAGCCTGGTCTACAGAGTGAGTTCCAGACCCAGGGCTACACAGAGAAACCCTGTCTCAAAAACAACAACAACAAAAACAACAACAACAACAACAAAAACAAAAACCCAAAGGCAGCTCCATACTTCCAAGCGGATGCCCATTACCATTTCAAAGGGAAAAAGGGAAACTGAGGAAAGACTGCACCAAAACAAGACCAAAGGCCAGCTGGGCAAACGCCAAGCTCTACATCTCCATGTCTGATGTCAAAGCGCTCTTCAGATCGCTCACTCCTCTCAGCTTTGCTGACTGCAGCATCCTCCTCTCTCTGAGACTGGGGCCACTCCCCGGTAGCAGGCTCTCCTTTTTTCCTCAAACTGTATGTTTTATATTTTTCTTTTTTGTTTGTTTTTTTTTGTTGTTGTTGTTGGTGGTGGTGGTTTTGGTTTTTGGGGTTTTTTTGTTTTTGTTTTTTGAGACAGGGTTTCTCTGTGTAGCCCTGGCTGTCCTGGAACTCACTTTATAGACCAGGCTGGCCTCGAACTCAGAAATCTGCCTGCCTCTGCCTCCCGAGTGCTGGGATTAAAGGCATGCGCCACCACGCCCGGCTCCTTTTTGGTTTGTTTTTTTTTTTCCCTTTGCTCAGATTACTCCATTTCATTATGGACCTGCATTTAAAAACTGACTGTGAGTAACCACACTGCACAGTCAACACTAGGTTGTTTTGAAACATCCTCTACCTACTCATCCCAAAATTCTTCAAATTAGCCTCAGGCAGATTCTTTGGACACGGACAAAATGCAGCCACATTCTTTAACAAAATATCACAAGAATGGTCTCTAAGCCACATACAAATAGTCTCCTCTGAAACTTCTTGAGCTAGATCCCCCCAGTTCAAATCCCCCTCACCACCTTTGTCTTCAATGTTCCTATTGGGATAGTTCATTAAACCCTACTCTGCTAGTCCAAAGCCCCAAAGTGTTCCATATCCTTCCAAACAAAAATGTAGTCCAGCATATCACAACAATACTTCACTCCTGATATCAGCTTTTGTCTTTGTGGGGCTTTAGAGGTATCTCATTCAAGAGTCTCCTCAAGTTGGGTGTGGTGATTTGACTTGTGCCTTTAGTCCCAGCATGCCGGAGGAGGCAGAGGCAGGTGGATTTCTATGTGTCTAAGGCCAGCCTGGTCTACAAAAGTGAGTTCCAGGACAGCCAGGACTACACAGGAAAACTTTGTCTTGAAAAAGAAACACTAACTAAATGAATAAACAAAATAAAACAAAGACAAAAACAAAACCCTCTGTCTTCCACACATGTTCATGTGTGTGCGCACACACACACACACATAAATAGAGGTAATAAAAATTGCATTTAAACTGTGGGGCTGGAGAGGTGGTTCAGCAGTTAAAGAACACTTGCTGTGGTGATCAGTTCCAATACCATGTCAACTCCAAGTGACTCACAACTGCTAGTAACTCCAGCTCCAAGCCCTCTCTGGCCTCCACAGAAACACATGTTCTCTGGCTAGTATTATGTCAACTTGACACAAGCTAGAGTTATCTGAATAGGGGAACCCCTATTGAGAAAAAGCCTCTTTAAGATCCAGCTGTAAAGCATTTTCTTAGTTAGTGATTTATGGGGGAGCGCTCGGCCCATTGTGGGTGGGGCTATCCCTGGGCTGGTGGGTCTTTGTTTTATAAGAAGAAATGCTGAGCAAATCAAGAAGAGCAAGACAATAAGCAGCACCCATCCCAGGTCTCTGCATCAGCTCCTGCCTCCAGATTCCAAACCTGTCTGAGTTCCTGTCCTGACTTCCTTCAGTGATGGACTACAATTGGAAAAGTAAGCTCAATAAACCCTTTGCTCTCCAACCTTTTCCATCATGGTTTTTCACCATAACAACAGTAATATGCAACGGTAACATCATAGCACATGCTTGTACCATATATTTGCATAGACATACACATATAAATAAAATCTTGAAACAACAACAACAACAAAAAAAGATTCTAATTCTGTTGAAATACTTTGCTTTAAGACCAGAGCTCTGGATGCTCTGCACTCAAGGGTCACTCAGACAAATGTGGTTCAAGGTTCAGCTACATAAGCACTTAGAATCTGCTATAGCTGTGGTCCAAGGGACGAGAGCGCTGTTCAAGCCAGTGTCAGAGTTTGGTGTGGTCCAGCAAGTGCTGGCTTACACAGCATGCACACAGCAAAGACCACAGCATCATAGAGCCTTTTCCCAGATTCAAAGGAAAACCTGGGAATCAGATTCTGTTTGAGGAGTGTCTGAAGGGGCCCTGTGGGAAGCTGGGGAGGGAAGGGAAGGCTGCAGTCAAGCCCCTCAGGATGCTGGACAATGCCAAGAGCACAGAGTGTGTGTCTGCCAAGGAAAGATAGTCACCAGTGGAGAACTCTAAGATTCCCTGACTCTGCCTCCCAAATGCTGGGATGTGAGGCATACACCAGCTCGCTCAGATCTTCCTCTTCCTCCTCCTCCTCCTCTTTTGCTTTCCTTCTTTTTTCTTTCTTTCTTTTTTTGGAGGCAGGGTGTCTTGTAGCTGAGGCTGGCCTTGAACTTCTGATCCTCCTGCTTTTCCCTTTGAGTGCTAGGATTACTAGCCAGTATCACTACACCTGGTTTATTTCAATTTTTTTTGTTTTGTTTCTTGTTTTTGTTTTTCGAGACAGGGTTTCTCTGTATAGCCCTGGCTGTCCTGGAACTCGTTCTGTAGACCAGGCTGGCCTCGAACTCAGAAATCCATCTGCCTCTGCCTCCCGAGTGCTGGGATTAAAGGCGTGCGCCACCATGCCCGGCTTTATTTTAAATTTTAAAAAATTTATTCATTGCTGGACAGTGGTGCAGGTGGATCTCTGAGTTCGAGGCCAGGGCTACAAACCTAGTTCCTAGACAGCCATGGTCTACACAAAGAAACTGTGTCCCAAAAAACAAACAAAAAATGACAACAACCACAAAACAATTTATTTATTAAACTGAGCAGTGATGGTTTATGCCTTTAATCCCAGCACTTGGGAGGCAGAGACAGGTGGATTTCTGAGTTCGAGGCCAGCCTGGTCTACAGAGTGAGTTCCAGGACAGCCAGGGCTACACAGAGAAGCCTTGTTTAGAAAAAAAAAAAAGGAGGTATATTTATTATTTTTTTTGCCGCAGGCCCTCTGGTCCCCTGTGCCTGCGTAGGAAAGAGTCTCTACAGTAGATGGGTAGAGATTAGGATGTAGTGACAGACAGCCAAACACACAAGAGAGGTATTTAATCTGAATGTAATTTTCCAGTCGAGCATCAGACTTTTATAATACAGAATAAATTGCAGAACAAGGCACATTGAATTTTTCCAGGTGCAAAAGGAGTGACTTCAAAAGGAACCAGATAAATGTTTAACACTAGAGATTAGCACAGAAGCAAGGAGTGACTACAAAGGGAATTTGTAGGGACCAGATAAATGTTTACATTAGAGATTAGCACTTTCTGCCAGGCAAGAGTTTTACACTTAGAGTTAATAGCCCCAGGGTAGTTAACTCTTGACACGCCTCAAGAATAATGTAGTGTCACTGACCCCAAAATTCTCTAGGCCTCGTTAATTCTTTTTTTTGTTGTTGTTATAAAATTTTGGTATTCATCTTCTTTATTATGCTTCCCATGACAACTGGAGTTCATTGGGGGTGAGGCATATCTTTTTTTTTCCATTTTTTATTAGGTATTTAGCTCATTTACATTTCCAATGCTATACCAAAAGTCCCCCATACCCTCCCACCCCCACCCCCCTACCCACCCACTCCCCCTTTTTGGCCCTGGCGTTCCCCTGTACTGAAGACTGAAGTGTGGACACTATGCCCCTCCTTAGAATTGGGAACAAAACACCCATGGAAGGAGTTACAAAGACAAAGTTTGGAGCTGAGATGAAAGGATGGACCATGTAGAGACTGCCATATCCAGGGATCCACCCCATAATCAGCATCCAAACGCTGACACCATTGCATATACTAGCAAGATTTTATCGAAAGGACCCAGATGTAGCTATCTCTTGTGAGACTATGCCGGGGCCTAGCAAACACAGAAGTGGATGCTCACAGTCAGCTAATGGATGGATCACAGGGCTCCCAATGGAGGAGCTAGAGAAAGTACCCAAGGAGCTAAAGGGATCTGCAACCCTATAGGTGGAACAACATTATGAACTAACCAGTACCCCGGAGCTCTTGACTCTAGCTGCATATGTATCAAAAGATGGCCTAGTCGGCCATCACTGGAAAGAGAGGCCCATTGGACACGCAAACTTTATAGGCCTCGTTAATTCTTATCTATATCTGAAGACTGTCCATTTTCAGTATAGTATACTAATTTGCTCTTGGCATGGAATGTAGTCTGTAATACGAATTTCTATCTCAGTGAGAATATTAGACTCTATTTTCAGACACTGAATTAATGGCTAGTGCTTAATTAGTTACTGAATAGGTTAAGCTCCTTGCTGCTATCTGGAATCTAAGAACACTAGGAAAAGGCTTTAGCTATGTTAGAATACAATCTTAAAAGGCATTTACTATAAGGTAATGCTTAATAGAGTGCATGTGAATCTATACACTAGACTAATGCGGGAATGGAAAAATTAATTTTATGGTTTATATAGATTAGGGAGAAAATGCCAGGCCCCCAGGAAGGGAGTTTCCTTGAAACTCTTTGCTTCATGAACCAGCTTCCCAGCTTTTGCTTTGTCAAGCTGACTCCACCAGAGTGCCGTGACAATTTTTATGTATGTATGTATGTATGCATGCATGCATGCATGCAGGAGCCTGTGAAGTTCAGAAGAGGATACTAGATCACCTGGAACTAGAGTCCCTGAACTGGGGTTCTTTGCAAGAGTAGCAAGTGCTCTTAGCTACTGAGCCATGGCTCTAGCTCCTCCCTTTTAGTTTTTGAGGCAAAATTTCTCATAGAACTTGGACAGCAATGTTTGGGGAGGCTGCCTGGCCAGTGAACCTCAGAATCCTTCCATCTCTGCCTACCTAACCCTGAGATTACAGGCAGATACATCCAGACCTGGCTTTTCTGTGTAGTTAGGGATGGAACTCAGAGCCCTTCCATTCTTTCTTTGAAAAACATGCTAGCCTGCAGGCAGCCCAACAGGCTGAGAGTGTCCCTCATTTCTGAGTCCCTTCCAGGTGCCTCAGTTGATCTAAACCTCTTCCCGGCAGCTGGTCTGGTCTTCTTTACCTTGCGGCTCTGCATGGAGAAGCCTAGCAAATCTGGTCAGTTTTATGGACTCCATGAAGCTGGCTTGAGTTCTTTACCTTCCTTTTAAAAGAACCACAGGATGGAATGTTTCAATCTTGGAGGAAACTGTTTGGCAGTACCCCACCTCTTCTATATTCTTTCTACCCCTTCTTCAGCAATGATCACAGAGCCTTGGTGAGGGTGACATAGATGTCCACCTGTGGCTAAGAACTAGCCCACCATGCCAGAGCAACGGCTGCTGTTCTCAGGAGCCCACCAGGTGAGGCTGATGGCAGGTGGGTGCAAAGACGCATGCTTAGAAGGTGGTTTGGCAGGCACTTCATACATCTCATAGAACCATACAAGTTGCTTTTCCATGGGGACCTATGACCTCCCAAGCCACAAGTTTTTGTCCTGGCTTACAGTACCAAATTCGAACTCCCTCTTGTGGAGTGGGCTTTAAATCCAATTGGACGGCTGTTGATCTTGCCCACAACAGCTGAACCACTATTGCACACAATCAGGCAATCCTGCCGGGCATGTTGGTGGTTTAGCACACAGGATCCAGAGCCAAGCAGGAATGTTGAGGACAGTTCTCCACTAGCAGCCGACGTGGGCCGCTCTGACCCATGGCAGCAGGGTAGCAGTTCCACCTTAATTTCTCTACATCCTACAGTCAAAGCATGTACATGCGGTATCTTCAGCAACAAGCTCTGACTGGCTGATTCTGTCATACAGCCAACAGCAGACGCAATAGCTTGTATAGTTTCCCTGTCCAACAACTCACAGGTAGGAAGAGCTTACTTCCGGGTTTCAAGACCCACCAAACCCCACCATTCCTGGACTCAAAACTCCACCAATCCCTGAGCTCTATATCCACTAATCCCTTGGGGAAGCCTTTCCCTTCAGAGCTATTAATATCATCACTGTGACTTGAATAGGTTTTTCTGATGCCTTTGGTCCCTCTCAGGATCTGAGCCACACTGGAACCCTATCCCTCATCACCAGGCCATCTACAACAGAGTCACCATCTGGGTTACCAGTGGTAATTCAGTTAAGTCCCCCCTTCAGTTAGTGTAAATACTTCCCTAACTCCAAGGGAGGGACTGTTGAGTGTTTGGCACCTCTCTGATACACTTGGAGACAGAGGTACCCCCAGCCACAGTCTTTAGGGTTACAGCTGGTCCTCCACCCCCCTCCACCCTTAGGGTTGTAATCCTGCCGTTTCCTTAGACCTGAGTATGCTTTGGAACTTCTTCCTACCATCTTCTCCCACCTTCCCCGCAGAGCTGCTTGTACTCCCACAGCTTCGGGAGGCCTTTGTGGCTTAGGATACTGTTTGACTCTCTCTCTCCTCTTTCCTAAAGATGAGACCTTGTCCCTGAGCTCAGGTTTTCGTTGTCCCTAGGCAAGCCTCTGGGACTCATTGAAAACTCTGATGCTAGGCACCCTGTCTCTTCTCATGCTATCAGTCCTGACGCCCCCAGCCCCTGTTGAGTGCAGTGATCACCTACTGAACAGCTTGGTCCTTGTTCAGTCCTCCCTGAGCCTTGGGGATGCCCGTGACTCCAGGCTGCACTGACCTTTGTCCCTCTTGCCCCCACCCCACACCTGTCTATGGGAACCGTGACACATAGCCTCTCATTGTCCCCTTGAGATGCTTATTAGAAAACCTCCAGCCTTTTCACCTGGCACCCCACCTGAGGGGCCTCAAGTTTATTCTCCTTTGCAATAAATCTGACTTCCATACCCTTTAGATAAGCAATGCAAGTGGCTACCTAATGGCGCCCTAAATGCAAATCTTATTCTGGATCCTTATAAATGCTTCGAGTGCTCAGAGAACTGGAAAGAGATTTCCCAGGCCTACATTCCATCTTTCTCTCAGTCCAGGACCAAGCCCTCTCTCTGTTCTTCCTGTTTCCTCAACTAATTTCTCCTAGCTATGAAGCCCAAACCAGATAATTCCACATAGAGAGCCTCCCCTCCCCCCCACTGGCCTCAATCCACAGCTTCTTCTCCTTGGGCCTCTCCAGTGACAGGCCACCTAATCAAATCCCCACCCCCAGCCCTGGTCAGCCCACCGGCAGTCCTTAGTCCTCCCACTACTCATCCTGTCCCACCACGAGACCCCTCTTCCTCACCCTGCTTGGTCCAACCTAGCCCAGCTCTCGCTCTGCAGGAGATTGTTGCTGTGGTTGTAATCTCCCCAGCGCAGGTGGCACTACCGCCCAGTGTTGTGAATTCTTGAATGAAACACACACACACACACAGAGCCTTATATTTAATATGCCGTAATCAACTCAATAGCAGGGCCACTCCCAAACTTTCACATTGCTGCTGTCTCCCCTCCAGTACTGCTGAGCTATTGCTTGGGGCCGCTCTCCCGAGCTCTTACAGGACTGACATGCTTTCTCTTCTGCCGCCTTCAAGCCTGGTTCTTCTTCTCCCTTTCCTGGCAGGGCGAACCTGCTTTCTCTCCCTTCTGTGTTTCTTGCCCAGGAATCCTGAAAGTTCCACCTCTGTCTACCTGTCCAGGCATTAGCAACCGACAACTTTATTTATCAATCAAAGCCAACTAGGGGCTTTGATTACAAAGCGTCTTACATGAAGGTGTGCCTAATTCCTGTGTAATTTTGGGAGCCCAATTAACATAATACAATTAATAAAACAAATCCATAACAGGAGGTTGTCAGGATACATGTGCCTTTCTTTCTTTCTTTCTTTCTTTCTTTCTTTCTTTCTTTCTTTCTTTCTTTCTTTCTTTCTTTCTTTTTTCTCTCTTCTTTCTTTCTTTCTTTTTTGGTTTTGGTTTTTCAAGACAGGGTTTCTCTGTGTAGCCATGGCTGTCCTGGAACTCACTTAGTAGACCAGGATGGCCTCAAACTCAGAAATGCACCTGCCTCTGCCTCCCAAGTGCCACCACCACCCGGCTCGTGCCTTTCTTCTTAAGTGATCTCTCTCAGATAGAAAAAAGGTTGGGATCTTACACCACTAATCCCTCCACTTTCATTAAAATGTTTCAGTATACCACCCAACCTTACAGTCTCACCGTCCACGACATTTACATGATACTCACCAGCAACTTTCTCCCCAAGGAGCATAGGTGAGTCTGAGAACAGGCTAGGGTGCATACAGAAGATCTCTGGGCCACTCCCTGGGCCTAACCCACCAAACTCCAACACTTAGTTGTATCTTTAGTGGTATTCACCTTACCCACTCCTTCCTAGTGGTACCAATCTGTCCTGTCCCCTTGCTTGGGAAAGACCTCTCTTAGCCAAAGTGGAACCTCTATTCCTTTGTTCCCCCATTCCTTTGACCCTAGACTTAAGGATCTCTTCCCTTCTTTCTTCTCCAAATCATACAAATTCATATAGTTTCCCTCTTGGCATACGGGATACCCGCAAGACCTCTATAGCCTAACATCATCATCCTCTTCATCCAGCTACATTGGAATCCTTTCATTCCAATCTGGGCAAAAGCAGGAAGTTACCTGCTGTGATGGTTTGTATTTGCTTTGCCCAGGGAGTGGCACAATTGGGAAGGTATGGCTTAGTAGGAGTGGGTGTGTCACTGTGGGCATGGGCTTTAATACCCTAGTCCTAGCTGTCTGGAAGCCAATATTCTGCTAGCAGCCTCCAGATGATGAGATGTAGAACTCTCAGCTCCTTCTGCACCATGCCTGCCTGGACACTGCCTTGTTCCCACCTTGATGGTAATAGACTGACCCTCTGAACCTATAAGCCAGCCCCAATTAAATGTTGATCTTGTAAGAGTTGCCTTAGTCATAGTGTCTGTTCACAGCAGTAAAACTCTAAGACACCTGCCCACCTACTCCTGGTGGTTTCCGAAGTTTTTTTGGTCTCTGTGTATGTGCAGATGGGTCTATGGTTTTCTAATGTATCCACTAAGTCTTGTGGCAAACAGGAGAGACCAGGCTCAGTTGAATGTATAAATCATGGTATCCACCGCATGTTTTGTTTCTGACTGGTTTCAAGTGTGTGAGCTTTCTAGGTTCTGTGTTTGTTGGGTTTGTTTTTGCTTTTTCTCTTGCTGCTAGCCATCAGCCACCTACAACCACTAATACAGTGGCAGTCCTTGCCTTTGATCCCAGCATGAAGGAGGCAGAGCCAGGTGGATCCTGGGTTTGAGGCCAACTGGACTACAGAGTGAGTTTCAGGGCACCCAAGGATACACAGAGATACCCTGTCTTGAAAGATCAAATTAAAAACAAATAAATTCTTTGTCTAAATTTCTTCAACAATAGATTCAAAAAAATTCTAACCAGGATTGCAGGATTGCTGGCCCCAACTAGAGAGTCAGAGGCCTGCAACTCCCAACTATACCATGGTAGCAAAGATCAAGTCCATCTCAAGAATCTCCTATCAGCAGAAAGTAGTTTAATGATAATGTCCCCCACTTCTCCCCCTACCCCGATTGCTTATTAATAATAAAGAAAAAATGAGGAGTGTAGGGTGTCTTAGGGTTTTATTGTTGTGATGAGACACCATGACCAAAGCAACTCTTATAGAGGACAACATTTAATTGAGGCTGGCTTACAGTTCCAGTGGGTATTAAAGCCCATTATCCTCACGGTGGGAAGCATGGCAGAGAGCAGGCAGACATGGTGCCTGAGGAGGAGCCAAGAATTCTACAACTTGACAGATCAGCAGCAGCAGGAGACTGTGTTCTATGCTGTGCATAGCACAGGAGACCTCATAGCCACCCCCCAAAGTGACATACTTCCTCTAACAAGGCCACACACTCCCTATGAACTAAGCATTCAAACACATGAGTCTATGGGGACTATACCTATTCAAACCACCACACAGGGTAAAAGGTCCAAGCTTATTTCTGGGTTTGAAAACACACCAAAACCACCAATCCCTGAGTTCAAAAACCCACCAATCCCTGGGCCCAAGTCCCACCAATCCCTGGGCTTCTTCCAAGCTCAGGACATGAAATCCCACCGATCCTCAACCTGGAAATCTCCACCCTGAAAAACTCTGCCCACAAGAAACCCTATATAAGCCTGTCTCCTGCTCAGTTCTCCAGCGCTTCTCACTCAAGCAGAGGCAGTCCCTGTCTTTCACCTTTCCAATAACTCTTGTGTGTGAGGCTTGTTGTGTGGTGTGACTTTGTGGTAGTTCTTGGCTCATGGTTGAGTGGGAATGAAAGGATACCTTTTCCCTCAGAGCTGTAACACTTCCATGGAGGAGGCCTTTTCCCTCAGAGCAGCAACACTTCCATGGGGGAGGCCTTTTCCCTCAGAGCTGTAACACTTCCATGGAGGAGGCCTTTTCCCTCAGAGCAGCAACACTTCCATGGGGGAGGCCTTTTCCCTCAGAGCAGCAACACTTCCATGGAGGAGGCCTTTTCCCTCAGAGCAGCAACACTTCCATGGGGGAGGCCTTTTCCCTCAGAGCAGCAACACTTCCATGGAGGAGGCCTTTTCCCTCAGAGCTGTAACACTTCCATGGGGGAGGCCTTTTCCCTCAGAGCTGTAACACTTCCATGGAGGAGGCCTTTTCCCTCAGAGCTGTAACACTTCCATGGAGGAGGCCTTTTCCCTCAGAGCTGTAACACTTCCATGGGGGAGGCCTTTTCCCTCAGAGCAGCAACACTTCCATGGGGGAGGCCTTTTCCCTCAGAGCAGCAACACTTCCATGGAGGAGGCCTTTTCCCTCAGAGCTGTAACACTTCCATGGGGGAGGCCTTTTCCCTCAGAGCAGCAACACTTCCATGGGTGAGGCCTTTTCCCTCAGAGCTGTAACACTTACCGAAGCCCCACCCCCACCCCGACCCTAGCACTTTATGGTCTATAGGAGTGTCCTTTTTCATCCATGTAGGGTACCTTTTGGATTTGTTTACTTTAATTAACCCAGTCCAGGAGGGTTGCAAGGCAGTTAGTAGTACCATTGTACCTATTGTCTCTCTCATGACTTTCCAAATCTGCAAAACACTCAGAGCTTAGCTCTGTGTTATTTGTATAACACACCTTTTTCTGGAGAATGGGCATTTTTCCAGAGAATAAACATGAAACTGGATTAAGTTGCACTTATTGATATGGGTTGGTGATGCTGCTGCTCAGCTGAGTGAAGTAAATGCTATGGGCTCATTTGGCTCTGAGGTAGCAGAGACCACGTGGCAGCACGAAGTCACCAAAGGCAAGGTGACTGTAGTTATCATACTGGGCAGCATAGACAAAGCAGGGTCCACAGTGACCTGATCTGTAGTGGACATCACATGAAAAGTGAACTTTGTGATGGCCTGACTCCTATCTATTTCAAGCCTAGAATCATCATGATCTATGTTGAAGGATAAGTTATTGCACCTGGCCCCTCTCACCACCAAGAAAGAAGGCTAACCTTTAGAGGGCCTATTTGGATTCAAGAGACAGCACACTCCTCACTGTGTGGGACCTGGAGCAGAAGAAGGCTCTTCAACAAGTCCAGGCTGCTATGTAGGCCACTCTATCACTTGGACCATATGATCCAGCAGACCCGATGGATAGGGATGCTGTCTGGAGACTTTGGCAGGTCCCTATAGGAAAATCACAAAAGAGACTTGGGATTTTGAAGCAAGGGTCTACCACCTTCTGCAGACTATTTTCCCTTTGAGAGACAGCTCTTGGCCTGCTATTTGGGCTTTAGTGGAACTGAACACTTGACAATGGGTCACCAAGTGACCGTGAGACCTGAGCAGACCATCATGAGCTAGGTATTATCTGACCCACCAAGTCATAAAGTAGGACATGCACAGCAGCAATCTGATATCAAATGGAAGTGGTATATATGTCCTGGCGGCACACGCAAGTTACATGATGTTGTGCAAACGCCTATGGTTTCTACTCTCATCACAATGGTGCCAAGTATGCACTTATAGCCTCATGAGGAGTACCCTCTGATCCACTGACTAGGAAAGAAAAGACTAGGGCCTGATTTACTGATGGTTCTGCGTGTTATTAGTGGGGAGCTTCATCATTACAGCCTCTTCCTGAGACAACCCTTAAGACACCAACAAAAGGAAATCTCCACAGTGGGTAGAACTTCAGCTATCACTCATGGTCATACATTTTGTTTGGAAGGAGAAGTGGCCAGATGTGCTATTGTTCACAGATCCATGGGTGGCAGAGACTAGAGTGGCTGGATGCTCAGGGACTTGGGAGGAGCAGGATTAGAAAATTGTTGAGAAAGACATCTGGAGAAGAAGTATGTGGCTAGATCTCTCCAAATGGGCAAAGGGTGTAAAAATATTGCATGAGAAGATTTGTGTCCACATAAATGATCATCAGAAGATGACGTCAGCTGAGGAAGAGTTCAGTGGTCTCGGTTGGATTATTCTGTCCATTCCATGGGCAGTCAACTTCTTTCCCCAGCCATTCCTGTCATTGCCCAATGGGCCCAGGAACAAAGTGCCCATGGTGGCAGAGATGGAGGTAATGCATGGGCTCAACAGCATGGGCTTCTCCAAACCACAGCTGACCTGGCTACAGCTGCTGCTGAGTCAACAACGGAGACCAACACCTAGCCACAGATATGGTACCATTTCTCAGGGTGACCAACCAGTGACCTGGCGGCAGGTTGACTTTATTGGACCACTTCCTCTGTGGAAGGGACAATGCTTTGTCCTTACTGGAGTAGATACTTGCTCTGGTTATGGATTTGTCTTCCCTGCTTCTGACAAAACCGCCTGGACTGATAGAATGATGTTTCCACTACTTACAGTATTGCGCCTGACCGAAGAATTCACTTCATAGCAGAGAAGTGTGGCAGTCGAATCCACTGGTCTTTCCATGTTCCTGGAAGCAGCTAGCTTGATAGAAACACGGAATGGCCTTCTGAAAACACAGTTATGTGAATGGTGACCCATGCCTTTAATCTGAACCCCTGGGAGGTGGGGGAAGCAGAGGCAGGCAAATCTCAGATTCAAGGCCAGCCTGGTCTACCGAGGAAATTCCAGGATGGCCAGAAAGTGCCAAGGCAGTGAAAACCTGTCTCCAAACAAACAAACAAGCAAGCAAACAAACAACAGCAAACTAAAGACAAAACAAATTAAAAGCCCATAGTTATAGCACCAATCATGTGGCAGCAGCCTGGAGTGCTGGCGCAGGGTTCTCCAGAAGGTACAGTTTCTCCCACAGCTGCTATCCATGGCTCCAGGAGTCGGGGGTAGAGAGGGGAATCGTCCCACTGACTGTCACCCCTGGTGACTTTTTGTCTTTAACACTTTAACTTCCACTGGCCTCCAAATTTTACTTCCATAGCAGGGAATGAGAGGAGCCACAACAGATATCCCTCTGAACTGGAAGCTCCCCCTAACCATCTCATCTTCTGATGCCTTTAAGCCAACAGGCTGAGAAAGGAATAGCAGTGTTAGGCGGGGTGGTTGATCCAAAAATACCACGGGAAAATTGGATTGCTTCTTTACAATGGAGGGAAGAAAAGTTAAATATGGAGTGCAGAAGATCGTTTAGGTCACCTCTTAGTACTGCCACGCCCTGTGACTAAAGTCAGTGGGGAACTACAACAGCCTAATCCAGAGAGCACAGACTGTCAGGAATGAAGGTTTGGGTCACTCTTCCAGAAAAAGAGCCAAGACCTGCTGAGGTGTTTGCGTAGAGAGGAAGGTAGCTATAAATGCCAGCTAAGATCACCTGACCAGTTGAGGAAACCAAGATTGTAAATAACCTGAGTGTTTCTGTTTGTTGTATTTTGCTAAGAATGCATTTGTACAGATACTTGTGTTTTCTTTCCAAGATTTCTTTATTATGTAATGTAGCATCAATTAGGAGACTACCAATAGGCCAGGTAGTGGTGGCGCACGCCTTTAATCCCAGCACTTGGGAGGCAGAGGCAGGCGGATTTCTGAGTTTGGGGCCAGCCTGGTCTACAGAGTGAGTTCCAGGACAGCCAGCCAGGGCTACACAGAGAAACCCTGTCTCAAAAAACAAAACAAAAACACAAAGAGAGAGAGAGAGAGAGAGAGAGAGAGAGAGAGAGAGAATACCAATGCCTATCATATTTAAGCTTGAGATACTAAAAAAAAAAATGTCTGTCAGGGCTGGAGAGATGGCTCAGTGATTAAGAGCACTAGCTGATCTTCCAGGGGACGAAGGTTCAATTCCCAGCAACCACATAGCACTCACAACCTTCTGTAACTCCAGTTCCAGGGTATCTGACACCCTCACACAGACATGCATGCAAGTAAAACACTCATGCACATGAAATAAAAATAATTAAATTTTAAAATGTTCTTCAAAGGACATTGTCACATATTCTAAATTTATAGTGTTTTTACAATTGTATGAGGAATAGTTGTATTATGTTAGATATAATTATGACACGGTTATTGTTTTTATTTTGAAATTAAGCATGACACAAGGAAATATGATTATTTGTCAGACTGACAAGGGGTGGACATGTGATGGCTATTCTTGTTTGTCAACTTGACTACATCTGGAATTAACTAAAATTCTAAATGACTGGACACACCTGTGAGGGATTTTTTTCCTTAATTAAATCTTTTGAAGTAGGAAGACCCACTCTTTTGCACAGAATACTTTTTTTTAAGATTTTATTTATTATTACATGTAAGTACACTGTAGCTGTCTTTAGGCACACCAGAAGAGGGAGTCATATCTTACTACGAATGGTTGTGAGCGACCATGTGGTTGCTGGGATTTGAACTCAGGGCCTTTGGAAGAGCAGTCAGTGCTTTTACCCACTGAGCCATCTCTTCAGCCCTGAACATAATACTTTTATTGATTATTTGGCAATTCTACATAATGCACCCAGATCACCCTTACTTCTCAGTCCTCCCAGGTCCATTCCCCACCCCCACTTTTTTTTAAGTTTTAAAATTTTTTTAGATTTATTTATTTATTATATGTGAGTACACTGTAGCTGTCTTCAGACACCCTAGAAGAGGGAGTCAGATCTCATTACGGGTGGTTGTGAGCCACCATGTGGTTGCTGGGATTTGAACTCAGGACCTACAGAACAGTCAGTGCTCTTAACCACTGAGCCATCTCTCCAGCACCCCCCCCTCATGTCCCCTCAAAAAAGATTTTAAAACCTCAAACAACAACAACAACAAGTCTAATCTGTGTGGTTCATGTAGTCACTAAGCATGGTCAGACTCCCAGTGGCCATGCAGGCCTTAAGAAAAGGTGGGTAATCGTGATCACCTTGACAGTAGCCACCTACTGTGGAGAGCTTCAGCCCCCTTATCACAGCTTCCAACAGTTCTCTTTGCTTGCTTCCTGCCTAGGTTGTTACTTTTTTGGGTTGGGAGGGGAGGTTGTTACAGAGGCCTTCTAGGTTCCTCTCTCTCAAGTGACTCTGCAGCCATTGATAGCACTGCAGAAGAGGCTCTCTGTCCTTTGTGATCAGCGGGAGCATGGGCCACAGACTCCTACTTTGAATCTGTCGACCTGGCCTCTGGCGTAAGCATGTGCCACAAGACTCAGAGTGGTCTATGATGGCAGTATAGGCCACAGACCCCAACACGGTCCCTGGCAGCAGCTCAGACCATGGGTATCAACGTGGCTTCAGGAAGCAGCACAGACTACAGACATCTGCATGGCCTTCAGTGGTGACATGGGCCACAGACACCAACAGGACCCTCAGCAGCAACTGGACCACAAACCAAGACATGGTTCATGGGGGCATGGACTGCAGAGATCAGCATGGTCTCAGCAGGTACAGGCCAGTGTGTGTGTGTATGTGTGTGTGTGATTTATATTTATATTTATATTTATATTTATATTTATAATTTGCCCACACAGCTTTACATGTAAATATTCATTGCCACAAGTCACTGGTCTTGCTCAAGACCTCTGGTCTCTGAAGCACCACAAATACTGGACCATCACTAGACTTCTTCAGTCATAGCCACGCTTCAGGTTTGGCAGTAGTGGCGTGCTCTCAGATCTGGTTCTGCAGCACCGGCTCCTCTTCAAGGTCCAGCAGCTTAAAGATGGAGTAGGTGTTGGGGTTGGCTGACTCAAAGGGCAGATCTGGGCCCAGATGGCTGCTGAGCTGGTCGGGCTCTTCCAGGCCCCCTCAATGGGAGGCAGAAGACCCACCTTTAACCTGGGCCACACCTTCTCCAACAGGCTCTATAAGGGACATGAAAGCTCTCTTTTTGCTTGTTTGTCCTTATTCTTGCTAGCAAGTCCATTTCTTCACTGGCAATAGAGCCTACTTCTTTAGGATTCTGACATATACTGAAGATCAGAGGAGACATCCAGCCTTGTAGACTGAATAAGTACTAGATTTTTGGATCTTCTATTGTTAGACAGGCATTATTGGACCATCTAGACCATCATCACCTGTGATCCACTGTTAAAATCTCCTTTATATATGTGTATGTAATTATATGTTATATTTAAGTACATATGCTTTATATATATAATATATTATATATAAGTATATACATATACATACACACATATAAGTTTGTTCTTCTAGAGGACAAGACAAGGCAACATCCCGAGCCACCATCCCATAACAAACGGTGGGTTACAGAGATGACATTGGGGAAGCTCTCTGAAAGTCTGTTGTTGCCTGTCCTCAGCAAGTGTCACGTGATACCAGATGTTCACAACTAAGAAGATACTAAAGTCAGACATGAGCAAGCTCAGGTGCAGCGTGGACGCTCCATCCATTTGTATCAGGTGCTTGCTCTACAGCTCAAGGTTGGCTGCAAAGCACGCATGGGAGGCGCTCACTTAATTAGTTCCTGTAGCTCCCAGTCATCCTCTCTGAGACAGTATGTTTCCGTACCAGGAGCTCTTCCCTGGAGCCTCCCTACATTTCTCCACCCCCGATAAACTCAGTGAGCCTGATCTGCTCAGACCTACTCAGGGACAAAAGTGGATGTGGCTGTTTTCACCCTGGTGCGCCTGGCCCGCTGGCTCCTTGAATCAGACAGGCCCTAGCTGTCTGGAGAGTATGTGGCTGGGCAAACCACCTCTACCTCTGTCATAACCTTTGGTGGAGAGAAATGAACCCTCCTTAGTTTGGGGGAGAATTACCGGCCCTGGGACAGGCTTGATCGTCTCCACCTGTATCGTGCTAGCACAGGCCTGGGAACGGCTCACCAGGCTCTACAGCCTTCTAGAAGCTTCTGAGCACACAGTCTCGCTTCTAAGTATTTTTTTCCCGAGGAGCTCCAGCTCAATGGGCATGGTGGCACAGGCCTTTATTCCCAGCACTTGGAAGGCGGAGGCAATTGGATCTCTGAATTCAGGGCCAGCCTGATCTACAGAGCAAGTTCCAGGACAGCCAGGACTCCATAGAGAAACCCTGTCTCAACCCAACCCAACCCAACCCAACCCAACCCAACCAAACAAGCTAACAGAAACCACCTTGGACAGTAGGACTTTGTGAGCCTCGAGGAAGCGTGAGGTGGCAGATAGGAAGAAAGAGATGATTCAGAGGTGGGGGAGGGCCCAGCAGAGGCTCACAAGCCTGTGCTGTCTTGCTTCTGTCCCTGGCACAGCTTTGCTGTCTCCTTCTCTGCTTCCTGTTCTCATCTTTGCTCATTAAATGTTTGCATCTGAGCAACCAATGGAAGTGGGAGCCGCCTAGACCCAGTTCCCTCGCCAGCCAGAGCTGTATGTTCCTGCTTTTCAGGGAGCAAAAAATGAGGAGGAGGCTGAAGGGAGCAGGCCCAGCTGTTCTCTCCTTCTGCCTCTGCCTCAGAGGGGGAGGGGGATGCTGCTGCACTGTGGGGGGGGGGGATGCTGCTGCACTGTGGGGGGGAGGGGGATGCTGCTGCACTGTGGGGGGGAGGGGGATTCTGCTGCACTGTGGGGGTTGCAGCTGATCCCCTTGTCTATCTACAGTGAACTTTGAGAGGCAGAGTGGAAAGGCAAGTGGGAGGGGGGATAAAGTGAGACACGGGTGGACACAGGAAGGAGAAAGTGTTTACAGTGGGGCACTGGTTCCCCCTTCAAGAGGAGGAACACCCCAAAAGCTAGAACCCATTGCTGTGTGTGTGTGTGTGTGTGTGTGTGTGTGAGTGTGTGTGAGAGTATGAGTGTGAAAGCCTCACTAACCTCAGGTGTACTTCCTTGGCTTCCTCAGGTGTCATCCACATTGTGGCCATTTTTTAAATAGTTAAATTCCCTTGAGGGTGTGTGTGCAATAACAGCATTTAATGGAGCCTTTAGAGGTTCTGTTCATTATCATCAAGGCGGGAGCAAGGCAGTGTTCAGGCAGGCATGGTGCAGGAGAAGCTGAGAGTTCTACATCTACATCCAAAGGCAGACAAGAGGAAACTGGCTTCCAGGCAGCTAGGACAAGGGTCATAAAGTGACATACTTCCTCCAACAAGGCCACACATTCTAATAGTGCTACTCTGTGGGCAATCAGAGGTTAGGGGACAATTTTCAGTCCTGGGACTGAGCGTAAATCATTGAGCTTGTTCTCAAGCCCTTCCCCCTGCTCGTCCCCACCAGGATCTCTAACTATCTGGACTGTGCCGGCAAGGTTAGACTGGCTGGACAGTAGAGCCACAGGGGTCTGCTTGCCTCCACCTCCCGTGGCTGTGACACCCTTGGGAGGGGGGCATGTATGTGCTGCAAAGGACATGAGTGCCGCATTGGGGGTGGGGGACCGTCAAAGCACACCTCTGTTCTCTCCACCCTCCTCTGGTTTCTGGGGACCAACCTGAGGTTGGCAGACCTGTATAGGAAGTGCCTTCACCCTCAGAGCTGTTTGTCTGGCCCAGAGCTACCTCTATTTCTATGTCAGTTTTGGGGGCTGAAGTCAGATCCTGTGGCAATCACTTTACCAACTGAGCCCCTATAACATTCTGTTGGTTTGCTTTTGGGGTAGAGAGCTCTTATATAAGACTGGCCTCCAACTGAACACTCACCCAGGGATTAGTTTCAACTTCTGATCCACCCTTCTCCCATCTAGCATGCCAGAAAAACAAGGTTTCTTCATCCCAGAAATCTACAGACGACTAGGAAAGGGGCAAGATGTCTGTGCTCATGCTGGCTAAGGGAACTTGCTCTGTCTAGAACCAGGCCTGGGAGAAACACCTTTATTTCCACCTTGGAGGATTGAAAGCAGAAGGCAGCCACTGGGCGGAAGAGATAAGCAGTAGGGAGGTGTGGTAGCTTGAGTAAGCTTGGCCCACAGAGTTGCACTATTAGGAGGTATGGCCTTGTTGGAGTAGGTGAGTCACTGTGGCCATGGGCTTTAAGACCCTCGTCCTAGCTGCCTGGAAGCCAGTATTCTGTTTGCTTTTGGATGAAGATGTAGAACTCTCTGCCTCTCCTGTACCATGCCTGCCAGGATGCTGCCATGCTCCTGTCTTGATGATGATGGACTGAACCTCTGAGCCTGTAAGCCAGCCCCAATTAAATGTTGTTCTTATAAGAGTTGTCTTGGTCATGGTGTCTGTTCACAGCAGTAAAACCCTAACTATGACAGAAAGGAAAAGAAGCTCGTCTCCACCCTGCCCAAGTGTCCTCTGATTGCAGGAAGCTGGATAGTACCAGGTCACCCTCCAGCCCCAGGTCTCATGGAACACAGGTGGCTCAGAGCAAACTGGAAACATGGGAAATAGAAGAAAAGAAGTGCTTTGAATGAAGAAACATGCTTTTCAAGACATGGTTTCTCTGTGTAGTCCTGACTGTCTGGAGCTAACGCAATAGTCTAGGCTGGCCTTGAAATCAGAGATCTGCCTGACTCTGCCTCCCGAGCTACATAGAGAAACCCTGTCTTGAAAAGAAGAAAGAGGAGGAGGAGGAGGAGGAGGAGGAAGGGGAAGAGGGGGAGGAGGAGGAGAAAGAAATAGAAATACAGGCAACTTTATTCCACTGAAGATGATGACCCTTGCTCTCAGCAGATCTGCTGTGGAGCTATGTATAAATTTCCAGGAGGAAAAAAAACACACACACACACACACACACACACACACACACACACACGAACATATATACCTTGAGTTTGGGATTCAACCCCCAGTGCTTCGCATTACAGACAAAGACCTAGACTCCTTTATAAAAACTTTATTGAAGGGAATGGGTAGAAAATGGGGGTGACGCCCCTGGAGTTGAATAAATAGAGAGCGAACAATACATACGTCCACCTCTGTGCTTGCGAGGCCCCTGTGGGAGCTGGGTATAGGCTCAGGAAGATGTCAGCTGGATAGCGAAAACCTCGCCATCTGCAGGTGACTCTGCAGTGCCTGGGGTCTCTGCTCCGCCTTCTGCACCCGGTGTCCCGCCCGCGCCATTGAGACACACGGCCTCGCCTGAGCTCTCAGCCTCCTGGACGTTGTACTCGCCCTTCTTGCAAGCGGTGGATTGCACGTAGAAGGCCAGGCCGGCCCCAGCGGCCAGCAGCGCCGCGCCCCCTGCCGCACCGCCCACAGCGACCCACAGCCATGGACCTGTGGGCGCAGACCCTCGACAGCTTGGGCAAGCCTCCTGTCTCCCTTGAGCCCTCCATGCACCTGTCATTGCAGCCCAATGGAAGAGGCCCCAGAAAGGCCTCTCTCTCCTCAGGGGAACCCCCAAATACCAATATCACCCCTCTTAGGCCATGCGATTATAAGCCCTTGATGACCACCCCCATATCCTCTAATGACTCCGTTCCTCTCATCTTCCTAAGGAGATAGCTTGGAAGGACAGCTCAGCCCCCCTCTAGCTCTGACAGCCCCCAGCCCCAGGACAGCCATGAATTGGGGGCTACCATCAATATTTCTGACCCCAGTTTCCCACAGTAACACGGTGAAGAGTGAACCGGATCACCCACTCTATACACACACTATACACACACACACACACACACACACACACACACACACACATACAGAGTAGTCTGTCCTAAGAGGAGGTCCTTTTCCCTTTTGGGTTTAAAACAGGTCTAATGTGGCATAGGCAGGCCTTGTACTCCCTGAATAGCTGAGGACGACCTTAAATTCAGGACAACCACTTCCACCTCCCAGGTGCTGTGACAAAAGGTGAGCAGCCTTGCCCTGGCTTCTGCCCATTCTCCAAGCCTCCACTTCCTTACCCTAATCAACCCCAAACAACCCCACCTATCAGGCGCTCTTGGCCTCTACATTGGCCCCTTTTGGTCTTGCATACAGAGAGGAGAGTGGGGTCAGACACCCCAAGGCCTAGGTCACTCCTTGGTGCATGTCCCTCGCCCCACCTCAACCCCAGGAGCCCGCCACTCACCGGCCACGCGCACTGTGATGCGCCGTGCGTGGCGCCCATGCGCATTGGTCGCTGCACACTCATACTCGCCGCCATGGCTGCCCATGGCTCCCGCCACGCTCAGAGTGCTATTGTTGCTGGAGAGGCCGAGGTTGAGAGCCCCCGGGGGCGCGCGCCAGCTGATCTGGGCTGGAGGCCAAGCCTCTGCGCGGCAGGTCAGAGTGAAGTTACCGCCCGGCCGCACGCTTGGGGGCGAGGCTGCCAGCTCAGCCACCACAGGCCGGTCTGCAGGGAGATGAAGACGCTGCTTAGCACTGGGCGATAATCAAACACCCTAGGAGGCCTGAGACCACCCTTCTTGGGATGGACGGGCAAAACTGCTGCCTCCCAAGACACCACCCACCCGCCACGGAAACAAAAGTGCTTTTGTCTTACTGAGATGGTTGGGGCTGGGGATTCAGAGAAGTCTCCCATGGCTGGGGTGGGCCAGAGAGACAGGGAGCCAGAGAGGGGTTATGTAATCTTGGGGGGCCTGTAGCCCCTTTGTAGACCAAGTTGTCCTGGACAGAGAGCAGGTCTGCCTGTCTCTGCCTCCCAAGTGTTAAAATTATGAGTGTTGGGAATAGCATATACAGCTTTGTGGGTGCTAATTGAGCACGCTATCCACTGGACTACATCCCAGCCCTCACGGCACTTTTCTAGCGGGCTCAGTCCTCTTCATTCTGCGCTGTCCTCACTCACATTCCACACCCACAGTGACCGTCCGTGAATCCGTGCCATGCGCATTGGTGGCCACACAGCGGTAGGTCCCCGCATCCTCTCGGGACACCTGTAGCCTCTCCAGCCTGGCGGCACCCTCCCTGGAGCAATGCACCCGTGGAGAGGGGCGGCCCCTGGCACTGCAGGCCAGCGCGGTAGCCTCAGCTCCTTCCAGCCAGGTCTGGTGACTCGGGCAACTGGATTCATCCATCTGTGGCGGCGCTGCAGATCAGCCACCATAAGGAGGGACGTCAGGGAAGGCAAGGATCCTGGGACACCCGGTACTTTCCGCCCACCTGGGCCCCTGCTCACACTCCGCGCTCACGACGACTGTTTTGACTGTGGAGCCGTGCCGGTTGGTGGCGTTGCAGAGGTAAATGCCCGGTGACAGGTTACCAGGGGTCATAGAGTTTCTAGGACCAGAGTTTGAGGACACCAAGGGCAACACTATCCCTTCGCTTGCACCCTCCGAGCCTACGCACTCCACACGTGGTTCTGGCTTCCCATCAACTTCACAGGAAAACAGCTTTCCAGATCCCTCTACCCACGTCCAGTTGCTGGGGCAGCCCAACTCCTCAAAACTGGGACCATCTAGGAAGCAGGGAAATAAGAGTTGACATAGAGGACAGAGGATGCGGGTGCGGACTTCTCTGCAGTCACCCCTACTCACATTCCACCGTGACGGCCACATTTTTGGCCGCTGATCCTCTGGCGTTGATGGCTTCGCATCGGTAAGTGCCGGCGTGCTCCCGGGCCACGCGCAGAGGCCCTTCCATGACTTCCTCCTTTCCAGAGCGCACACAACTCACGCTAGGTGGTGGGACCCCGTGTGCCACACAGCTAAGCGATGCCTCCGTTCCCTCCAGCCAAGTAATATGTTCTGGGCAGCCTACACTGTCCAGCGCTGGGGCATCTGGAATGGACTTTGGTTTTGGTTTTTTGTTTGTTTATTTTGAGACAGGAATTCCCTATGTAGACCAGGCTGGCCTGGAACTTGCTCTGTAGACCAGGCTGGCCTCAAACTCAGAGATGTGCCTGCCTTTGCCTACAGGGTGCTGGGATTAAAGGCGTGCATTACCACTGTTCTATGCCTTCGGGAGACAGCTTCTCACTCTGGCATGTACCATTTTACTTTTCTATTTACTCTGTACGATATGTGTGTGGGAAAGCATGAAAAGGTAGGCGTTCTCTCCTCCCACCTTCACATGGGTTCTGGCCATCACTTCAGGTGATCAGGCCCCTTTCCTGAGGTCTCAGGATGCTGCTGACTGATCCCCACAAAGCACTCCCCGGTACACTCTCTTGACTGCCTGTTTTTGCCAGACTGTACCCAGTCCCACAGTCCCACCTACACTTCCCTTCAGTGTTTTCCCAATCCCTGCAGAATCCAGCTTCTTTCCTGTCCGTATAGGCCCGTCTCCCCTAACTCGGTGAACTTGGGCATGCATGCCTCTCCCGACTCACATTCCACGGTCAGGGTCACATCTTTGACCGCCTGGCCTTGCCCATTGACTGCTGTGCATCGGTAAGTGCCTGCGAGGGCACGGGTCACTGGACCCAATAGGCCCAGCGCTAGCACCGCCCCGCCCTCAGGCCTTGCACAGTGCACCGAGGGCTCAGGGTTTCCGCGGGCCTCGCAGTGGAGGGTCTGCTCTGGACCCTCTGGCCACGTCCAGCTTCTGGGACAATCCAAGTCATCCAGGCGAGGTGCATCTGCGGGCACGAGGCAGAGGAGATAGATAAGGTTAAAGATGGAGCAGGTAATAGGGGCTTTGGAGGTCACAGAGATAGGGTGAGCATCCACTCACACAGGACACGAAGCTCAGAGCTCTGGTTTTTTCTTAGAGTTTCCCCGTCCACATCGAGGGCGGCGTCGCAGAAGAAGCCCCGCTTGTCATCGTTCTTTGTAACATTTAACTGGAGCTCAGCGGGCTGCCCCGGGACCGCAGCTGGAATTCCCTCCAGGGTGACAAGGGCTCGAGCCCCTGCCCAGCAGCTTATGGTCACCATTTTTCCCTCGGGGGCTTCTGGCTCACTCAAAGTCAGAAGAGGAGTCGGGAAGCCTGAGGGCGGAGAATTGGGTGGGGTTCACTCCCCACTCAGGTAACTCAACCCCTTCTATTTATTCATTTCCAGCTTCTACCTGCTCCTGCCCTGGAACTCTCCTGCCCTGCTTTTTCTGGTGTAGACGCCCCGCCCACTTTATTGGCTCCGCCTCTGTGAGACTCTGGTTCCAGCCCCAGCCAATGAAGGCCCCCTGGATTCCCCTTACTGTAAACAGTCAGGTTTTCCTGGGTCTCCCTGCTTTCGCCCCCGAGGGTCACGACGCACATCAGCTGTTTGGTGCCTTCCTGTTCTGCGCTTGCTGTAGCTGTGGCAGTGGCCACAAGGCTGTCCCCATCGAGGGTCACATTAGGATTGAGCCTCTGATCTCCCAGAGAGAGGTAAACCCCGGCTTCTGGGGCAGGAAACAGTCCATCCAACGTGCAAGTCACCGGCCTTTCTGAGTCCACTTCTAAGACTCGGGGAGCAATAAGACTCGGGGAATGTGGAGGCATGGCTGGGGCGGACAAAGAACAGGATTTGAGTTTATGAACTAAGCATTCAGTGTTGACAAGCCAATTTGCATGCATTGTTTGGTTTCATCCTAAAAATACAGAAGGGCGGGCGAGATGGCACCACAAGTTTAGGTGCTTGTTGTTAAGCCTGACTTGACTCGATCCCCAGGACCTACATGATGGAAAGAGAGAACTAAACTCCTACTTATCCTTTAACTTCCACACATGCACTGTGGCATGTGCATAAACGCATATACACACACTCTCTTTTTCTCTCAATAAATAAATGCATAAAGAAAAAGACCACAGAAGAAAGCACTTGGGCTGGAGAGATGGCTCAGTGGGTAAGAGCACCCGACTGCTCTTCCGAAGGTCCGAAGTTCAAATCCCAGCAACCACATGGTGGCTCACAACCATCTGTAATGAGATCTGACGCCCTCTTCTGGTGTGTCTGAAGACAGCTACAGTGTACTTACATATAATAAATAAATAAATAAATAAATCTTTAAAAAAAAAAAAAAAAAAAAAGAAAGCACTTAAGTTAGTACTTGTGTTGAAGCTGCTAAGCCTTTGGGGATCTAACTATGCAGCCCTGGCTATGTAGACCAGACTGGACTTTAAATGAACAAGAGTTCCGCCTTAGTTCTGCTTGGGCTGAGACTTAGGGCCTACACCACTACACTACGCCCCGCTGCCCTAAACTTAAAACCTGTCAGTTAGGGTCCATACTCACCAAAGGTACGGAGCTGTCTGGGGGCCGAGCTATTTGCAAACAGTCCCAAGCCGTGTGGCCGCAGGTCAAGCTCGGCGAGGCATGAGAAATTGACCCTGTGGTCCTCCCTGCGTGCCAGGACCCTGGCGGTGAGCATCGCACCCCGCGCTCGGGGTGGCTCGCCTACGAAACTGCGGCGAATCAGCTCCTGGCCGCCCCGCAGCAGGGTCAATGTGAGGCTCGCTCGGGGTCCTGCTCCCGGGACCCTGCAGCTCAAGGTGAAGTTCTCGCCCACTGGCTGCCAAGAAGGGAGCGGCACCAGCTCTACCCGATCCGGTCGCTCTGCAAGGGACCAAAACCTGGGCTTTAGCGAGCTGTAGTGCTCTCAGGACAAGCCTAGGAAGGAGGACCAGAGAACGGGTGGGCGGAGCTTTAGGGGGAGGTCCAGGGACCCAAGGGGCGTGTCCACACTGTACTCACGGAAAGTTCGGATGAGTCCACGCGCTTGGAGTGTGCGGCGCGCGCAGCGGAAGAAGCAGACCGGCTGGGTCTCAGGCTCTCGGATGTCCACCAGCTGCCGAGCCAGCCAGCGCAGACCCCTCTGGGTCCCGTTTCGGCGTAGCGAGGTCTCCAGGCCACCGCGCTCCGGCCGCGGACAGTTAGTGCTGCAGTTGAGCCACAGCGAGCCCCCGCGCTCCACGAGCGCCACGCGGGGCTGAAGGTCCGCCCAGAAAGGTTCTAGCGCGACCGCTGCCCAGGAAAACGCGGGCTCAGCCTAGGGACCCCATCTCTGAAATCTTAGTGGCCCCCATCTCCCAAACCAGGGGTGTCTGTAAGGACGAGGAAAGACCACCGCCAAGAAATAGCACGGGAGTCCCGCATCCCACTCAAGATTCGGGACTGACGCACTCTTAGAGGGGCGTCTCTGGAAGCCTTGCTGCCTATGGCAGAGATGGGGAAGCTCGGTGCAGGGATGGGGTCTCAGATGAACACATCAATAGTGAGGAGGAGGAGATTCCAATTTGGGGGGATGGGGAACCAAGTCACTCTTAAGACCCTGACAGGTCGTCAGGAAATGGGGGGGAGAGACACCGAGGCTGGGGGCGAAAGCAAAGTAGAAATGAGAGACTGAGTCAAAGGCTTAAAGGAGATTGTCCCCAAACTTGAGTAACTTGGACAGAAAGCCACAAGGTTAGATTCCGGGAAGGAACCGTGAGGAAAGCCCTAGAAAGCCGGTTGCCAGGGCTCCAGGTGGAGGGGAAACAGGGCCTCTGAGTTATGACAGTTGAGGAGATAGGGTCTTTGAGGATCATAAATAGGGATGATGCTAGTCTGTGAACCATAGGACACGACAGAGCAGGAGAGAACAGGAGAGCCACAGTGTCTCCTGAGCCAGGTTGGGTGCAAAACCCCGAATTCAGAAAAGGTGCTGGGTTCCGATCTGAAAGATCGAGGTGTGTTGGGGTGGAGGAAGGACAGGGAGAAGCCCGGAGCTCCAGGTGGTGGCAGAAGCGTGGGAAGCTAGAAGAGGGCGGAGCCTGGAGGGGACACCCGGGCCGCCCTCTCTGGTCCTTCAATTCCGCCCCCGCCTTATCCACCTGGCTCCGCCGGCGGGCTCTTCTTACCTGAGATGCCTAGGATCCCCAGGCCCAGGGCAGCCCAGAGGCCGAGGAGCGCTCGGCGCAGCCCTGGCGAAGGCCCCGGCATTGCCGCCGCTGCCGGGGAGGGGAGAGCACAGAAGGCGAGGGGAGCGCGAGTGATGGAGAGCGGGGCTGGGAGGACCGCGCAGCGCAGCGGGTGGAGTGTGGGGGTGGCAGAATTGCGCCCAGGGATTGGTTTAAACGTTGGTAACTTGGTTTCTAAGGAGGGGGCGGTGACAGAGGCGGTGATGGGGGGCGAGCTGACAGGAGGCGAGCGCGCACTGGGCTTCTCCAGGCCTTAATGCAGGCGAGCTAGCCAGGCAAGAGCGGTCCCCCGTGGGGGAAAGATCTACATGGAGGTCGGCCTAATGATCTAAAGCCTTCTGGGGGCGACCACGCTCTCCCGCGTCATCCCTGGCGAAGGAGGGAAGGGATGCTGAGAGGCCCTGCCCAAACACCCACCACCATAGGTATAGAGTCTGAGACAACGCGCTGGGTCTCCAAGCCACGCCCATCCTCGGTCCCTCCCACCAGCGCCTGTTTGAGCAAGGGTGGATGGAGAGGTTGCTTGTATTAGCTTGGGGAGTCAATAGTATGCAGGAAATGTGGTTCTAAGAGGAGAATGTGAGGATGCCTTCCTTAACTGAGGTTTCGTTTTGACCTCCAGCAGGCTAAGTATGGGAGCCACGCCCCTAAGACCTCCTCCGCGCACGCGGCGAAGGAAGAGGGGGATCAAGTGCCAGCAAGACTCGGACACGTGTGCGTGTGCGCAGCGTTCGCAGGCTTCTAAATTAGAGTCGACTCCGGCACCCGATCTTTATTTACCCAGAGTGCAGCGGGAATGTGTCTACAACGCTGTTGTGTGTCTAGTCTCTCAGCAGAGCTTCTGCGCCCTCCTCGCCAGGAGTGTGGCCGCCTCTACTGGGTAACTAGTGCGAGATTCTGCAATTCACGCTGGACCAAAAGATCAACTGGGGACACTTTGACCCCAGCTTTGACATCCCTCTCTACATACATACCAGACTCGGAGACAACAAGCACAACGCCAGGAAGCAAGTCTGTGACAGCTCACGTGGCCTGAACAATCATCTCTTAACTTGTTGCTATGCTAGATTTCCTATCTAGTTAGCCGCTTCCTCTACTACTTGAAGAAGGCCCCGCCTACTCGAGTGTTTCTACCTCCCCCCCCCCCCCCAATTAATGATAACCTTGGGGAATCAGGTCTAGCTCCACCCGCTGGCCTTCTCTAGTAACGCACAGGCTCCGTAGTGGAAAAGGAGGGAGGAGAAGGGAAACTTAGCCTCCAATCAGAGCTCCGGCCTGTATCAGCGGAGCCAATCAGAAAAAGCCATACCAAGAGTCAGCCCTGGAGGGGAGGTCAGTTTAGTCTTTCTGCCCCGCACAAATAAAGCTAACAAAACTCTACGCAGAGGAACTCGGGTTCTAGGACCCCATGCTGGCCTTGAAGGAGAAATTTCAAGGTGTTGTTTCCTCCAGTACTACCTCTAATCTACTAATCTTCAGCCCCTACGTAAGGAATTTGGAAAAAGTAAGGTACCTTAAAAAAGAAACCACTTTCTCCAAGAACCGTAAGGCAGAGACTGAGGAGGAAGACTTTATTGTTTCAATAAGAGTCTCTGAATTAATTACTCTGAAGTTCTTTTCCCCTCCCTCTTGTCAGGCATCGAAAACAGATCTATAACTAAGTCTGCACAGCCAGGTACTTGCGCACGTAGACAGCCCCCACAGCCAGGAGGATCCCCACCAGGGTTGCGATGGAGGTAGAGGCCAAGGCTATAGAGGCTGGGCTTAAAGCTGTGGGCAGGAGTGAAAATCAGGAACTAGGAGGTCTGAGGACCGCCAAGCGTGGAGCCCACGCCTGTTCTGCAGGCCCCCTTGGAGTGGCAACATCCCCTCTCCCGCACCCATTCCCTGGGATTACAGGATGCCTCACCGAGGACTGTCAACATAACAGGTGCCGAGCTGCTGCGCACCACTAGCCCGTCGAGATTGAGGCGCGCATGGCAGGTGAGTGGCTGCCAGAGGTCGTTGAGTCCGGCCCGCATCACGTAGGTCAAAGTGACATTAGCCAAATCTGAACCGGTGAAGCGCTCCAGGCTTTCATGATAAATCACTCGGCCACCTCTTCTCAGGCTCACCACCAAGAATCCCACTGGGAACACGTGTGTCACATAGCATCGCAGAGTGTACTTGTGGCCCACTAGGACCGGAGGCTCCAAGATCACGCTTCTGGGCCGTTCTAAGGCAAGAGAGATAAGGCCCACAGGCACCCCTTAAAGCAATTACCATCTATCCGCTTCCTCCACCCCTCTCCCCTCACCCCAGCCCGGCCTGAGCCCCGGTCTCCCTCACTGTAAGCAGTGATCCTGGCGGTGGCCTCTCGGGTTTCTCCTGCGCAAGTGACGACGCAGCGCACCTTGGAATTCCAGGCCCTCACATCCAGTAGCTGGTAAGATACCCAGCCGGATCCATTAACTATCTTTCCCTGCCGCAGTTGGGTGCGCAGGCTGGAATGCACCGGCAGGGGGCAGTTGTGGCTGCAGTTAAGCCACGCTGAGCCCCCGGGAGGCACGGCCTCTAGCTCTGGATTAAGACGCACCCAGAAAGGTGCTGAGGTCACGGAAGGCGCGGGAGGACTTTGCATCCACTCTTGCTGGGGGCTCCCACCCCTCGGATAGGCAGCCACCAGCAAAAGCGACGGGAGCAGAAGGGCAGACTCCATGGCACAAAGCCCGCGCTGAAGTGCGGGCGGAACGCCAGGGAGTTTAGGCTGGCCGCAGGAGATAAGAAGGCACCCTGGCCACGCCCCAGAATGGGCCTCGGCCGGCCCTGATGAAGATACCTGCCTCCCCTCCCATCAGACCCTACAATCAACCAAAAGCCATTGCACAGTTCTGGACCTGCTCTTTAGTTTTTACGTAAGCCCCAAGAAGTCTTTAAAAATTAAAAAATAAAATAACGCTTGGTGATGGCACATGCCTTTGATCCCAGCACTCCCAGGGAGGCAGATCTCTGTAAGTTCAAGGCCATCCTGATCTACACTGGGAAACCCTGTCTATCTAACGTAGATTTTACTAGACATGGCAGTGGCTTTGTCATTTAGTCCTAGCATTCAGGAGACAGGTTGGCCCATCTTTGTGAAGTCAAGGCCAGCCCATTCCACATAGCAGATTTCAGGACATCCATGGCCACAAAGAGAACCTGTCTCAAAAAAGAAAGGGGGTGGGGGTGGGGACCAACCTGATCCACAGACTCAGAGTTAGGGTTAGGTTACCAGACAACCCTGAGGCATTATGGGAGTCGGCAGTCCTTAGGGCTTTGCCTAACTGATGTGATGACTGTACACAAACTCACAAGACACTCAGGCCGACATAAAACTTTATTGATTCAAAGGAAAGGTTTCTGTGCTGGGAGGGGTGCTTACCCTCCCACAGCAGCTTGCACGACCCTTCTAAGGAGTTGGAACATTTCCTTCCAGGCTTTCTCTTTGAGGTGGAGCCGCCTGGGACCATGATTTCATGAGCATGAGGCTCGATTGTTCAGCTGCTAAGGCATGGTGGCTGACATTGGGAACAAAAGTAGGTGGGGAGGTGCTGGGACGCTCCAGGATGTGGAGGAGCAGAGAACCACTGCCAGTCCACATAGTGTTTATGTGACTGGTGAAAAAAGTCGACCCTTATGAGAAAAGCATCCTGACCAGTAGAGAAACCCTCGACCCATGTGATCTTTCCCCAGACTCTCACAGCATCTGCAGCAGGGTCCAGGCCATAACTTATACATTCACCTCCTCACTGATCTACTATATACAGGGTACTCAATAAATAGCTGGTAAAACTCTAAATTAATAAATACATCAAGAAGAGTTGGGGACAATGTCTCAGCTTTCCTGTGTCGGGGGGAAGTGTGGTCTTCTTGCTTGTGTCTACTGGATATCATGTCTTCCTTAGGCAGGAGCCCCTCAGCAGGGGCAATAGAGAATGAAGTCAGCGTTTCTTGGCTGAAGGTCCACCGGGCTGTAGGTGGGTCCGGGTCACACGTGTTCACAGTCTTGCTCCATCCACCGAGTCCTCTTAGCTCTGAGGCTACAAGTGTGCATCCCCCAGGCCACCATCCTGTTCTGTGACAGCCAGAGGAAGTGGCTGAGGGTAAATGCTGTCTACCATTCTGTTCAAAAGCAGCAGCAGCTGTTGCCCTGCAGGGGGTCCAGGCAGGAGTCTCATCCAGCAGGCTCAGGGAGGTGGGGCTTGTCCCTTGAGTTTTATGGCCTCCTCCTGAGCCTTCTGTAACTTGTATATCCTGATCTTTCTCTGGCGGTTATAAACATAAGAGGCTGCCATCACGAGGCCCACAATGACCAGCAGTACTGGCACCAGAATGATTATAGTCCAGTTATTTTGAGAGTGGTCTGTGTGGTAGAGACAGAAGGGAATGGTGAGACTTGAGGCCCTGGCACCTAGCCCACCCCTCATCCAGCCTTATATCCTGGGATACTCACACAGTACTGTCAGGTACACATTCCTGGTGACATTCCCATGGGAGCTAAAGGCATGGCACACGTATGTACCATTCATCTCCTGTTTGACAGACTTCACCACCCCGATGGGCAGCAGGGCACCATCTGCCTTCCGTCTGCAGGTCATCTTAGGAGATGGGTTCCCCCAGGCCTGGCATTTCAGAGTCTGCTGAGACCCCTCTTGCCAGGTCCAGTTCCCCAAGCAGTCCGTCTCGTCCAGCCGAGGACCATCTGGAGAAATAGTGTCAGAGACAGAGATCAGGGAAAGCTCCGAAGGCACATGGGGCAGTAGGAAATGACTATCACTCAGCACTGCAGCCAACTCACACAGCACGTGCAGTTCCAGGGTCTGGTTTTTAAACAGGAACTTTCCCGCCACCTCCAGAGCGGCAGAGCAAAAGAAGCTTCGTTTGTGATCCTCCGAGCTGGCATTCAGTGTGAATTGGACCTGCGGGGTGGGTGGCCTAGGCTCGACGCCGCTCAGAAGAACCACCTTCGACCCACTGTGGGCTTCACACTTCACAGTTACTTGGCTCCCTTCCGAGACCTCCAGCTGGCTCAGGGTCAGGACCGGAGCTGAAAAGTCTGGGAGCGGGACACACCGTGAGCCCCGCCCAGTGCAAACCCCCGCCTATGACCACTCAGCCTCAAGTACAAGATGGACCTTTAGTGTCAGCCCCAATCTCCAGCACTGGCCATCCAGGAACTGGGCCTAGCTGAAACTAGGCCTTCTGAAAGGCCTAGCCCCACACTTTTTGAGACAGGGTCTCATTGTGTAGCCCTGGCTGGCCTGGAACTCATAAGGACTCTACCTACTACCTCTGCCACCCTTGTGCTGGGATTAAAGCAGTGCTAAGCCTCCCTTCAGTTCTCTCTCTTGAAAGTGCCACCACAGGCGCTAGTCGTGCCCCTGGTGCCAGTCCTTACTCCTGAATGAGCTACCAAGTTAGGCTACGCCCCCGAAGGGCCCACCCTTGTCAGTCCTACCCCTTTAGTACCCCTCCATTGGGGTCAGTCAGGTCTCAACATCGCTATCTCTGGACTAAGCCCCGCCCCTTCTTACTGTAGACTGTTAAGGTCCTCTGCGTCTCCAGGATCTGGTCCGCTAGCTCCAAAACGCAGCGCAGCGGCAGGGTTCTGTCGAACTCCTCAGTCACCTCTACCAAGGCAGTGGCTGACACAGAGTCACTGCTGTTTGTGCTCTCCTGGGTCGGCATCTGGCCTCCCAGCTCCAGGTATATCCGAGCTTCAGAGGCAGGAAACAGGCCTTCCAGGGAGCAAAACAACTTCTGCTGGGTGCCCACCTCCAGGAGGTCAGGGGTGTCGAGCTTTGGGATGGTAGCTGGAAGATCTTGGGGGAGAAGACAGGCATGAGCAAGTGGAGTTCCGGGGTCTGGGTTGTTTTTTTTAACAGCAACTGCCCAGCCACCTCCAGGGCCGCAGAACAAAAGAAGTGTTGTTTGTGATCCTGGAGGCTGCCACTCAGTATGAGTTGGACCTCTGGGGTCCACCCCACACACCACCCTTTTTCTTTCTTTTTATTCATTTATTTGCTGTGTATATATGTATGTGACTCACTTGTGGAGGTCAAAAGACAACTTTCAGGAGTCAGTTTCTCCTTTGGAAGCTGGGAATTGAACTCAGGTCATCAAGCTTGGATGCAAGTCCCTTCCTTTACCCACAGAGCCAGCTCACCATCCCCAAAACTCCCACTATCTGGATTACTATCTTCTCAGCACCTTTCCCCCATTGCTGGGGTCTTCTTCCTCCCAAGAACCCACTTGCCCGCTGTGAAGGACCTCACCGAAAGTCCGGAGGCTCCTGGCCTCGGAGACATTAGAGAACAATGCCAGCCCTTGCGGCCTGAGATCCAGTTCTGTGCGGCATGAGAAATTGGCTCCGTGGTCCCCTCTGCTAGCCAGCACCGTGAATGTGATCTCCTTGGGGTCCTTGGGGTGCCCACCCACTGGCTGGCGGCTCAGTATCTCCTCCCCACGGAGCAGCACTGCTGAGAGCTGGGTCCGCGGTGCTCCACCATCCACGTGGCAGCGCAGGGTGAGGTCCTTGCCTACTTGCTGCCAGGCTGGCAGAGGTCTCAGCTCCACACTCTCCGGAAACGCTGCAAGGAAACGGGGTTGGGGATCCTGTAAGCTGGACTGCCGTAGACAGACCTACACCTGCCTGAAGACTTCAGTCTCCCCCAAACATGCCCCACCACGTAAGCAGCCAGGAATGCAGAGAGCTTCGGGGAAAGCTAGGGAGGAGGTCAGGAGTGTTTGCACAAGGATCGTCAACCATTCCCAGCAGCGGTAGCTGAGAGGTTGAAATACACTCCAAAATCTATCATCAGGAGACTGCAAATAAGTAGGAATATATATGTATCTGGGTGTGCGGAAGGTTGAGGGGGTGGTGGCCCAGTTTTAGAGGACTTGCCTACTAGACAGGAAGCCCTGGGTTGCATACCCAGTCCCACAAATAAGATTAAATTAAATTAAATGGGCCAGTGAGATGGCTCAGTGGGTAAATGTGCTTACCACATAACCTAAGTACCCAAATTCAATCCCTGGATCCCAGGCTGGGCAGCAGTGGCAGAGGCCTTTAATCCCAGCACTTGAGAGGCAGAGGCAGGTGGATCTCTGTGAGTTCGAGGCCAGCCTGGTCTACAGAGTGAGTTCCAGGACAGCCAGGGCTACACAGAGAAACCCTGTTTGGGAAAACAGACAATCCCTCATGTAAACTTGGACAAAGAGAATAGCTCCACAGAGCTGTCCAGCCTCCATATGCTCACCCGGCACGCAGGTGTGCACTCGCACGCCAGACACACACAATAAAAACAACAAAGGAGCCGGGTGTGGTGGCTCACGCCTTTAATCCCAGCACTCGGGAGGCAGAGGCAGGCGGACTTCTGAGTTCAAGGCCAGCCTGGTCTACAAAGTGAGTTCCTGGACAGCCAGGGATATACAGAGAAACCCTGTCTCGAAAAACCAAACCAACCAACCAAACAAACAAATAAATAAATAATAAAGAAGACAAAACAATAAAAGCTGAGAGTGGTGGTACAGTCTGTAATTCCAGCCAAAGAAGGAGACTGGCAAGGCTGAGGCTAGCCGAGACTAAGTGAATTGAGGTATGCAAAACTAAGCTGCACTTGTGTCAAAACTCCAAGACTAATCCATGAAATCTTCACGGTAACAAAGAGTGGGGTGTGCAGGTCCAGGACCAATTCTTGATTTTGTGAGATAGTAGTTACTGGAGACCCTGTTCCCAAATTAAAAAGAATTAAGGTTGTACCTCCGTGGTAAAACCCCTCATAGAATCCCCCAGTGAAGGACCGAGGGTGTGGTACAGTAGTGGAACCCCAGGGCCATCACTAAGCTTTGACCTCTCTTCTCAGCCTTACTTTTCTTTCTTCCTTTCCTATATTTTTCCTTTCCTTTTTTTTTTTTTTTTTGAGGTAGGCTCTCACATACTGTAGTTAGCTTGGCCTCAAACCTGTGTCTACCCTGCCTTAGCCTACCCGGGAGTAGGGATCACGGGCCTATAGCACCTTGTCCAGCACAGAGTCTTCTATTAGGTAAAGATGCTGTAAATTAGGTAATATATGTCTTTAATCCCAACAGTCAGAAGGCATATCTCTGTGAGTTCAAGGCCAACCTGGTCCCCACATCAAGCTATGTAGAGAGTCAGTATTTAAAAATAAGTCATATATTACAATTCTATAAATACAGTGTATAGTGGTGCACCCCCCATTCCCTTAATCTCAATACTTCGGAGGCAGAAGCAGGAGGGATTCTGTGAGTTGGAGGCTAGCCTGGTCTACAGAGTTCTAGCTCAGCTAGGGATACATAGTGAGAATCCTATCTTAAAAACAAACAAACCAGGCCGGACATGGTGGTGCATGCCTTTAATCCCAGCACTTGGGAGGCAGAGGCAGGCAGATTTCTGAGTTCAAGGCCAGCCCGGTTTACAGAGGGAGTTCCAGGACAGCCAGGGCTACACAGAGTAACCCTGCCTTGAAAAAAATCCAAAACCAGGGGGCTGGTGAGATGGCTCAGTGGTTAAGAGCGCCGACTGCTCTTCCAAAGGTCCTGAGTTCAAATCCCAGCAACCACATGGTGGCTCACAACCATTCACAATGAAATCTGATGCCATCTTCTGGAGTGTCTGAAGACAGCTACAGTGTACTTACATATAATAAATGAGTAAATAAATATTTTTTAAAAATCCAAAACCCAAAAAACCAAAACAAAAACAACACCAAAAACAAAAAAAACAGGGGCTGGAGAGATGGCTCAGTGGTTAAGAGCACTGACTGCTCTTCCATAGGTCCTGAATTCAAATCCCAGCAACCACATGGTGGCTGACAACCATCTGTAATGAGATTTGATTCTGGGGTGTCTGAAGTTAGCTACAGTGTACTTACGTATAATAAATAAATAAATCTTTAAAAAAAAACACCAAATGTTAAGGTTGTCCTCAGCTACCCATGGGAGGCTAGCCTGCACTATGTCAGACACAATCTCACGGAAAAGTGGACTAAGAAGTTATTCAGAAGGTAAAGGTGTTTGCCACCCAAGTCTGATGACCTAGTTTAGTCTGGGTGATCCATATGGTGGAAGAGAAAATAGATTTCCAAAAGGTGACCTCTAAGGGCTAGGCTGATGGCTCAGTGGTCAAGAGCACAAACAGGTCTTACAGTGGACCTAGCACCTACACATGGCATCTGGCACCCTCTTCTGGTCACCACACCAGGTACTACTTGCAAGCAAAACATCCATGCACATAAAATAAAAACAAATTATTTTGTAAATATTGACCTCTGAGTCCAGCAATAGTGGCACAAACCTTTAGTCCCAGCACTTGGAAGGCATAGGTAGTTGGGTCTCTTTGAGTTCGAGGCCAGCCTGGTCTACAAAGCAAGTTCCAGGGCAATCAGTCTATAGTATGAAACCCCAGGGGCAGAGCCTGCTTCGCTGTATTAAAACATTGGCACACGGGGAAGGGCATGGTACGGTACATGGTCTTACTTCTTGACACCGAACTTCAGTCTCTCACCAATTCCTAGTTTCTCCATTCTTCAAATATTTGTCTGCCCCTCCCATCTTGGATGCTTCAATCACAAGCAGCAAGCTCAGGCAGGCTTTTGCTGGATCCGATTGCCACCAGCTTCCAGTAATCCAGCTTCCTGTCACACAGATCCTAGGACCACTCCCACACCCGCCAAGGCTCCCTGGCTCCCCAAGGAGAAAGCTCTTGACAACAACCACGTTGGCTGCCACCCATGTGCTAACACCAGGCAAGGTAGTAGTTTCTGCACCAGCCTTGCTCCAGGCTGTTCCCTCTGCCTGGAGTACCCCCACTAACCCCTGCTTGGGTTTTGAGGTTCGTTTGTTATCCCTACCCCCACTCTACCCACCCCCAGGCTGACCTGGAATTCACTATGTAGACCAGACTAGTCTTAAACTCTGCCTTCCAAGTGACAGACAGAAATGCAGCAAAGCCAGAATTCCAGCCCCAGTCTTGGGTTTCTAAGATCAGGTACCAGGGGGAAGTTCTTCAAGAGGGACTTCCCAAGGCCACAAGGAATGCTTGGGGACTTCCCTCTCTCCAGGGCAGCACTGGCACATACAACCACATCCTCCAAACCACAAGCTACACTGAGATTTCCCGAAGGCTTCTGTCCAGCTACCACCAAGACTGATGGCCTTTAGGCTTCCCTGTATCATACCACGGTTTGACATGGTCAACAAGTAAACCAAGATGTCAGAGGCCCAGAGGTCACCCAGTTCCTCAGGTGCTAACTCCAAAGCCAAAGAAAGCTGAGTATAACCTCTCCCTGGCATTCCCCAGTGAGGAGTTGGGGGCATGGTTCAGGGGAAGAGCCCCTTCCTAGGATACCCAGAGAAGCTGGGTGGAGAGTTGGCAGTGAGTGCTGGTCTAACAAGTGAGGCCACAGATACAGAAACAGTCATTGTAGCGTGTGTTTCCTTTTAAGGTATAACATTCCTTCAGGTAGGAAGGACTGGCTACATTCTTTTATTCAGTTGCATACTATTTCTTGGTATGCCCAAACCAAACTTTATTTTGCCATCTCTGGGGTTCTCTATCTTTGAGTGCTTGGTAAATGTTTGACCTTCAAATACAGCTGCAATGTGACTTAGAGGTGGAGCTCAGTGGCAGAGCACATACCTGGCCAAGTACAAAGCCCTGACGGTCCCATCCTCAGCCCTAAGGAGCAAAGCCGCCCTAGATCTTGACCAGATCCCTGTGGGAGGGATCCATGCATCAGTGATTTCCAAGACTGGAGCCTGGTGTGATTGCAGGGCACACACACACACACACACCTATCAATGTAAAGAACTGATATCCAATCCAGGCGTGGAAGTACACACCTATAATCTGGATGCTTGGGAGTGGGAACATGAAGAGTAAGATGTCAAAGCCAACTTACCTTAAACAATAAACAGGTGGCTCAGCAGTTAAGTTAGGCAGTTAAGGCTGCCATTGCAAAGGACTGGAATTCGGTACCCAGGACCCACATTATGGCTCACTCAAGTTCCAGGTTTCAATACCCTTTTCTGACCTCCACGTGTGGGCATATTCATACATGTAGGCACACACACACTCTTTAAATAAAAACAGGGCCAGCAGGCTGGATGGTAGTGGCACATACCTTTAATCCCAGTATTTAGGAGCCCAGGATAGGCAGAAGGAAGCCAGCCTGGTCTACAGGAAAAGTTCCAAGACAGTTAGGGCTACACAAAGAAACCCTGTCTTGAAAAAACAAACAACAACAACAACAACAAAAACCAAAACAAAACAAAACAAAAAACAAAACCCAATAAACAATAAAGAGGACTAGCAAGATGGTTCAGAGAGTGAAGGCACTTGCCACCAGGCCTGCTGACCTGAGTTCCTCTCCAGGACCCACCTGGAAGAAGAGAAATTACTAGTGCAAGTTGCAAGTTGTCCTCTGATCTTGGCACATGCACACGCACTCGCGCACACACGCGCGCGCGCGCGCGCGCGCACACACACACAGAGTCTCACTGTGTATCCCTGGCTGGCCTGGAACTCTGTAGACCAGGCTGGCTTTTAACTCACAAAGATCCTCTTGCCTCTGCCTCCCAGGTACTGAGATTAAAAGCATGCACTACTGCACCCAACATAATTTTTAAAAATAAACTACAAATTTAAAAGTTCAATCCAAACTCCAGGGCTGTTTCTGACTCTTGTCTCCAGAGTCCTGCGGGCCCAGCAGTCCTTCCTCTTGCTTCTGAGAATCTATTAGACCAATCATGAGCTGTTATTCGGTCTTCAGAGGAAACAGGACATTAGGCAGGTATTGAGGTGAGCAACATGTACACTTGCCTAAATCCTATCACTTGCTGCCTCTTGGGATGCCACGCATTGTAGACCATGATACTCTGTAATGTGAAACTGAAGCTCCTCTGTTGATGCCAAGCAAGATTTCTCTCTCTCTCTCTCTCTCTCTCTCTCTCTCTCTCTCTCTCTCTCTCTCTCTTTCTCTCTCTCTCTCTCTCCCCAATGTCCCACGTGGTCCAGGCAAGGCTATCTGTCCCAAATAAGGTATCCAAGGACGACTGTGAACTTCTAAGATCCTTGTTCTTTCCACTCTTGAGTCCTGGGGTTGCAGGTGTTTTTAAGGGTCGGATCTAGGTCAGAGGCTGGGTCTACAGCTCAGTGGCAGAGTCCTTGCCTTGAAATCACTAAGTCCTTGCTTCAATCCCCAAGACCAGGTAAGCCAGGTATGGGGTATCAGCCTATAATCCCAGCACCAGGAAGTTCATCAGTTCAAAGCCATCCTCAGCTCTGCAGTGTGAGTCCAAGGCCAGCCTGGCTACGTGAGACCCTGTCTTCAAACAAACAATTAAATGACTGGGGCTGGAGAGATGGTTCAGCAGTCAAGAGCACTGGCTGCTCTTCCAGAGGATCCAAGTTCAATTACCAGCACGCAGATGGCAGCTCCCAACTGTTTGTAACTCCAGTTCCAGGGCATCTGATACCCTCACACAGACATACATGGAGGTAAACCACTAATGCACATAAAATAAAAAATTGACTTTTTTTCTTTTTTTGGTTTTTTTAAGACAGGGTTTCTCTGTGTAGCCCTGGCTGTCCTGGAACTCACTTTGTAGACCAGGCTGGCCTCGAACTCAGAAATCCTCCTGCCTCTGCCTCCCGAGTGCTGGGATTAAAGGTGTACGCCACCATGCCTGGCTAAAAATTGATTATTTTTAAAAACCTAAAACATTAGACACAATTAGTCATAGAGTACAATTAAACAAAACAACACAGAACAATCCAGGCATCCAATGGTGGCATTCTAGAATGTTCTAAATTCCTATGGCACACTCTGCTGGCAGATGTTTAAAGAGATCTCTAAGTGACTGTGGGACTTTTCAAGGCTGTCATGTGCCCAGTGAGTCTCCCTGCTCCCAGGCCCTGGCCCTGCCACTCACAATACACGGTGATGGTAGCGGAAGCGGACGACTGCACGGTGCCACAGTTCTCAAAGCACAGCGGACTGCTGTCCTCCCCGATCTCGCTCAGCTCAAACAGCTTCCAGTTGGGTCCACTCTCGAGCTCATCTTTCAGCCACTGAGTCTCCAAGCCCAGGCTGAGGTCCTCCTTGCATGAGGAAGAACAGTTCACCTGCACGGACCCACCCTGGGGCAGGAAGGCTTCTCTGGGATGGATGGATACCTGAGCATCACCAGGCCCTGGAACAACAAGGGAGGGGGGGAGAGATGAGAGGAAGTTTGGTTATCCCTGTGACTTCAGGGCCAGGTGCTGGCCTCACAGCCTCCAGCCAGGCAGAATTCTGCACCCCATGCAGGAGGCCATTGTGCCCAGCACACAAGGCAACAAATTATGAGTGTGGAGGGGCTGGGCTGACTGCCTAGCATGCCTGAGCTCCTTCCTCTCAGCACCCAGAAACTGGGTGTGGTGGCACACGCCTGTAACTCCAGCACTCAGGGGGATCAGGGGTTGAGTAAGGTCCTTGGTTACAAATGGAGTGTAAGGACAGCCTTGGATACAGGAGCCCAGGTCTTCAGACCTGCTAGGAAAGCGCTCTGCCCTCGTGGCCCAGCACCAGCCCAGCCTCAGTGGTGGATGGGTTGTTGTTATTTTGTTTTTCCTTTTTTAGCTTGTTTGATTTTTTTTTTTTTTTGAGGTAGGATTTCATTATGTAACCCTGGCTGCCCCAGAACTCACTCTGTAGACCAGGCTGGCCTCACAAAAAGATATGCCTTACCTCTCTCTGCCTCCCAAGTGCTGGGACTAAAGGCCTGTGCCACCACGCCAGACTCCATAGTGGTTGTTAATAAGAGGTTTTTTTTTTTTTTTGGCTTAAGCAGAACAGAACAGGACATAACTCCTTGGTGACAGATTTGAGCAGAGGTCTGGAGGGTGAGATGGCTCTGGCCAAATAGGAAGAAGAAAAAGAAGAGAAGGAAGAAGAAGAAGAAAAAGAAGAGAAGGAAGAAGAAGAAGAAGAAGAAGAAGAAGAAGAAGAAGAAGAGGAGGAGGAGGAGGAGGAGGAGGAGGAGGAGGAGGAGGAGGAGGAGGAGGAGGAGGAGGAGGAGGAGGAGGAGGAGGAAGAGGAAGAGGAAGAGGAAGAGGAAGAGGAAGAAGAAGAAGAAGAAGAAGAAGAAGAAGAAGAAGAAGAAGAAGAAGAAGAAGAAGAAGAAGCCAATTTCAGACAGAAGAAGGAGCATGGCAGGGGCTGGATGCTCAGCACGAAGAGGAAGAGAGTGAAATAAGAAGATCCTCTGGGTCACGGTGTCCCCAGTGCCAAATGTGGTGGCACACACCATTAATTCCAGCACTCAGGAGGCAGGAGACTCGTGAGTTTGAGGCTAGCCTGATCTATACAGTGAGCTTTAGCTACACAGTAAGACACTGCTTTGTTCCTTGGGTGGCTGAGGTTATCCCTCAGTCCTGGGGGTGGGAGGGGGCCCAGAAGCAGAGCATTCACTAACTTATGCAAAGACTTGAGGCCTGTCCGCAGCTGGGTGTGAAGGCGCAGGACTGTAAACCAAGCCCTTGGGAGGCTGAGTAGGAAGATCAGGAGTTAGCCTGGCCTGGAGTACACAGCCTGGCCAACATGGTTTCTATGTGAAAACATCAAAAAAGGAGCCAACAAGAGGCTGAGCCAGTAAAGGGCTTGCCAGCAAGCCTGACCACCTGCCCTCAGCCCCCGGAGCCCCTGCAGAGGGAGGAGGAAGGAAGTGGTCCTGCAAGCTGCCTTCTGAGCGCCACAATTCTGCTGTGGCACTAGCACATGCCTGTACAATAAGTAAATAAAGTGTAACCACTTAACTAAAGTAAACAACGAATGGGGGTGGGGGATGGAACCATTGGGGCGGCAGAGGCAGACAGGTCTCAGTCCCAGGCCAACCTGGTCTACAGAGCAAGTTGTAGGACAGCCAGGGCTACACAGAGAAATCCTGTCTCAAAAAAACAAGACCAACCAAAAAAAACAAAAAAACAAGAAAAACCAATAACAACAACAACAAAAAACTGAACTCAGCTTTCCCCTCCCCCATCTCTCCACCCTCACCCCCCCACACACGCAAAGATCCCAGTGCTATGATTGGTGGTCTGGTGGAGGTAATAACAGCTATAACAGCTAGCAACTCTCCTCAATACTTCTGGAATTATTCGGGCTCCTTGGAGAACCCTGAGGCAAGAAGAAGTCATCCAGCTAGGAGTTATGGATTGCGGGAATCCAAGTCGGGAGCCTCCTGATAGCTGCTGAACAAGTTCTGAATCTTCCTCTCTTGGGAGGACGGCAGGCGCCGCCCCCAGGCAGCAGCAAGGTGGGGAGTCCTGAGCCGGCTCACTCTGGCTCCAGGGTACACCAACCCTGGAATTCCCCAGCGCAGAAGCAGCCTGGACTTCCCCAGGGGTGAGGATGAGGAACGGGTGTCTGTGGGGGAGGGAACCGGACCTCAAGATTCACTTTAGGACGGGCCAGCCCCTCAGACCATCTGTTCCCCACCTCAGCCATATTCTGACTGCCCCATGACAAGGACTGTGACCACAGTTCCCATTGCACAGACCATGAGCCCAGGTTCTAAACGTGCATGTTTTAGGAGAGTAGTGTGTTTTGAGCCTGTAACCCGAAGAGCCGCGAGGCCTTGAGGACTGAGTTCAAGGCCAGCCTAGGCTAACGTGTCAAGGCATCATTCTCAAAACAGGAAAGAAAGGAAGGGAGGGGAAGAGGGGGACAGGGGGAGAGAGAGAGGACAGAGAGAGGGGGAGGGAGGGAGGGACTGGGAGGGAGAGAGAGAGAGAGAGAGAGAGAGAGAGAGAGACCGAGATTTTGGGTTCTGTAACCCACCCATGGAGTGATGCTACGTGGGATTCGAACTCCGGGCTGTTAGTTTTCAACCCTGGGTTTCCAATCCCACTTCCCGTTAACAGCTGAATTTATGTGATGTTCCGCTGGCCGGGAAGCAGGGATTTCGACCGCGCTCTGGGTCCTGGAGTTTGGAGACCTGCCCCCCAAAGCGACCCCACCTCGGACTCACCAGGGATCACAACGGTGACCAGGGCCAGGAGCAGAGGTAGCGTGGGCTTGGCACGGGTTGAAGCCATTGCAGGGCCAGGGCAAAGTGCAGGTAGCAGCGGAGCTCAGCACTAGCACTGGGTGCAGACTGAGGCGGGCGGCGCTTTTATAGTCTCTGGCTCACGGGGGGCCGAGGGGCGGTGCTGTCGGGGCCACTTTCCGGGAAACCTCGCGCCTTCCCCTCCGGAACGAGGGCTTCGGTATTTCCGGGTGGAGACTGTGCCCTGGCAGAGAGGGGTGGTCCTGCCTCGCTGGCCCCTGCGATCTAGGAATTTCCAAACTGAAGTAATGACATGTGGGGGGAGGTGGTGTCAGAGACCAGCAGGTGAGTCCGGAGAGAAGGCCCCGGGCCTCCAGGAGTCACGCCTCCTGGTTAACTGATTGACTACTGCCTAGTCCCCTGCGACATCAGGACCGCCATCCCCTCAAAGGGATAAACTGAGGCTCGGCATTTCGCAGGGATCCGAAATCAAGTCCTGATTTCCCCAACTACTGCAAGCCTCTTTAACCCACCAGACATGCCCTTGCCGGGGATAAGGGCTCCCTGGAATCGTTAGGGGACGCCATCCATTCAGAGGTGCCCCTCTCCCCAGGACCATGCTCCACCCACTTGGCACTAGAGATGAAGCAGCGATCCAAGCAGGCCCGGACAGATCCGCTGTGAGAAAGTCCTGCCTGAGAGGCAGTCCTCACTTCCCTTCTCCCACTCACGACTGCTCCCGCCCCCGCGGCCTCGGTTCCCCTTTTCTGCTTTGACTTCTGGGGCGTCTTGACAGCTCCCCCAAAAGGAAGGAAGATGTCTGGTCCTGTGGCGTGGAGCCCTGCACCTCCCTTTCTTAGACTGGATGAGAAACAGAACTCCGAAGAGGAGAGGCACCTCTCAGAAAGCAGAGATCCCCCACTCCCCAGCGCGCCTTATGGGGGGGTTTCCTCTCCTTCTCACTCCTTTCCCCCACTTCCTCCATCCTCTGGCCCCGCCCCGTGCTAGTTTCTCCCCTTCCCCCTCTCATCTCTCCCCCTGCTGTCTCTTCTTGAGGTCAGGTGTCAAGTAGCTCAGGGTGACCTCAAACGCCCTGTAGTTGAGGATGACCTTGAACTCCCGATCCTGCCTCGTGCTCCACTGCTCTTGCTTTTCGCAGTGAAACTGAGGCAGACCTTGAACAATGAGATTGGACAAAGAGAGATATCAAACCCTAGTCTTCCAAGACCCAGTGGCTTGCTTACTGGCCTTTGGACGCCCGAGGCTTCCTGTTTTAAGACGCCTATACAGTTGCTGTGGAGACCAGCCCTGGGCCAGGAGGTCGTGCTGCAGATGCGGAAGGGAGAGGTCGAGATGCACGTGTGCTCTTCCTCCAGAGCCCACAGCTCCCAGGCCACTCCACACCCAAGCCTGAAGCCTGGTTATTCCTAAGGAATTTCCACGGGGATGTTTTGATTGGGGGGGGGGGGTGTCTGGGGAGCGGGCACTCAATCTCTACCCCAGGACAACTATGATGGAGTTTCAGAGTGACCTCAAGGGAATCTGGGAAATCCCTCAGAGTGGATTTTTCTAGTGGTGTCACTGAGAGTCTTTGGTCCTCATTTCACCTGTTTGAGACTCCATTGCCCTAAGGTCCCATATGCAGTCTTTAGTTTGACTGTTTAAAGCGGCACCTTCTGTGTTGAGCGCACCAATCGGTCCAAGAGCTGAATATTGGAAAATCCTGCTTTGATCCTCAGTGGAGCATCAATGAGCAGAACATAACTCCTTCAACAGAGAAGCCAGCAGCATACAGCAGCAGCCTGGAAGTGTACTGAAGAGTACACTGGAACAAGACCAGAGACTGACTGGATGAGTTTAAGGTCAGTTCCACAAGACATGATTTCTTCAAGAACCATAAACTGGGGGCTGGAGAGATGGATGGGTCAGCAGTTCAGAGCAAGTGCTCTTGCAGAGAACACAGGTTCAATTCCCATCACCCTCATGGCAGCTCACAACCATCTGTAACTCCAGCTCTAGCGATCTGATGTTTTCTTCTGGACACACACACAGTCTTATGGCTGGAGAGGTGGCTCAGTGGTTGAGTGTATATCCTGCTATTGCAGAGGACTGAAATTAAGTTCCCAGCACCCATGCCAAGCAGCCAGCATGCATGTAGTACACACACACACACACACACACACACACACACACACACACACACACACAAGCACACTAAGTGTTAAGTGTATAAAATACACATATAAAATAAAATTAATCTAACACAGTAATTAAAAAAAATTAATCTTAGCCGGGCGTGGTGGCACACGCCTTTAATCCCAGCACTCCAGAGGCAGAGGCAGAGGCAGGCGGATTTCTGAGTTCGAGGCCAGCCTGGTCTACAAAGTGAGTTCCAGGACAGCCAGGGCTATACAGAGAAACCCTGTCCCAAAAAAAACAAAACAAACAAACAAAAAATCAATCTTTCTGGGTCTGGAGCTCAGTAGAGTGCCTGATTAACAAGCACAAAGCCCAGGTGGAGGAAAGAGGATCAGGAATTCAAGGTTATCCTCTGCTACATGTTTAAGGCTAGCCTGGGCTACACTTAGGGCTTCTCAAAAAAAAAAAAAAGCATGGGGTATTATTTTGTGATTACTGATAAAATAGAAAACTAAAGCCAGGGATAGAGAGTTTGATGGTTAAAAAGAACTGGTGTGGGGCCTGGAAAGATGGCTCAGCGGTTAAGAGCACTGACTGCTCTTCCAGAGGTCCTGAGTTCAATTCCCAGCAACTACATGGTGGCTCACAACCATCCATGAGATCTGATACCCTCCTCTTCTGGTGCATCTGAAGACAACTACAGTGTACTCACATACATAAAATAAATAAATCTTAGCCAAAAAAAAAAAAAAAGAAAAAAAAAACTGGTGTGGTGAGCATAGCTTGGAGGGATGGCCTAGTGGTTAGGAGCAGAGCACCTGGGCTTGGATCCAGTACATCTAGAGGCTCACAATTGCTTGTAACGCAAGCTCCAGGGATCCCATAAAAAAACAAAACAAACAAACAAAAAAATCAATCTTTCTGGGGCTGGAGCTCAGTAGAGTGCCTGATTAACAAGCACAAAGCCCAGGTGGAGGAAAGAGGATCGGGAATTCAGACATCTGCATACATGTGGCAAACACACACACTTTTCTTTTTTTTTTTTTAATTAAAAGAGGGTCTGGAAAGAAATGGCTCAGCAGTTAAGAGTAGCTGTGGCAGCCGGGCAGTGGTGGTACATGTCTTTAATACCAACACTTGGGAGGCAGAGGCAGGTGGATCTTTAAGTTGGAGGCTACACAGCCAAGGCTACACAGAGAAACCCTGTCTTGAAAGAAAGAAAGGAAGGAGGGAAGGAAGGAAGAAAGGGGGACTGGAGAGAGAGTGTGAGAGTGCAACAGGTAAGAGGACTGATTATTCTTCCAGAGGTCCTGTGTTCAATTCCTACATGATGGCTCACAACCATCAACCATCTGTAATGGGATCTGATGCCCTCTTCTGGCCTGCATGGGTCTGTGTATACAGAGCATCACACATAGAAATTAAGAGCAAACAAAGGCTAGAAGCTAACCTGGAATACATGAGAACCTTCCTGCATGGTCCACTGGTTATCTCTTGGACTTGAGTCCATTCTCAGGCTAGACCCTTTGGAGCTGTTGGGGCTTGGGGCCAGGGTCGAGGGGTCTGAGATCCTGGAAGGGTCCTTCGCTGAGTGGAGATGGGAAGGTAAATGGCGGCAATAGACTGTGGAGCAGCACACTAGAGTTACATGCCTTTGTAATTTCCTCCCCTGCCCTGTACCTCAGTCTGCAGGAAGCGCATGACTTCCTCCCTGGAGCCAAGTGGTCTCACAAGGACTAAGGAATGCTCTGCGGATCAGTCTATGATATTACCTCGGTGTTCTGGAGGGGACTTTTTCAGTTCCCTCCACCCACTATGCCTTCCCACTCATCCCAACACAGCTTGTCCTCCTGTCTCCTTCCTGCAGCCTGAGCCGCCTCAGTTTTTATTTATTTACTTTGAGACAGGCTCTTGGGCTATAGCCCAGGCTGGCTTGGAACTCCCCAGCTTCTGCTTCCAACACTCAAGATCTGGGGTAGCACCACCACGCCCTGCTTACATTTCCCCTAGTTCAATGAGTAGTAGATGAGCATTCTGCCAGCCCTGGCCCCCACTGTTTTGCTTTTTGAGATAAGGTTTCATGTAGTTCAGGCTAGATTCAGACTTACTACAGAGCCCACGTTGACATGATCCTCCTGCCTCAACTTCCCAAGTGCATTCAACACCTTGCCCGGCTCTATCCCAATAACTTGAAAGTACATTCTAGACACAGTCTCACTTTCCTAGGATGCCTTTTCCCTCCTCCAGCTGGCTGAGGGTCTCCAGTGTGCAGGGACAGGTTCTGAATTTTTATGAAAGCTCTGTGCGTGGTGATGGCCGGTCTCGAGATCATCTGTGTCTTTTTAGGCTGGGACTCTTTTTGTTGTTTTTTGTTTTGTTTTGTTTTGTTTTTGCTGGTTTTTTGAGACAGGGTTTCTCTGTATAGCCCTGGTTGTTCTGGAACTCACTCTGTAGACCAGGCTGGCCTCGAACTCAGAAATCCACCTGCCTCTGCCTCCCGAGTGCTGGGATTAAAGGCGTGTGCCACCACCACCTGGCTGGGATTCTGGCTTTAGGATCTTTAGCTTCACAAGAGACATGACAGAAGGGGCTGGTGAGATGGCTCAGTGGGTAAGAGCACCCGACTGCTCTTCCAAAGGTCCGAAGTGAAGTTCAAATCCCAGCAACCACATGGTGGCTCACAACCACCCGTAATGAGATCTGATGCCCTCTTCTGGTACTGTCTGAAGACAGCTACAGTGTACTTACATATAATAAATAAATAAATCTTTAAAAAAAAAAAAAAAAAAGAGACACGACAGAGACATGTCACAGCTAGCCACACTGGGCTAGCATCAGCATACCTACAACTTATCCCAGTGATTTCTTCGGTGGTTTTGTATGCTTGGTTTTTGTTTCTGTTTTTTTAGCATGGCAGACCTAGAACACACTTGTAGACCAGGTTGGCCTGAACTCAGAGATGCGCCTATCTCTGTCTCCTGAGTGCTAGGATTAAAGACCTGTGCCTGGCATGTTTCCAAGCAGAGGAAACATAGGTTTATTAAGGAATAATGAGAAAGAATTGCCAAGGGCGAGGAGTCCAAGACAGGAACACTTGTTTAGTGCTTTTGAAATTGGGTCAGTGGCATTCCCGCCTGACTTCAAGCTATGTAGCCTAGTGTGACTTTTTCAACCTTCCCTCCTGAAGGAAGGTTGAAAATGCCATGCCTGCCTGGCCTTACTATGTAGCCCAGGCTACCCTTAGAATTGCAGTCCTCCATCCTCAGCCTCCAAAGCATTGCAATAGAGCACTTGCCACTCGGGGCTTCTGTGGCTTTTGTTTTTCTAGTTGCAATGTCAACACATCCCAGGAATATTTTCAGCCAAAGAGGGCTGGCAGCCATCGGGTGTGGCTGAGGCTGTCTGGCTGTGTGTACACCAACAGAAAGCAGTACTAGTCACAGTCAGCACTGGTTCAGAGACAGAGCTGGATGTTGTCTGTGGAGCCCTGGCCCACTCTCTGGGGACTCCTCAATTTCCCTCCTTTTTTTTTTTTTTGTTTTTGTTTTTGTTTTTGGTTTTTTTTGTTTTTGTTTTTTTTTTTTTTTTGAGACAGGGTTTCTCTGTATAGCCCTGGCTGTCCTAGAATTCACTTTTGAGACCAGGCTGGCCTGAAACTCAGAAATCTGCCTGCCTCTGCCTCCCAAGTGCTGGGATTAAAGGCACATGCTACCATTACCCAGCTTAAATGGCTTATTCTGAGCACATTGGTGTTTTGCCTGCATGTATGTCTGTGTGAGGATGTCTAATCCCCTGCAACTGGAGTTGAGCTGCCATGTGGTTGCTGGGTTGAACCCATCTTTTGGAAGAGTATCCAGTGCTCTTAACCACTGAACCATCTCTCCAGCTCTTTTATATATATAATTAAAACCTTCCTCTATAAATCTGTTTTTTTGTGATAAATTCATATAAAACAAGACAGACACAGGTGTGTATGCCTGTAATCTCTGTACTCCAGGGATATAGCCCCTGTAGAGAAACTCTCAAAGAGAGGCTAAGAGTGTAGTGTAGCCCATGGTTTGAGTGGCTCCATCTAGGAAAAAATTTTTCATGTAAGCTCCTTTAATTTTTAACTACTTTCTGTACTCTGTAACTATGCCATGTCTGTGCACCATGGCCATACTAATGACAGCAGATGCCAGAAGAGGACATCTGGCTTTCCTGGAACTGGAGTTGAAGATGGTTGAGACCCTAACTCCAGGTTTCTAGGACAGCAGCCACTGCTCTCCTTTGCTAATCCATCTTTCCAGCTTTTTTTTTTTTAAGATTTGTTTTTTTTAATGTATATGAGTACACTATAGCTGTCTTCAGACACACCAGAAGAGGCCATCAGATCCCCAATACAGATGGTTGTGAGCCACCATGTGGTTGCTGGGAATTGAACTCAGGACCTCAGGAAAAACAGTCAGTGCTCTTAACCACTGAGCCATCTCTCCAGCTCCCTAAAGATTTATTTCATGTATGTAGGTACACTATCACTATCTTCAGACACACCAGAAGAGGGCACTGAATCTCACTACAGATGGTTGTGAGCCACCATGTGGTTTCTGAGAATTGAACTCAGGACCTCTGGAGGAGTAGTCAGTGCTCTTAACCGCTAAGCCATCTCTCCAGCTGCCAACACCCCCTCCCCCCTTTTTTTTCTTTTAATAATACAGCTGGGAGACAGTGAAGCACACCTTTAATCCCAGCACTTGGGAGGCAGAGGCAGGTGGATCTCTGTGAGTTCCAGGTCATCCTGGTCTACAGAGGGAGTTCTAGGTCAGCTGGGCTACACAGAGGAAACTTGTCTGGAAGAATACACATGAGACACTGGCTGGCTCTGAGCCTGAAGGAAGCTGTAAGGAAACCTGCCTGGCATCTGGGTGGCAGACCCTCCTGGAGGTGAGGACAGGCTGCTGGCTTGGCACCTATGCAAGCTCCAACATCTGCCTCAGGAGGGAGAAATTCCTCCAGGCAGTCTGTACCAAAGCAGGTTGTGAGCCCTGGAGGAGAGGCATCAAGATTACCCAGCACTGGACGAACAGCCTAAGAGCTGACAGGATCCCACAGCAGTGACCAGCTCATTTTCAAGTCTTGTGAAAAATAGGGTTTATTTTTAATGTGACAAAAGAGATCCCAGGCAGGCACTCATCTTGGCTCTGTGCAGTTGTCCCCTCCTTGCAACAAGGTCCAACAGCTCCCAGGGAACTGCTGTTTTTGCAGGATGGCTGGGGTGCTGACTTGGCCCCCAAGTGGGGCAGGTCCCTAGGTGACCAGGGCAGGGTTAGGGGAAGTCACTGTAGGGCAAGCGGAAGGGGTAGAGCGGAGTGTATCTTGAGTCCTGCCAGAGTAGCTTGTCCTCCAGGAAGGCGACGGAAGGCAGGGTGAGGACCAGAGTCTGGTGCTTGAGCATGCTGTACACATTCAGGCCTGGGATGGGAGGGAAAGGTGAGGGTGTGACTGCCTGAGTGCATCGTATCTGAAGCCTGGACCCCAGCCCTCCTCGGGGATACACTGTTAGTTCTCTAATCCCACATCAGCTGCCTTCACATTTACCCAAGGATTAAGTGTGACCCCACGCCACACTCCAGTGAGGACACAGCAAGTGTATAAAAACACGCCGGATCTCTGGGAGATCAGAATCAGCGGGAGTCAGTGTGAGGGGAGGAAAGAGTAGAGGACAAGTAAAAACAGCTCTCACCCCGGCACTCACGGTTGCCCTCTTCAGGCTCTATGTGGAACAGACTAACAGAAACATGACTCTGGGATGCTTCTTTCAGAATGGCACCACTGGGGCAGCTGGAGGCTGGAGGAGTGGTTCTGGGGCACATGCCTAGCACATAAGGCCCTGGGCCTTGGTTTCCACCCCAACAACACAATCGAATGGTAAACTCTTAGACAAGCCATTCAGCCCTGCTGTGACAGGTGGAGGGTTTGAACTGGCCAAGATTAACAGTGGGCTGCTCTGTGCCCATTTGCTCCGTGCTTCTGGGTTGTGGAGTATCAACTGGACCCATCACTCACCAACTGCGGGGATCAGGTTGAAACTGTTGAGCCCTGAAGTGGCTGCCACGACATTCTTGGGCATCTCTTCATGTGTTCTGGAACAGATGGAGGCTGAGAGGTGAGCCTGGCAGGACACAAGGGACTTGGCCCCTTCCCCACCCTGCCCTGTGCCCTCACAAGTCTACAAGGAGCACGGAACTCCCCCAGTGGCGGTACTGGGCCAACTCTGTCAGGTACTGGGGGTCTGCCGTGGGTAGCTCCAGGGAATCCACAATGTGTAGATCATCCTGTGGAGAAAAACAGGACCCTGGCTCTAGTGCAGAGCCCAGGAACCACAGACAGCAGCCATGTTCCCTCCCAGCTGTACTGTACCATACCTGCATGAGCTTGACAGTCAAGGCCACCTTGAGGCCCAGTGCCCGCACTTTCATGGGCAACATGTAGTAGTAACTTGTAGGACCCCGGGGACCATGGGCTACACCTCCTGCAGGGACAGTGGCGTATGAGGTGTTGGTGTCACCGCTGGTCTGGGATCTCAGAAATTTGCTTGATGGCTGGCATAAGGTGTTGGAATGGGTGATGTTCAGTAGCTGGGGGAGTGGGAGGGGCCAGAAGATCCTGCTAGGTACCATGGGAAGAGTGGGCAAGGAAAGCCTAGATAGGAGGAGGGGTGGAGATGGACAGGCATGAAGGTACATCCATCCAACTCTAGTACAACAATCTGAAGTAAAAAAGTAAGTTCAAGAACAGCCTGGGACATACAGCAAGATCTAGTTTCAAAGGAAAATAAACAGATATGAAAAGGGAAGGAGGGGGTGCTAGGGCTTGCCTACATAAACCAGGCTTGGTGGTGCAGGCCTCTCATGCCCCAGTGGGCTAATAAGCTGGGGACCCAGGTGTCCCCTATCACGACAATGGTGGGTACCTGCATGGCAAGGGTCATCTGACACCCTCTCCTCTGTGGCCCACTCACCTCCTCGCCATAAGGGAGAACGGATGCTGCCATGCCGAGCACGGCCACTGCCTTTCTGTTGCCAGGGCTTGCGGCCACCACCACTCACCTCAGCCCTGGTCTTGGTGTTAGCATAGCTCTGTGGGTACAAAGAGGGTGGGGTAGGCTCAGGCAGAGAAGACTGTCAAGGGGACAGTGCGGGGAACTTAGGGACCAGAGTCCTCCACCTTGAGAAATGGTCCTTTGGCTGGCGCATGGCCCAGCAGTAGAGCAACCATCTAGTGAGTACCGGTGACACGGCTCTATAGTAGAAATTCCCGGGGGGTGGGTATGGGGGACCTTTGGGATAGCATTGAAAATGTAAACGAGGAAAATACCTAATAATAATAAAAAAAAAAAAAAAAAAGAAATTCCCAAGTGGGATGGTGGTGACTTATTAACAGAGCAAATGCCCAGCCACCGAGGTTCTGGGCCTACTACCCAGTCCACCTGCACTCAGTACCTCTCTCTGGGGAGACTGCTCCTGAGCATGCGAGCCCACTCTAACTGCTCATGTTCATTCATGTCTCCTACTAGACTTGGTCCTGTGGGGCAGGGATCTGGTGGGTCGCAGCTTCCCTACCATAACAGCTACAGGGATGGGTGCTAAACTACGACCTGAGAAGGGACCTGCCTGACTGGAACAGGCAGCCAAGGCTTGAGCTGGGTTGTTTCCAGAGAGCACACTCACAGGCCGCTGAGCCCAGTGGGAAGCTATGCCAAGCTACTCAGGACACTCACGATTCTCCTGAAGTTCCTCTGCCAGATGGCGACCTGGTGCACAATGTCCAGCCTGGAAAAGGGAAGGGAGACCTCAGAGGGACACCCCAGGTGAAACTCTCCCACATTTGCATCCTAGTAAAGGAAACCTGGCTCTTCTGTTCGGGACCCTCTGTCCTCTACTCTTCCCCAACCACAGGTGACACTACCACAACTCAAGCTCGTCTCTGTACCACGAAGTCCAGCCTCAGTTGGCAGCTATGCCTATCATCCTGGTACTCAGGAGGCTGAGGCAGGAGGATGGAGAATTAAAGGCCTACCTGTACTTCATGGTAAGACTCCACCTTTAAAAACCAAAGAGTAGAGATGTGTTTTCTCTCTCTCTCTCTCTCTCTCTCCCTCCCTCCCTCCCTCTCTCCCTCCACCCCTCTTTCTCTCTCTCTCTCTCTCTGAAATGCTCTTGTCTTGGCTGGATCAAGCTCAAAGTACTCAGGAGTGCTGGAGAGGTGGGTCAGTGGTTAAGAGTACTTGCTACTCTTGTAGATGCCCAGGTACAATTCCTAGCATCCAAGCAGCTCATAGCTGGTTTTAACGCCATTTCTAACCTGTTCCAGCTGCTGAGGGCACTGCACATATCACACATGTAGTATGGTACACACAGACACATTCAGGCAAATCCTCATACACGTAAATACAGGTGACAGTGACTAGTATTAGGTGGAGTCACAGGACAACCTTGGGTGTGGCCCTTGATTTCCAACTCAGTTGAGACAGGTTCTCTTGCTTGTTGATGCTCTACTGGCCAGCCTTGGAGCTTCTTGGGGCTCTCCTGTCTTCCCCTCCCCTCTCCATGCATGTGCTGTGATCACAGACACACTCCACCACAATCACTTTATGTGGGTTCTAAGGTCCAAACTCAGGGATTCACACTTGTGTGGCACATACCCCCTAAGCTGTCTCCTCAGCCCTTTAGAATATATTTACTCAAGTAGATGTAAATATTTTGTCATCTCAGTAGTTAACACTAGCTGTTTTTTAAGTGTACAGTGGTCAAATGCTACTGGGACCTGTGTGGAGCAGTATGTTGAACAAAAGCAATTCTGTAGGCCAGTGAGACAGTTCAGTGGGTAAAGGCACTTGCAGTAAAGCCAGACTTGTGTATGCACACATGCATACATGTATACATGGAACACACATGCCATACACACACACATACACATGTAAAGAGGAAACCAGCTCATTCAAGTTGTCCTTACTGCCACATATACAAGTTTTCCCTCACCACCAAAAGGCTAAAATATTAAACAAAAAACCCAAGCTCATCATGGAGATGGTAAAAAGTAAGTTGCAGCCTGGCATGATATTATGCCCACCTTTAACCCCAGCACTTAGGAAGCAGACAGGAGGATCCCTGTGTGCTCAAGACCATCTTGGTCTACATGAGCTCCAAGACAGCCAGGGCTACATAGTGAAACCCTGTCTTGAAAAACAAAACAAAACAAAACAAACAAACAAAATGAGTTTCCTGGTTATGAGCATGTGTGTCCCACCTGTATATATAAGTATGTATCTTTGCCTGGCACCCACAAAGCCAGGACAGGGCATCGGTTCCTACAGAACTGTAGTTACAACTGGTTCTAAGTAGCCACACAGATGCTTACATCCTGTCTCAGCCTCTCCTATGCTGCTATTACAGACAAATGCTGAAAAATCTGGCCTTCTTAGATGTCATTTTTTTTAAATCATGTTAATAGAATTTACTTACTTTTTTAAATGATTATTTATTCATCTTATGCATATGAGCACACTGTAGCTGTCTTCAGACACACCAGAACAGGGCATCAGATTCCATTACAGATAGTTGTGAGCCACCACCATGTGGTTGCTGGGAATTGAACTCAGGACCTCTGGAAAGCAGTTAGTGAGCCATCTCTCCAGTACTTAGTATTTTTATTTTTATTTTATTTTATTTTTTTTAAAGATTTATTTATTTATTATATGTAAGTACACTGTAGCTGTCTTCAGACACTCCAGAAGAGGGCATCAGATCTCATTACGGGTGGTTGTGAGCCACCATGTGGTTGCTGGGATTTGAACTTCGGACCTTCGGAAGAGCAGTCGGGTGCTCTTACCCACTGAGCCATCTCACCAGCCCAGTATTTTTATTTTTACTTATGGTGTCATGTAGCCCAGACTGGTCTGGAACTCACTATGCAACCTTGACCATTAATTTCTTGATTCTCTTATTTCCACCTCTACAGTGCTGGTGGGGTTAGAGGTGTGGGTTACCAGGACATGTGTATGCTATAGAAGGGAACCCAGGACAAGGTGCATGCAGGCAAGCCCTCTAACAGTGCACACCTCCAGCCCTAATAAAAAACACTTCTAGAGAATTTTCTCTGTTGTGGATTAATCTACCTAGTCGTCACACAACTTCTTTTGTTGTTGTTGTTGTTGTTGTTTTTGTTTTTGTTTTTTGAGACAGGGTTTCTCTGTGTAGCCCTGGCTGTCCTGGAACTCACTTTGTAGACCAGGCTGGCCTCGAACTCAGAAATCTGCCTGCCTCTATCTCCCAAGTGCTGGGATTAAAGGCATGAGCCACCACCACCCGGCTGTCACCTAACTTCTTGAGGTCTGACAAAACGGAGACCCAAGCACAAGAGAGCAAGGCAGGATGTAATAGGTCAGGGTGACAGCAGGGTTGAGTCATTCGCCTTCCAGCCCTGTAGCAGCGAAACTGATCACCCCTTTTGTCAAGTGGAGAAACCACGGCAAGTTCCTCCCATTGCACCCTGCACTCACCGAGGCGCCGTTGCAAACACGTCGGGGTGCAGCTCCGCCAGGCCGATGCGCTCCTGCTCAAAGCCTCGGAGAGACTCGACCCAGGCTTGCACCGGACGCCGGTGCACTGGGATCCGGAGCTCACACTTGCGCAAAACAGGATCTAGGAGACCTGGCGGGGGGTGACAAATGAGCGGTCAAGGGTCAGGATCAAAGCTCAGTACCTTCTGTGCTATCTCCCCCCACTCTGTGTGTCAAGGTCCCGGTCGTCTCACCAGCGCTATCTCGCGGCTCTGAAATCTCGGCCGGCCGCTCCGCGCCTTCCGCTAGAGAGTGGATGACCTGGAAAATGACAGGCGGGAGTTAGAGGTGCTCTCGGAGGTTCTCAACCTTTGACCTCCGGCCTTGACCTCAGCTCAGTGCCCTACCCGGGAGCCAGAGAGTCGAAGCGAGGCCCGGGAAGCGGCCTGGAACAACCGCAGCATCTCGGAGGACCTCTCGCAGCGCCGAGGTCGCTGCGGTACGGACGCTCGCGGCGGTGGCTGATGACGTCGTATGTGCGCCGGGTACGTCACGAAGGCGATTCCGCCGCCATCAGCGCCAGGTCCCGAAGCCTGAGGCTGTGGATCAGCTCCACTTGACAGCCGGAAGCCCCGACACCGGAGAGCCAGAGCCGGGTGCCGGGAAGCAAACCCCAGAGACGCGGTTCTCTTTTAACCAATGAACCTCAAGTATTGATGGAGGGTCCGCCCATACCTGGGCGGTACCTGGCTAATAAGCGTTTATCTTTTTTATTGAACGTGGATGAGCCTCCTGCTACACTGCGTATTTTGCCTACATTTTTTTCCTGTGTCTTTCTCTCCCTTTACCATTATTGATATGAATTGACTTTTGTCTTTTAGAGTAAGGGTCTCACTCCTGACTCACCCTATGCAGCGCAGGGCGACCTCGAACTCAGAGAGATCCACATGATTCTGATTCCTGAGTACTGAGACTAAAGATGTGTGCTGGGCTGGGCCGTGGTGTTGCATGATTTTAATTCTAGCACTCAGAAGCAACACTGCAATTCGAGGCCAGCCTGGTCTATATAGTACATAGTGACTTCAGAGTGAGACCCTGTCTGGAAATTAAGAAAAAAATTTTAAAGGTGTGTGCCATGTCCATGTCATGTGGCTATTTTTCGCTTTTTCAATATATATGTATTTTAATTTTTTACTTTTAAGAAATATTTTATTTATTTTATACATATAAGTGCTCTGTTTGCATGCCTGAAGAGAGCATCAGATCCCATTATAGGTGGCTATGAGCCACCATGTGGTTGCTGGGAATCGAACTCGGGAAGAGCAGACAGTGCTCTTAACCACAGAGCTATCTCTCCAGCTCCTATTTTAGTTTTCTTAATTTATTTTTGTGTTTGAGTGTGGAAGTAAGAAGACAACTCAAGGGAGTTGCGATTTCCTTTCACTCTGTGGATAGAACTCAGGCCATCCAGTTTGGTGGCAAGCCACCTAACCAGCTGAGCCATCTCAAACGCCATCCTATTCTTTTGTAAACAAGGCTTCTCTGTGTAGCCAAGGATGACCTTGAGTTCAGAGTCTCCCTGTCTGGCTTCCGGAGGTCTGGATTGCTGGTTGTCTGCACCGCTATGCTTACATGACCAGGTGAATCTAATTTTATCTGATCTTCCCTCCCCCTCTCTTTGGTGTGTGAAGGGGTCTGATTTGGCTGGCCTTGAACTCTGTGTAGTCAAGAGTAACCTTGAATTTCTGATTCTTTTTTTTTTTTTTTTTTTTTGAGACAGGGTTTCTCTGTGTAGCCCTGGCTGTCCTGGAACTCACTCTGTAGACCAGGCTGGCTTCGAACTCAGAAATCCGCCTGCCTCTGCCTCCCGAGTGCTGGGATTAAAGGCATGCGCCACCATGCCCGGCTGAATTTCTGATTCTTCTGCCCCCCACCTCAAGAGTCCTGAGATTATATGTATGTGCCACCATGCTGGTTTATTTAGTGCTAAAGATCAAGATGTTTGTGCAGTTTAGGTGCCCTAGCAGCTGAGCCATCTCTCCAGCCCCTATGGGGTTTATTTATTTGTTGAGAGAGAACTCCAGTATGTAATCTTGAAATCCTCCAGCCTCCTCTTTCCAGATGTGTTTGATTCTTTAAATGAAAGTCCTGCCAGAAAGCTTTCAGTATTTCTTAGATTCTCCAGGGCTGGCTATATCCCTCTGAAATCCCTCCTATCAGCCCTGTGTCCCTCCACTCACATCTAATCCAGGATCCTGCCCCCTGTCCTTCTAGGACTCTCCCAGGGCAGAGGGGAAAAAAAAATTACCTCATGAACAGATCCAGATCACCTCACTAAGAACCTCTCCAAAGATAATTGAAAGAGTTTATGGTTTGTCTCTGTTCCACACTTGACCTTCAGGGGGTGCTGAGAGCTTACACCTGGCTCACTGCCATCCACTATGAGGGCTGGACAGAGCTTGGACTCTGGTCTCTGAGCCAACCTCCTTTTCATCACCTGGATAATGGGAAAATTGTGATTCTTTTGTAAATGAGGAGTACAAAGGGTGGAATTCCTGGCTTGAGATGAAAATTCAGTAACCAGCATTATGGATTCTAATACTGAAGGAGCCTTGTGATCAAAGAGACAACAGAAGACCAAGGCAGGCCGGGCATGGTGGTACAAGCCTTTAATCCCAGCACTTAGGAGGCAGAGGCAGACCAAGGCAGGTGGTTCTTAGTGAGTTCAGGCAACCTTGGTCTACATAGTGAGTTCCAGGCTACACAGTGCCATAACTCACTGGTGGAGCAGACCCTGGAGAATGTAATTATTGGGCTAAATGCATATAGTTTTGTTGTTGTTGTTGTTGTCGTCGTCGTCGTCTTTGCATTTGTTATCAGTTTATGTATTTTCAGACATGTATTATGTAGCCCAGCCTAGCTTGGAACTCACTATGTAGCTGAGAATAACCATGAACCCTGATCTTCTGTCTCTGCCTTTCTCGTGCTAACATGACTGTCTTGTGGAACTATGTGCTGTTCGTGTAGTACTGAGGCTGGAGTCCAGGGCCTCCTGCTTGTTAGGCAAACACCCTATCCACTGAGCCCCAGCCTCACTGATATATTTTTGAACATTTCTAGGATATACTATTAGATTTACTAATTAACTATTAAACAGTGGTAGCCAAGTATACATGAGGCCCTTGGTTCTATCTCCAGCACCACAAAGAAAACAAGGATTTATTCTAACCAACAGTGCCTTTTCTATGTGCAGTTGAGAGTGGGCATACATATGCCAAGCTGCAGATGTGGAGGTCAGAAGGTGATGTTGAGTTGTTAGTCCTTTTCTTTCACTAGATAAGTTCCAGGGATCAAGCTCAGGTTGTTAGACTTGGTAGCAAGCACCTTTATCCACTGAGCCGTCTCATTGGCCCAAGAACCTAGTGTTTTGGGGGTTTGTTCTTACTGGTATTTGTTTGTTTATCTTTTTATTCATTCATTCATTTGTGTTGGGGGCACACATGTGGGTATGGAGATCAAAAGACCATTTGTGGGAATTGGTTCTCTCTTTCTCTCTCTCTCTTTCTTTTGTTTTTGTTTTTGTTTTTGGTTTTTTGAGACAGGGTTTCTCTGTATAGCCCTGGTTGTTCTGGAACTCACTTTGTAGACCAGGCTGGCCTCGAACTCTGAAATCCACCTGCCTCTGCTTCCCGAGTGCTGGGATTAAAGGTGTGCACCATCATGCCCGGCTTGGTATCCTAGGTCTTAAAGTCAGATGTGAAGCTTGGCAACAAGCATCTTTACCTGTGGAGTCCTCCTGACAAACCTGAAATCCAAGTCTTTGTAAGTGCAAAAAGTGGGCCTTACTACGTAGCTCTGGCTGGCCAATCTCAAACTCACAGAGATCCACTTGCCTCTTCTTCCTGAGTGCTGGGATTAAAGGCGTGCATCACCATGCCTGTCTGTATTCAGCTTTTATTTTCCTCACCAAAGAGAACATGTGTGTTTCCGTCTGGTCACTTACATTTAATATCGCCTACCATGTATAACAACAGGGCTGAATAACACTCCTTCTTTTCCCTTTCCTTTCAGGCTGTGGTCTGCTGAGAGACCCTTCTGTCTCTGCCTCTCAGGTGCTGGCATCCTTTCTCTAGTCCTTCTATTCTTAGTGTGTGAGTGGGTACGAGGGTGGACAGGAAACCTATGCACAAAGGTCAAAGTGAGTGTCCTGCTCTGTCCTCTCCACCTTAGCTAGTTTGTTTTTGTTTTTTGAGGCAATGTTTCTCTGTCCTGGAACTGCTCTGTAGACCAGGCTGGCCTTGAACTCACATCCTCCAGAGTGCCAGGATTAAAGGCATGCATCACCATTGCCCACTTTTTTTTCTACCTTAGTTTATGAAACCCAGGGTCTCTCAGTGAGTCTAGAGTTCTTGGATTCAGCCAGGCTGGCTGGCCAGTGAATCTGAGGGTCTTGGTTTGGCTTCCAGGTTGACTGGCCAGCTTCCCCAATGTTGGGACTACAAGCATTGCCACTGTGACTGGCCTTAGGGTTTACTATGTAGCCCAGGCTGGCCTCTTTTTTTTTTTTTTTAAGAAGCCATGCAGCATCTTTCCCCCTTTGTTCTATTTATTAAGTATACATCCAGGGGGCTAGAGAGATGGCTCATGGTTAAGAGCACTGACTGCTCTTCCGAAGATTCTGAGTTCAAATTCCAGCAACCACATGGTGGCTCACAACCACTTGTAATGAGATCTGATGCCCTCTTTTGCTGTGTCTGAAGACAGCTACAGTGTACTTAAGATATAATAATAAATAAATATTTTTAAAAAAAAATATACATCCAGTCTGCCTGCATGTATGCTTGCAAGCCAGAAGAGGGCACCAGATCTCATTATAGATGGCTATGAGCCACCATACAGTTAGTAGGAACTGAACTAAGGACTTTTGGAAGAACAGCCAGCTCACTCACACTCTCACACATTCTCTCTCTCTCTCCCTCTCCCTCTCCCTCTCCCTCTCCCTCTCCCTCTCCCTCTCCCTCTCCCTCTCTCTCTCTCTCTCTCTCTCTCTCCCTCTCTCTCTCCCTCTCCCTCTCTCTCTCTCCCTCTCTCTCTCTCTTTCAAGACATGGTTTCTCTGTGTAGCCCTGGCTGTCCTGGAACTCACTCTGTAGACCAGGCTGGCCTCCAACTCAGAAATCTCCCTGCCTCTGCCTCCCAAGAGCTGGGATTAAATGTGTGCACCACCACTGCCTGGCAGCAGCCAGTTCTCTTAGCCTCTGAGCCATCTGTCCAGCCTCCAGGCTGGGGCTCTTGATTATATTGCTCCTGTATTACCCTCTGGCATAACAGAGACTATGGGCCTCTAGAACCACACCCAATGTGCACATTTTCTTTATCCCTTCATCTGTCAAAGGACACCTCAGTTAACTCCACTTATTGGCTGGGATAAATATGAAAGGAACCTGGGAAAAGAGCTCAGTTGGTACAGTGCTTGTGGTTCAGTTGATCTAGTGCATATAACTTAGTTGGTGTAGTGCTTATAGCTCTTTTGACATGGTGCTTATCACTCAGTTGTCACAGTGTTTGTAGTTCAGTTGCTAGAGTGCTTGCCTAGCATGCGTGAAGCTCTGGGTTCAGTGCCCAGCACTGCATTAATTGGGTGTGTTGATACAGACTTGTTAATTCCAGAGGCAGAAGAAAAATGACCAGCCTTGGCTCTACATAGTGAATTACAGGCTAGTTTGATCACATGAGACCCTTTCTCAAAAAAAAAAAAAAAAAAAAAAATCGAGAGCTGAGCTCAGTGAGTAAGGCACTTGCTACACAAGCCTGACAGCCTGACTTCATCAGAACTCACGTAAACATGGAGACGACCACCCTCACAACGCTGTCTTCTGAATCCCTTAATATGTACGTGCTTCTCTCACATCATGCAAGCATATAATAATGTAAAATGTATTTTAGGATGAGCAATAAAGACAGACAGACGTGGACGTTTAGAGATCTCCTTGACACAGCAAATTAATATGCGTTGCTCACGTACCCCAGTGTGGGATAGCAAAGTCATATGTCCGTTTTATTTTTAGTGTTTTGAGGAACCTTCTTTCTGTTTTCCATATATATAAACCCTGCTCATTTTCATTTTCCCCAGTGGTGAGTTCCCCTTTCTCTGCATCCTTAGCTACTCCCCCCGACTCTGGCCTCGTCTCCTACAGTCCCTTTATTGAACAGTGATGCCTTCCTCTTGTGGGTTTGATTTGTATCTGATTGTTCACTTACTTTGTGGTTTTTATTTCATTTTAATGTATTTTTAGGTTTTTGCATTGCTTTCCTTCCTGTGTAGACCAGGCCGGTCTCAAACTCACAGAGATCTTCCTGCCTCTGCCTCTTGAGTGCTAGGATTAAAGGTGTGTCTCACCACACCTGGCCATTTTTATTTATTAATTATGTGTGTAAGTGTGGTTCTTTATACACAGGAGTATAGTGAGCACAGAGCTCAGAAGAGGGCAAAGGAGCTCCAGGCACTGGGGTTATAGATGGATGTGAGCCACCTACTGTGGGGCCTGGGAACTTAACTTGGATCCAAAGAACTCTGAAAGAGCAGCAAGCAGTCTTTCTTACTCCTTGAGCCTCTCTCTTCGGCCCCAATATTTTGTGATTCAAAAGTTTTTTTTAGGAGCTAGAGAAATGAGTCAGCTGTTGAGAACACTGGCTGTTCTTCTAGAGGACCAGGATTCAGTTCCCAGAACCTACATGGTGGCTCACAATCATCTGTAGTTCTAGATCCGGAGAATAGGACATCCTCTTCTGACATACAGGGACCTCATGAATATAGTACATAGACATACATGCAGGCAAAACACTCACGCACGTGAAAGAAAACAAATCTAATTTTTGCCGGGCAGCGGTGGTGCATGCCTTTAATCCCAGCACTTTGGGAGACAGACAAAGGCGGATTTCTGAGTTCGAGGCCAGCCTGGTCTACAGAGGGAGTTCCAGGACAGCCAGGGCTACACAGAGAAACCCTGTCTCGAAAAACAAAAAGAAAACAAGGAAAAACAAAACAACCCCAAATTTTTGTATATATAATTTATTTCTATTTTATGTGTTTTGCCTACTTATATGTCTGTGTGAGGGTGTCAGATCTCATGAAACTGGAGTCACAGATAGTTGTGGGCTACCACGTTTGGTGCTGGGAATTAAACCTGGGTCCTTTGGAAGATCAGCCAATGCTCTTAACCTCTGAGTCAGCTCTCCAGCCCCCTAAAATGTTTTCGTTTGTGTTTTCTTCTTTTTTTTAAAGATTTTATTTATTATTTATTTTATATGTAAGTACACTGTAGCTGTCTTCAGACACACCAGGAGAGGGAGTCAGATGTCATTATGGATGGTTGTAAGCCAACATGTGGTTGCTGGGATTTGAACTCAGAACCTTCGGAAGAGCAGTCAGTGCTCTTAACTGCTGAGCCATCTCTCCAGCCCCTCGTTTGTGTTTTCAAGACAGGGTTTCTCTGTATAGCCCTGGCTACCTGGAACTCCCTCTGTAGACCAGGCTGGTCTGGAACCCCTGGGTCTTCCTCACAAGTGCTGCAACTAAAGGTGCTAGCCGCTACTGCCTAGCTCTTAAAAATAATATTCTTTTTCTTTCTTTCTTCTTTTTGTTTTGTTTGTTTTGTTTTTCAAGACAGGGTTTCTCTCTATAGCTCTGGCTGTCCTGGAACTCACTCTGTAGACCAGGCTGGCCTCGAACTCAGAAATCCACCTGCCTCTGCCTCCCAAGTGCTAGGATTAAAGGCATGCACCACTACAGCTAAAAATAATTTTCCAAAAAAAAAAAAAAGCTTTTTAACGCTTCATTTTATGTAATTTCACTGGTCTTGTCTGTTTCTCTCCCATTCTTCATGTGTATGTACTACATGTTTGGGCAGGGTCTTGTTTAGCTCAGGTTGGTCTTGAACTCCAAATTCTCCTGCCTCTACTTCCCTAGTGCTGGGCTTACAAGTGTGCACTAGCATGCCTTATTCACACATCTGTCAAAGAACACTGCACAAATACAAAAGGACCTGCAGGTGGTAGTACCAGCCTGTGGCCCCATCACTGAGGAGACAGAGGACTGCCTTAGGTTTGAGCCAGCCTGGCATAGTTAATGAGTAGTCTGTCAGCCTGAGCTGCAGTGTGAGAGCCTGTCTCACAAAACAGAAATGAGGGCAGGGTAAGATGGTTCAGCAGGTACCAGTGCCAAGTCTGTCGACCTGTATTCAATCCCTCAGACTCACGTGGTGGAAAGGACAAAACCAGCTCTTGCAGGTTGTCCTCTGACCTCCACGTGTGTGCACTGTGGCATGCCCAGTGTGCCCCCATACATTAACAAATACAGGGCAGACACAAAGTATAAAGAACAGGAGTCCAGCTGGGTGTGGTGGCGCTGCCTTTAATCCCAGCACCCGGGAGGCAGAGGCAGGCAGAGTTCTGAGTTCGAGGCCAGCCTGGTCTACAAAGTGAGTTCCAGGACAGCCAGGGCTATACAGAGAAACCCTTTCTCGAAAAACCAAACCAAACCAAACCAAAACAAAACAGAACAGGAGTCCAGCATACACAGGGCCCTAGGCCAGGGTCCAGCCCAGCACTACTGAGGGAATGAAAACTCTGTCTCTTGGACAGTGTGCTCTGGCTACCACAAAGAACCACAAGTCTCTTTCCCAACTGCTGTAGGAAATATCTGTGTGGTTGAGCAGGTATGTGTAGCTTCAGGCACACAAGGTGTGCATCTGTGTCTGTTCATAGAGGCCGGAGATTGCCCTACACTGTCTCCCTCAGTCACTTTCAGCTTACTTATTTTTGAGACAGAGTCTCACATAGAGCCCAGGCTGGCCACGAACTCACTATGTAGACCAGGCTGGCCTGGAACTAAGAAATCTTCTTGCCTCTGCCTCTTCAGTGCTGGGGTTAAGGGTGTGGCACCAAACCCAGCTTTGGTCTTGCTTGTGTGGCTAGTACCTTACCCATTGTGCCTTCTCTTGCATCCCTAGTTTGTGAAAAATTAAAGACATTACCATATGTTTCACAAGTAGGCACTCTTATACTTAACATAATACATGTGTATATATGAACCTTACAGTTTTATTACATTTACTTATGTGTGCAGATATGCAGGCCATAGCACACATGTGAGGTCAGAGGTCACCTGTGGGAGTTGATTCTCAGGCTCATTAAGCTTGTGGCAAGCCCTTTCTGTTCTTTTATTTTGAGACATGGTCTCATGTGGCCTACACTGGCCTTTTTTTTTTTTTTTTTTCTTCATTTTTTATTAGGTATTTAGCTCATTTACATTTCCAATGCTATACCAAAAGTCCCCCATACCCACCCACCCCCATACACTGGCCTTAATAAAGGCCTCACCTCATCCTCCTGCCTCTACCTCCCCATTTCTGGGTTCACAGGTTCATTTGGTTGTTGTTGGCTTTTGTTTTTTTTTTTTTTTTAAATGGGATCAAGTTGATCCAGGTTGGCCTTGAACTCATAGGAATCCTCCTATATCAGCTTCCTATATTCTGGGATGACAGACTAGCACCACCACTCCCAGTTCCCATTTGATGTTTCCCAGGCAGATTGGCATGTTTGCCTGTGCTGGGGAAATCTTGCTTTCATGTCCCGCAGAGGAATGTCAAGTAGTCATTTAATGACTTACCTGCCACCTGATGTGTCCTGCAGGGAATGGGGTGAGGGGTCAGTGTAGTCTGGGGCTCTTCAAAGATCTCCTGCCTGGGGACAGGGCTGCAGGGAGCCTTCCCTGGGTCACAGTTGACAGCCCAGGTAAGGACCTGTGTGAGGACTCCTCTCCTGTCCCTGGCAACACTGGGGAGGGACCCTAGCTGCTTCAGCTCCATTCCCAGACCTCCCACCTGCTGTCCATCATGAGGACTTTGACCTGAAGATAAAATGTATGCCTGGCTGGGGGAAGAAGCACAGCTGTGGAAGCTGGGGAGGGGGAGGGGCTGGGGAAGTGGCCCAGCCAGTAAGAACACTTTTCCTACCCTAGGTAGACCTGAGCTCAAATACCCAGCACCTACACAGAAAGCTGGGAGTGGCAGCTCATGCCTGTAACACAAGCACTCCAGTGCAGAGATGAGTGGTCCCTCAAGAGCTCCTTGGCAGGCAGCCGGCCTAGCAGAAATGCTTAGCTTCCCGTTCCATTCGATGAGGGAATTTGTCTTAAGGAAACGGAGCAGAGAGAGTGACAGAGGAAGGCATTCAATGTTCTTTTCTGGCCTCTGCAGGTGGGCACATGGGAGGGTGCATGTGTATGTTTGTGTATATACAGTATATATAGCAGGTCACACACCACACACACACACACACACACCATTCAAATAACTGTAGAGAGGAATAAGCTATAGATAGCCTGGGACTCTCCTAAAAGGCAAAGGCCACTTTTAATGGAGGTCAAAGGATGACTTTTGTAGTCAGTTCTTTCCTTCTACCACGTGAGTTCTGAGACTCTACCTCAGGTCATGCTCTGGTGACAAGCACCTTATGCCTTTTTCACAGCCTCAGTAGTCTGACTTTCTGTGGTCATTTAGCAAATAAGATGTGAATAAATTATTTTTCACACATAATGTGTGTCCACTGCACACATGTGTGGCCATGCGTGTGATGGTTAGAAGACAGTCTAGGATGTCATACTTCAGGCACCCCATGTTTGAGACACATTTGCTCATTGGCTTGAAACTTCACCATGTAGGCTAGGCATGCAGGCCAGAGAGCTTCCAGTGACCTGCCTTTTGGTGTCTTTTATCATGGAATTATCATGGGATTACAGACATGAGTCACTGCATCCACCTTACAGATAGATAGATAGGTAGATTATGTGTATGCATGCATGTATGTATGCCACGTGCATGCCTAATACCCTAGGAGGCCAGGAAAGGGGTGTTAAATCCCCTGGAACTAGAGTAAATGTTTATGAACCACCTGGTGAGCCGGGACTTGAACCTGGGTCCCCGAGAAGAGCAGCAAGCACTTTTAACCACAGAGCCATCTCTTCAGCCCTAACACCCAGTATTACAGGTCGGTTTTGGGGATTCAAACTCAGGTCCTCACTTTTTGTGAGGTGCTTAACTGAGCCATCACCTCGTCCAAATGAATTTTGACCCAGTGGCCTTGAAGGGTTTTGTTGTTTTCCTTCAGTTTTTCATGACAGGGTTTCTCTGTGTCTTGGCTAACCTGGAACCCTCTCTGTAGACAAGGCTGACCTTGAACTCAGAGATCCATCTGCCTCTGCCACCCAACTACTAAGATTAAAGTCATGTGCCACCACTGTCCATCCAGCTCAGTGACAAACCCAGGGGCTGCTACTTGTTGGCTGGAGGCCTCTGAAAGAGTGGTAAGCTTGGAGCTCTGGTGGTTTTGGTCATTCTTATGTGTTTATGAATGGTTGCATGTGGGCGGGTACTTGTGTGTGTGTGTGTGTGTGTGTGTGTGTGTGTGGTGTGATGTGGGGGGGCTGTGTATGTGTGGTGTGTGATATATGATGTATGTGTGTATGGAGTGTATGGTATGTGGGGTGTGTGTGTGATGTCTGTGTGTATGGTGTGTGTGGGCTCTGTGTGTGTGTGTGGTGTGTGTGTGTGTGGTATGTGTGTGATGTGGTGTGTGTGGTGTGTGTGTGTGTGTGTGTGGTGTGTGTGTGTGATGTGGTGTGTGTGGTGTGTGTATGTGTGTGTGGTGTGTGGGGCGGGCTGAGGGGTGTGGTGACGAGGTCCCTGTGGAGGATGATACCCACAGCTCTTCTACCTTACATCGTTGTTGTTGTTTTGGGTTTTTTGTTTTGTTTTGTTTTGTTTTGTTTTTTGTGACAGGGTTTCCTCTGTGTTCTGGCTGTTCTGGAACTCAATCTGTAGACCAAGCTGGCCTCGAACTCAGAAACCCACCTGCCTCTGTCTCCCAAGTGCCGGGATCAAAGGCGTGCACCACCACTGCCCGGCTCTACCTTACATCGTGAGCAGAGTCTGTCAATCAAAGCCACAGTATCTTGATATGCTTCGTCTCCCTAGCCAGACTGCCCTGGGGATGCTCTGTCTCTGCTTTCTGAGGTCTCCATGCCCACTTCACATTTGTGTGATTCCTGGGGATCCAGACACAGGTCCTCAGTTTTGCTTGGCGACCATTTTACTCACTGAGCCATCTCCCTGGCTTTCTAATCCAGGAAAGGGCCACTCACAAAGCCTCCCCTGCTGAGCCTCTCTCGCCTCCTTTCTCACCCTGAACCTCCCTTACCCTGGTGAATGCTCCTTTTGCAGCCCCCGGCCAGGCCCTGCCTCCTCCCTCTCTCTAGCGCCAGCATTCCTGGCTGAAGCCACGCCCACCTCTGCCGCTAACATTTCCACCTTAGTGTTTGCAGTAAGTTCTTTCCACCTGGACCGGTTCCACTCTAAAGCTCCCTAAAGGCTGGAGCCTGGCCAGCTTGACTGACATCCCTTTCCCTTCCCGCCACAGCTCTCACTGCCGTCCGTGCTTCATTTCTCTCGAGGATTTTCATTACATTTTAGCCAATGATGTCTTGGAATTACTTTTTTGATTAAAAAAAAAATCAGATATGCTCCTTTTTTTTTTTTTAGACAGTGGCTCTCTATTCCTGACTGTTCTGGAATTTTCTATGAAGACCAGCCTGCCCTACAATTCACAAATATTCTCCTACCTCTGATATCAGAGCCAGCCTAGGCTTATATTATTTTGTTTGCTTGGTTTTCAAGACAGGGTTTCTCTGTGTAGCCCTGGCTGTCCTAGCACTCACTCTGTAGACCAAGGTGGCCTCGAACTCACAGAGATCCTCCTTTCTCTGCCTCCTGAGTGCTGGGTTTAAAGACTTATTTCACCACTGCTCGGCTGTATTATTTTTAAACTGTATTTATTTAGTGTGTGTATGTAGGTGTCATGTTGTGCAGATGGAGGCCAGAGACCAATTTATGGAAACCAATTCTCAAGTTGTCAGACTTGGTGGTAAGTGTTTTTACCCATTGGGCTAGCTTGCTGATCCTGACTCTGTGTGTGTGTGTGTGTGTGTGTGTGTGTGTGTGTGTGTGTGTGATGCATAGATGGCATCCTGTGTTTTCCTCTATTCTGTATCTTGCTTTGGTTCTGTTTGGTTTTTATCTTGTGTGTGTGTGTGTGTTCATGGGTGGATGTATATGACACAGCACGCATGTGGAGGCCCAAGGACGGCCTCCGATGTGTTCTGCTTTCCTGTGGGTTCTGAGGATCCAAACCCAGGCTATCAGGCTTGCTAAGTACACACTTTATCCAGTGAGCCACTGCCCTGACCCCATCTTGTTTTTTTCAACTAAGTCTCTCACTGAACCCGGAGAGCCTGTTTTTTGGCTAGACAAGCTTGTCACCCAGCCCTGGAGATCTACCTTGTTTGCCTGCCAAGTGCTGGGTGACAGGTGTGTACCACCACATGGGGATCAAGCTGGCAGGCTTGCCCAGCGAGTCTTTACCCGGTGAGCCATCTCTCCACCTTTTCTTTTTCTTCCATACCAAGGATGAAACTCAGCGTCCTGCTGCCTTCACCTCCTTACCCCTATCTTCCAGCCTACTTTTACTTTCACTAGGTAGCTTAGAACTGCTAACCCTAACCTCAGCCTCTGGAGTGCTGGGATGCCTGGTCTTTTACTGTTTCTGATTTGTTTTTCTGCCACTAGGAAATTAGCCTCTCCAAGACGGGGGATTTTGTTTCTTCCAAGACTGGGCCACAGTTGGTGGATAAGACAGGTGCTTGGCATCCATTACGTGCTTAATACAAAATAAGCATGGTGGTGCACACCTGGAGCCCCGCAGCTGGGGGGATGAAGATAGGATAAGGAATTCCAGGCCAGCCTTGGCTACCTAGTGAGTTTGAAGCCAACCTGAGTTCTTGTGACATTGTCTCAAAACCAAAATAAGGGCCAGGGACATGTCCCCTGGGGTTAGGGAGCACACTGAGCAATTTAGGTGGCCTGCATTTGATCCCTGAGGGATCCTAGAGGGAAGGAGGAGAGAAGCAGCTGCTACAAGTTATCCTCTGAGCTCCAGACCTGCACTGGGGCAGCACATTATAAATAAATAATAAATAAGTAAATAAGTAAATAAACACCCTCAGAAATCAACCAAGATGACACGTGTCGCCTAAAGATACAGGATGGTAATAAACAAGGACTGTCTATGTCTCAGCTGGTAGAATACTGGCCTTGCTGGCACGAGCTCTGGGTTCCATCCTCACTCTCATGAGCTGCAGCATACTCTGTCACAGATCTGTGGTCCCAGCACATGGGCGCCAGAGGCAGGAAGATTGGGGCTCCCAAGCTATCCTTGGCTATATAGTGATTTTTTGTGTCCACCCTGGGCTACATGAGCCCTTGTCTCAAAATTTTCATAAATATGATTAGGTGTGGTAGTGCACTCCTTTAATTCCAGCCCTTGGGAGCCAGTGGCAGATGGATCTCTAGGAGTTTGAAGGCAGCCTGGTCTACATAGTAAGTTTTAGGACAGCTAGGAATAAAATAAAATAAAATAAAACCAAGCATTAAATAGGGCTGGGCCAATGCCTCTGTAGGTAAAATGGCTGATCCACGAGCAGGACCTGAGTTTGAAGTGGATTCTTGGGACTCCCCAGAATCCACTTAAAAAGCCTGGCTTGGCAGTTCGTGATCGAAATCCTCATGTTGGTAAAGGGTGGAGACAGGAAGATTCCTGGGACTCACTAGTCAGCCAGCCTAGCAGAGTGAATTGATAGATGGAGAAACAGATCGACAAACCAACAGGAGGTAGTGATAGACTGGCTCAAAGTTTGACTACTTGGGTCCAAGCCTGGTAGAGGGGAAGTGGATTAAAGGCAGTCGCAACCAGACCTGACCTGTGGGTGAAAGACTCAAATGCAGGTGACCTCTGTTCCTGTTGGTGTGGAGCCAGAACCTACCTGGTTTCTGAGAGTGCCCATCTGTGCGGGCTGTAGGCATCACAGCAATTTAGGGGTCCTAAATGGAAGAAGGAGGGACCCTCCCTCCCAAAGTCTGGCCTCTCCCAGCTCCCAGTATCTCTTCATTAACACCAGATATCAGAGTTGAGACACTGGGGGGTCAGTCACAGGTGTGAGTCTGATGGGAGACAATTTGACCTAAAAGCTCCCTTCCCCCACCAGTCACAAGAAACACCTGCTGTGGGTTTGTTCTGGGCTCACTTTGTGGGTAACTTGCCGAACCTGGGGAGGAGGAGTCTCCTTCAGGCCCAGGAGTTGGGGGTACTATTTGCATAATGCTTTCCACTGGCTACGGTTATCTGAGCAACTGGCAAGGCAGAGAGGCGACTTTAAAAGGCTCTGCGGTTCTGGGAAGCCAGGTGTCTGCACACAATCAGACCTTCCTGGGCTGGCGGGACGATGCAGGGGGTGAAGGTGCTTGCCTTCACGCCTGGAAACCCTCCAATGCAAGAGAGAACAGGCTCCAAAAAGTTGTTCTGTGGTTCAAGTGCCCACACACCTACACAAACACACACAAGTAAAAATTCTAAAATGAATTAACTTTTTTTGAGACAGGGTCTCATCAGGTAGTTCTGGCTTGCTGGAACTCACTGTGTAGCCATAGCCCAGGCTGCCTCAATCTGGAACTCACTATGCAGCCATAGCCCAGGCTGCCCCATCTCCCAAGTGGTAGGATTAAAGGGGTACACCACCATGCCCAATTCAGCTTTTTTTTTTTCCAATTTTTGAGACAAGGTGTGAACTTGAATACTGTATGATGTAATATAGGTTGGATTCAAACTCACAATCCTTCCTCAGGGCTGATGTGTGGCTGTTCTCAGCTCAGTTGTTTTTATTGGGTAAGGATGGTGGGGATTTACTGGGAACTGTCTCTGCTTCCTCCACCGCCTCCGCCTCGCTGGGATTGAACTCAAAATCCCACCCTTTCCAGGCTTCCAGGGGGCCAAGATCACATCTGGTGCAGACGTGGCAGCCTAGTCTCCACCCGGATTCTCCCCTCCCCCTCCATCCACTCTTCTTTTTTTTGGGGGGGGGGTTTAAATTTTCTTTTTTTTTTTTCCTTTTCCATTTTTTATTAGGTTTTTAGCTCATTTACATTTCCAATGCTATACCAAAAGTCCCCCATAGCCACCCACCCCCCTCCATCCACTCTTCACTTGAAAATGGGCACCAAGCCCACAGCCGGCTGAGAGAGCGGTCTTCTGCTCTGTAGCCGCCAAGACCAACATCTGGAAGGCTTCTCTGCAGCCCCTGGCCTCTCCCTCCAAGCTGGGGATGGGGAGACCAAGCACAGACTCATCTCCAACCCGTTCCTCCCACCAAAGAACAGAAAGCAGGGACGGTGTGTGTGTGTGTGTGTGTGTGTGTGTGTGTGTGTGTGTGTGTGCGCGCGTGCGCGGTGGAGGCCCACAGATGGAAAACAGACTTAGGCCTCATGATTTGGAAGAATTTGTGATGATATCTGAGCTCAGGATGAGCCCTCGGGAGCCAAAGGGGTCCCCATCATTTGGTATATTAGTTACTTTACTAGTGCTGGGGAGAAACGCCCTGACAAAAGCAACCTGAAAAAGGAAGGGTATAATTTGGCTCCTAGATATATGGTCACCAGTGTCAGGTAAGGCTTGGTGGCAGGGACTGCAGTAGCCACAATCAAGAAGCAAAGGCAAGAGCCAGTGCTCAGCGTATTTGCTTTTCACTGGATTCAGGATCTCAGCCAAAAAATGCTAACACTGACATTTACTCACACCGCATCTTCCTGCCTCAGTTAAACCAGTCTAGAAACCTCCCAGCCAAGCCCAGAGGTTTGTCTCCTAAGCCATTCTAGGACCTGTCAAATTGACAATCAAGATGAACCACAAGCTGGGCAGTGGTGATACACACCTTTAATCCCAGCACTAGGAAGCAAAGGCAGGCCCACCTGTAGGAGTTCAAGGCCAAAGTAGTCTATACAGGTTTCTGGAAGAGTTCCTCTGAGATTGGAACAGTCCATCTTGCAGTGAAGATCCATAAGTAAACAACTCAAAACAGCTTCAGGAAGTCCCTAAAACTGATCAGATTCACTAGGTCAGAGTAAGTAATAGAAACTAGCTGAGCTGCCTAGAAGAGGGTTAGAGCAACTGGGAACTTGGAAAGGACTTTGTTTAACCTGTAGAGCTGTCTACAGGCTGTGCAGAGTGCTCCAGATTCCCAGCTTTGTCCCCAGTAGAACTCATGGTTCACCAAGTTGACTTGGCAGTATCTGTACTTTGGTCTGTTGTGGTGTGTGTGTGTGTGTGGCTTCTTCCAGGGAACATTTTTACTCAACAACATAGTGAGTTTCAGGACAGCCAAGGAGACACAGTAAGACCCTGTCTCTAAATAAATAAACAAATTTAGTAGCCATAAAACTTAGATTACGAAGAACATTCCACAAGTTAATTTGTTAACTCATGTCATCCTGAATGTTAACCACTATCCTCCACAATGTACTGGAGACAGGGACAGGAGCCACCAAATGAGACCAGGCTGGGAAGTGAGGCGGGAGGACAGCCAGCTAGCCAGCCATACAAAGTTAGAAAGAGCCTGGTGGCTCTTCTAATCCAACGTCTCTGTGGTACCCACTGTACAAATCACCTGGGGCAGGGTGACTTTTTTTAGGGCCTTGTTCATTTAATGCAGATGCTCTTTCACACAAGAAAGGGAGCTCACTCTGACCCATAGTCAGGTCCAAGGCCACGGCTCTACGTGGGATGGCAGCCTTCTTTTTCTATTATTTTTTTAAGTTATTTTATTTTATGAATATCTGCCTACACATCTGTATGTGCACTACATGTGTGTGTGTGGTTTCCACAGAGGCCAGAAGACGGCATCAGATTCCCTTAGATCCCCTGGAGGTACAGATGGGCCTTGGTCTTCTGCAAAATCAGAATTTGTGAGTATGTGTTTATGCTATGGTGTGTGTTGATGTCAAAGACAATTGATAATAGTAAAATTATCGGATGGTCTGACTTGGCAGCAAACGTCATACCTGCTGAGCCGTCTGTCTTGCCAGCCCCTTCCTGTCTTATTTTTTGAGACAGGATCTCACTATGTAGCTTAGACTGTGATCCACTTCACAGTTGTCATATTCAGCCTTCCAAGTGCTGGGATTGCAGAGTGATGCAGTCCTAGGACATAAGGACTTGTCACACTAAGAATACGAGTGTGAACGGCTCTGGTTACTCTTCCTCCTCTCCTTTTTCTTCCTTCATGTGGCAGATGAAGCCCAGGGGTTAACTGGCCTTTCCACTTTGTAGCTGAGCACACACCCAGTCCCTCAGTGGGGGATTCTAGGTAGGGCCTCTACCTCTTGAGACACCCCCAAGGTGTCCTGGCACATCCCGCCCCTGCCCCGCTGCTCCCCCAGGTGCTCACGGGGTTGGGGTGGGGGGCTCTGGGCAGAAGTTCTACTGTTGAGATATTTCCTGTTTATCTCTTTTCATAAAGCCATTCAATTCACTCATGGGGACCCTACCCTAATGTCTTTAATCTTAGTTACCACACAGGCCCCACCTATAGACACCTCAGTAGGACTAAGTGCCTACTCTTTCCACACCTTCCTATAAATTTTAACAATGAACCCTTGAAAGATTCAAAATACTCAAACCACAGGACTCAAATTTTCACTTTATTAATTCTTATTAGTATGCGTGTGTGTGTGTGTGTGTGTGTGTGTGTGTGTGTGTGTGTGTGAGAGAGAGAGAGCCCCATGCAGGCACATGCCTGTCACAGTACACACGAAGCTCAGTGGACAGCTTGTGGGAGTCTGTTCTTTTCTTTTCATCAACTTGGTTTTGATGATGGAACTCCAGGTGTCAGGATTGAGGTAAATACCTTTACCCTGCCCCCCTCCCCCCCCCCCGAGCGCGCCAGGAGCCGAATTCCTACCTCAGTATCTTTCTTCTCTTCTCCCCTCCCCTCCCTTCCCCTCCTCTCCTTTCCTTTCCTCTCCTCTTCTTTTCTCTTGAGACAAGGTTTCTCTGGGTAGCCCTGGCTGTCCTGGATCCGCTCTTTAGACCAGGCTGGTCTCTCACAGGCCCCTGCCAGTGCTGGGATTAACGATGAGTGCCACCATGCCCAGCCTGTTTTCCTCCTCTATAAAGTGGAGTGAAAAAATCGAGGGCAAGAGGCTGGGCATGGTGATGAGGGCTCAGCTCAGGCTTTTAAACCCACCACTGTTGAGAGAGAGGAGGTGAACCTCTGTGAGTTCAAGGCCAGCCTGGTTTACATAGAGAGTTCCAGAAAAGCCAGGGCTATGAAGAGACCCTGTTTCAAAATAAATAATAAAAAATAAATAAATTGGGGAAAGACAAAAATAAGACCCCCTTATCTGGGCACTCCACACCTGTAATCCCAGCACTTGGAAGACTGAGGCAAGAGCATTGTGAGTAGAGGCCAGCCTGGGCTACGTAGGAAGTGCTTGTCTTAAAAACATTAAAAGGGGTGCTGGAGAGATTTTCAGGGGTCAAGAACACTGGCTGCTCTCACAGAGGACCAGGGCAAATATTTATATGCAAAATTAAAATAAACACATATTAAACAAACAAACAACCACATCAAACAAACAAAAAAGGTGATGGGGCAGGCAGGCTTCCAACATGGTCCAGTGGAGAGCACTTAAACCTCGGGGTTCAGTAGTCAGCACCCCATAGAGTGGGCATGGTGGGGCATGCCTGTGAGCCCAGGAGATGGAGGTCATCCTCCGATACACAGCAACCTACCTCCTAAGAGCATTGGTGACCCCTTAATTAGTAGAAGTTTCTGGAAGCTCTTCTTGGTTTTTATTGCTCCATCTGAAATGTCTTCATGGACAGAGCCTTGCCTGCTTCCTTCTCCTTCACTCAGAACTCCCTGGAAAGGGCCCAGCTCCCTCTGTGTCCTTCTTAAACTACCGGAAGTTCAGTCCTCATGTCTCTTCCTGGTGAGCTGTGTGACATCTTGAGTTACCTACAGGCCACTTGAAAGGTGGGGGAGGTTACTGGAGGAAGTGTCTGTCTTCCCCTGAGGACATCACCTTTGTCTGAAAGTCTCCTGACAACCAGCCAGATGTGTCTGCAACCTTGACATCACCCCTATCCCCTCTAGGCCTCTAGGGAGATATAGTAAATTGCTGAGCCAGCTGAGGGTAGCACTGCGGGGAGGGGAGTATGGAGGGGGATGGTATTTCCTCCCTGCTACAGGTTCCCGCAGAATACGAGATAATATTTCCGTTCAAATTGTTCTTCCTCCAATGACAGAAATCAGGGTTGTTTGGGTTTTGTTTTTTCTTTTCTTTGTATACTCTTCCCTCTGGTTAACACCTGGATCCTAAACCCTGTCCTGGTAACACATCTGCACTGACAGGGGATGTACACGTCCAAGGAGATGAAAATATGCACAAGTTGTCGTCTGACCTGCATGCAGGTCATAGGCATATTTGCTGAACCACACATGCACACATACACACATACAATGGAAATTAAATATACTTTGAAAAGAGAAAGTTTAACTTCTCCTGTTTTGTTTTTTCTAATTTTTCATCCTTCCTTTAAATATGTGTGTGGATGTTTTGTTCACATGTATGTCTGTGTACTGCATACATGCCTGGGCCTGCAGAGGCCAGAGAAGGGGATCAAATCCCCTAGAACTGGAATTATGGGATGTTGTGAGCTGCCAGCTGAGTGCTGGGAATTGAATCTGATTTCTCTCTAAGACCAGGAAATTCTCTTAACCCCTGAGCCATCTTTCCAGCCCCCTGTTTTTATTTTCTTGTGGCAGGCAGGGTCTTGTGTAGCCCAGGCTGGCCTGGAATGAACTGAAGCTAGTGGACCTTAATTTCTGATTCTTTCACCTCTGTCTTCTGAGTACTGGGATTACATTACCCTGCACACACTCTTTCTCGAGCACACACACACACACACACACACACACACACACTCACACTCATGCAGTAAGATCTTATTGTGCATAACAAGCTGACCTCAAATCCATCATCCTTCCGCCTCTGCCTCTGAATGCTGGGTCTAGAGCCACTAGACTCTCCCTTCCCACCCCCACTTCAACTGAAGGGTTCTAGGCATGTGTTCTCCCACTGAGCCATGTCCCCAGCTCCTTACTGGGAGACCCAGATCCGTACTGTCAGCTGGGGTTGTCCTTGTGCTGGTAAGTAACAGTTTCATTGAGGTCTCCTGAGTGCAGCTTCCCTGTCTAAGTGGCTGACACTGTCTCTCAGTAGATGCCCTGGTCCTCTGGCTCTCTCAGTCTTTCCACCTGTCTTCTGAAATGTTCCCAGAGCTTTCAAGGTAGGGATTGTATACCGTAAGCACATGGATTGAAGCTGGGCATCCTGAGGTCAGTTGTTCTCTGCCTTTTAAACATCGTGGTTTTCTGTGATGGTCTCTGCCTGCTACAAAAAGAAGCTTTGAAGAGGGGTAAGAGCTTCTCCATGGGTTGAAGGATAAATGTTTAGAAAGCAGTTAGAGCTGGGCGATGTAGCTCACATCTTAATCACTTGGGCGGTAAAGGTAGATGCTTCTCTGAGTTCAAAGCCATCCTGGTTTACAGAGTGAGTTCCAGGGCAGCTAGGGCTACACAGAGAAACCCTGTCTTGAAGAAGATGAAGGAGGAAGAAGAGAAGGAGGAGGAGGAGGCAACCAAGCAGTAGGAATTACACTGTTTAAGGAAAGTGGTGATGACTGGCAGTCATAGGTTCTCCTCTAAGGTCACACACCAAACACAGGTGATCAATTAGGTTATAGTGCCAGCATGAATTCTCTGTTGTTGAGTGGTCCTAAAGACCAATCGGATAGGTATTGGTTATGCCCAGGGTAGAAGTGCCTCCATTGTGCCTTGAGGACTAGTTTGCTATTCTGGTCAATGCTGTTGTTCCCAGGCTTTATACTGCAGGAGAGGGCTCTTGATTGCGTCCCCCTGTCCCCCTTGACAGCTTGCACATCACCTCCCTGTACTGTGAAAAGCCAGTCCTTGGGAGGAAACTTCTAGATCAAGCCAGCTTGATTCCTTCAGGGACTATGTCCGAAGCACATGGTGCAATAAGGACTTCCCTCCCTGGTCTGTGTGCCCACAGGGGGACATGGCAATAGCCTGTATTGTTTTGGGTGTTTTGGACTCCCCACACCAACAACATGAAGCAAGGTTTTCCACATCTGGTACTGTGTTTGTTTGTTTGTTTTTGTTTTTGTTTCTTTAAGTCTATGGCTTAGTCTAGTGCTGTACCTTCATTTAAACTATATACATAGGCACACACAGACATGTCCATGCACACATACACACATGTAATTGTAAGTAAACATAAATAGTCTGATTCCCTATGGCTTTTCCAAATATCCTTAGGAGTGTTGATCCTCCTTCCTCCCTCTCCTTCTGTGTTGTCCTCCCTCCCCATTCCCTGGGCAAATCTCCCTCAGCCCTGTTTTTCTTAATTCCATTTCCTGATTGTTTAATTTTGCGATGCTGTGGACAGAACTCAGGGCCTCTCCTGTCCTAAGCCAGCCTTAGCCCAGATCTTTCATTGTTTATTAAAATATTCTTAACATAGCAAGACCCTGTCTAAAAAAATACAGAAAATGGGTATTCAATTAAAAAAAAATTCCTGTGCATGTGGGTGTGTGCTGGTATCGTCAGAGGTCAGAAGAGGCTACTGGGTTCCCTGGAACGAGAGTCACATGTGGCTGTGATCTTCCTGGTATAATTGTTGGGCACTGAACTCAGGTTCTCTGCAAATACCCTCAAGCACTGAGCCATCTTTTCAGCTTTACGATGATCAATATGTTAAATGAAAAATATGAACAGTATTACTAGGCCTGGTGGGTTGCTCAATGGTAGAACACTGACCTAGTGTGTGCAAGAACCCTGGGTTCCATCTCAGCACTACAAACAAGCTATTAATTAATGTTGGTTATTAACCATGATTGCTACAAATATTTTATAATTGCATTTTGTCTTTTGTGGTTTTGTAAGTTTTTTGTAGTTAAACATTTTTTTTTTACATTCATTTACTTACTTGTGCACGTGTGTATGCCCACACATGTACTGTGTCATAGTGGTGGAGGTCAGAGGACAGTTTTCAGCAGCCAGCTCTTTCTTTCTACCACATGGGTCCTGGGGATCAAACTCAGGTTTGGTCACAGCACCTTTACTCACAGGGTCATCCTGTCAGCCTGTGTTTGTGAAGTCTGGAGTTAGTGTACCGAGGTGACCATGTCCTCAGGAGAAGCGGCTCATTCTCTCCTGGTTTCTGTCCCCAGCTTCCGTAAGCAAGGTGACAAGTATGGCAAATGTCTGTTGCATTTTCTCTCGCATGGGTTCACAGGCAAATGTGGATGTATTTATACCATCCTTATAAATACTCTCCGAAGCAAGGAGAAACAATGCGTATGAGTTTACAGCTCGCTTTTCCCGATATAGTCCTCTCTGCCAGTTTCACTTCACTATTTACCCTTTTGTCCACGTGAGGATGGAAACTAGGGCCCTACACAGGCCAAGCACATGCTGCTCAACTATATTTTATCTGCCTCCCAATAAAAAACATTTTATTGGTTTTTTTAAAAAAGATTTATTTATTATTATATGTAAGTACACTGTAGCTGACTTCAGATGCACAAGAAGAGGGCATCAGATCTCATTACAGATGGTTGTGAGCCACCATGTAGTTGCTGGGATTTGAACTCAGGACCTTTACAAGAGCAGTCAGTGCTCTTACCTGCTGAGCCATCTCTCCAGCCCCTTATTGATTGTTTTGAAAGATTTGTTTTTTTTTCACTTTATGTGTATAAATGTCTTGCATACATGTATGTGTATGTACTATGTATGTGCAAGTGTCCTTGCAAGCGAGAAGAGGACATCGGACCTTAGAACTGCAGTTAATAGACAGTTGTGAGCTGCCGCATGGATGCTGGGAATTGAATAATGTCCTCTGCAAGAGCAGCCAGTGCTTTTAACAGCTGAGTCATCTTTCCAGCCCCCCTCCCCCATTTCTCTCCTTCCCTTCCGCCCTCCACACATACTCCTCTCTGAAGGTCAGAGGATCACTTGCAGGAGTGGTTCTCTCCTTTTACCACGTGGGTCCTGGGACTGGAACTCAGGTCATCAGGATTGGCAGCAAGTGAGCAAGCCCCTGTGCTCTCTTCAGCTATATAGCTGGCCCTATCCAGTTTGAGAAAGGGACTGAAGGTGCCTGGCTTCTAATAGGTTTGTAGCCTAGGCTATCCTTGAACTCCTGACCTTCCTCTCGTCCTGCTGAGCACTGGGATCGCAGGTGGCCAAGTCTAGCTTCAGAGACTTTTTGACTTTTTTACACCAGCGTTTGGGAGTCTTCCATTGCTTTGCCTGTATCCCAGGCCGTCTTCAGCTCTTTAGTTTAATTTGTTCCTGGACTATAACATGCATGCACTTGTCAGCAGAGCCAGCCACACAAAGGATTTCCACAATGCAGGCAGAGCTGCCTTCCTCCCAAGCGAGGGAGCGCCAGCCTCTCAGTTCCTCTTCCAGGAAGCTGAGTACTTTCTTTTTCCTGTCCAGTGTGGACTCTCCCCACTTAAACATTTACACAGCTCTCAGATCCATGGGGAGAGGGAGTAGCATGCTGTGCACTGACTGCCTCCAGCCTTTAGTGTTTGAAGCATGGAGTGGCTGGATGGCCAATGCAAGGACTCTGTTTCACTCCCATGCACGAGTGGTACCTATTTATTTCATTTCATTTCGTCTTATTTTCCAAGCTGGGGACAGAATCCGGGCCTTTGTGCACCATAGGCAGGTGTTCTACCCCTGAGCCACACCCTCAGCCCCTCAATAGGGGATTCTAATCCATTGTTCTGCCACTTCCGGTACCCTGCGGAAAGGCTTAATTTATCTAGCAAGTCATAAACCTAGAACTTGCTATGGAACAGAAGAGGGCTTTGGACTCCCCATCCTCCTGCCTCCACCCACTGAAGTGCAGGGATGCTAGGCTTGCAAACAGTGACCCGCTTACTTATTTATTTTTGGGGTGTTGGAGACAGAACACAGGGCCCTGTGCATGAGAGGAAGTACTGTAACTAACACTGAGCCGCCTGCCTCCATAAACATCTCAATGCCGACATAAGGCACAATGTTAAACACAGCAAGGGAAACACTGTTCGCTCTTAGGGAGCTTATGTTTGGGTGTGCAATTTACACTTTTGTGTGTTTATTTTTTTTTGTTTTTAATTATGTGTAATTGTGGGTATGTGCATGTGTGTACACGGGCCCTTGAGGCTGAAAGGGTCAGATCCCCTGGGGCTGGACTCAGAAGTTGTCAGGTCTGTGGGTGCTGGGACATTCTGTTCTCTGCAAGAGCAGGAAGTGCTCTTGACCATTAGAGGCACCTCTTTAGCGCCTTTTAAAAATTTATTAATTTTAACTTTATACCCATGTGCGTGCATGCACGTGGGTGTGTACATGTACGTGGGTGTGTGCATGTGCCTCAGCAGCAGGCCTTGGAGGTCACAGGACAACTTGCAGGAATTGGTTCTCAATTTCCACCTTGTGGGTCCCAGGCAAGGCCTTACCCACTGACAACTCACAGCCTCCTGGAACTCACTCTGTAGACCAGGCTGGCCTTGAACTCAGAAATTCGCCTGCCTCTGCCTCCCGAGTGCTGGGATTAAAGGCGTGCACCACCACGCCCGGTTTTGTTATTCTTTTTTAAATGCATTTATTATTATTGTACATGTATCAGTGAATGAATGTAGGTGCAGCAATGCCAGTGTGCCCTGTGGAGGTCAGAGGCCAACTTTGCTTCCAGGGACTGACCTCAGGTCAGGCTTCCAGACAAGCCCTTTCCCCTCCCTGCCTAGTGGAGCTGGACAGCTGACCTTCTGTCACTCACTCTAATTTTGGATTTTTTTTTCACCCTGAGTTGTTTGGAGGGAAGGAGCCAACAGGATCATGTGATCCAGATTGGCCTTGAACTCTAAAACAAACCTCCTGCTTCTACTTCACAAGTTTGGAATTAGAGGCCCAAGCCACCATTCCATATTTTTGCAGTGTTGAGGATGCATGCTAGGCAAACACTCAACCACCTGCCTCCACATCCCTGCCTGTTGTTTTTCAGAAAGGGTCTTGAGCAGGCAGTGGCTTAAGGTTGCTAAGAGGACCCTGAACTCCTGATCTTCCCACCTCCCAGGTGGCAGATGCTGGAATGACAGGCATATGTGCCACAAAGCCCAGTTGGATCTGGGAGTTCTTACCAAGTCTTCTGTTTGGGGGGCTGGGTATGATACAGTGTAGGAATTTATTTCTTGTAGAAACACATAGTAGGTGCTTAATCTTGAATTGCTGAGTTCTCACATAGTAGGTAAGTGTGATTTCCTCCATTTCCAGGTCCCAAGCATTAGCCTGGCGCTAAGCCAAATGGAATACAGTTGTTTCAGTACTAGGTCACCTGGGTTAAGAGAGCTGTGACGTCACGCGGCCGTGACATCATGCCACGGCAGTTCTCACGAGTGGGGGTTGGGAGGAGCAGGGCAGGAGTGTGTGTGTGGGGGTGTGGACAAAGGGGCCCTGCTCTTCCCCCGTGCGCGCCCTGGCTAACTGGCGGGCCACATCTGGAATTCATTGCAAGTCGCCGCCGGAAAGAGGAGGAGAGGAGGGCGGGGCGAGCAGGGAGTTGGGGCCGGAGGCAGCGGCTCTGCCCGCCTCTCTCTTGTCCTGGGTCCCCAACTCCGGGACATAGACCGAGCACAGCCAACAGTCTCCAAAACCAACCACTGGCTGTCCCGGGGCGCAGACGCCAAGGCCACTCAGGCCAGGGCAGGGACCCCGGCCGGCCTAGCCAGGTGAGCGCGCGGGGCAGAGGGGAGGTTCCGATCTGGGCGGCCGCGGTTCACGGAGACCCTGAGATCCCAGCTGGGGGGCCCGGTCCGGGGTCAGGCGCTCGTACAGGCGTTGCACGCGCTGCTCCAGGCTCTGCTGCACCGAGGGAACAGATCATCTACCATGCGCCCCTGCCCACTACTCCAGGCAGCTCGCCACCTACTCAGTGGCGCACCCCCAGACTGAGCTCCCCGCCTTCCTTCGGGCAGGAAGTTGGCGCTGAAGAGAAAGGCGGAATCCGAGCGCTTTGAGCTGGAGACTTTGCAAGACTGGATGGGGGTTCTCAGGAAGCAGGGTTTGGGGCAGTGAGGTTGTTGGGGAGAGGTGCAGCATCCCTTCTTCTCTGTCTCCGGCTAGGATGAAAGGTGCTACGGACGAGCGAGCGGGGAAAGCTTTCAGAGTTCATGGGCGGGGTCCCCGGCGAAGGCCGTCGCCCCACCGCCTGTGAGACTAGTTTTTTGCCTCAGTTTCCAGTTAGTTGCCCCTCTCTTTCAGTCTCTCTTTCGGAAGAATCACTTTGTATCGAAGGAAAGGGACATTAACTGCAAAGTCCAGGTGTCTCCTTTTCCTAGCTCAGGGATGGGGCGTAGGAGTGAAGGAAGGCACGCGTGGCGTGGAGTCCGCGTTGTCGCGGGCTACACGGCGTTGGGACCTCGCCCCCCTCTAGAGCATGGGTTGACTCACCCGGGGATTTCCACCTCCCCACCCCCGTCCCTATCCTTGTTGTTAGATGCCCGAGGCGACACCCGCAGAGCCTACTGTCCCCTGCGGGGCAACATGGGAGCATCACTGAGGGGGGGGGAGGGAATGAAGTAGCTGTAGTTACTCTCTCCAGTGCCCCAGGAATCTGGATGTGGGGGGCCTCTGGTGGGGTGCAGAAATGTGGCCACCCCCTGTTGCTTTGTGCAGGATAGGGACATCCTGCGCGCGTGTCGGGGTCTCAGGAGAGAGAGATGGCGCCGCCCCAGCGCAAGCGAGTGTGGATACCACGCATTCCTCGGCCTGATAAGGAGCTGGAGAGTGCTGCCTGAGCCAGGCGGGTCTTACTGTCGCCAAGGAGACGCGCCCGGCTTCAGCTTCCTATAGTGGTAGGGTAGGGGTGCTGCCAGGAGATGTCCCCATGCTTTGCATGCGAACGAGCCCCCCAATTTCAGGCTCTTTCATTCATTCATGCGCCTGCCTCGCTTGCACCAAGCAAGAGAGGCTGAGGGTGAACTTGGTAGCTGGCCTCACACGATACTGTGGAAAACAAGATCATTTCCGATGATAAAGTCAGATGCTCTGATAGAAATTAGGGGTGGGCTGTGCTGGGTAAAATGCCTTATTTCTTTAATCCCAGTGCTCAGGAGACTGAGTTAAGGGGCATCTTTGTGAACTCAAGGCCAACCTGATCTACGAAATGAGTTTCTGGTCAACCCGGATTACACAGTAAGACCCTGTCCCAAAAACAAAACAAAAAGAGAAGATAGTTCCTGAAGGCCTAGACAGTGACAGTCGAATGAAATCCAAAGATAAGATAGTCTGCCGGAAAAAGTGTTTGTGTGGGGGTGGGGAGGGGGTCTGTAGGATATACCAGAGGCAACTACAGCAGGTTTCGACCTCAAATGGGCCTTGGGAGGTTAGTGTATGCCTGGGCCCTAGGGAGCCATAGAGATTGTGGCGATGGGAGGTGAGGATAAAAGTTCTGAGCTCTCCGGCAGTTCTCCCTTGCAAGTTTGGTGGGCAGCAGACATGCATAAGGGGCTACCACAAGCAACCAAAGCTTTTGAGGGATGAGGGAGCTCTGTGGAACTGGGAGGGAGTAGAGGGGAGTCACCAGACTCCTTCAGCCTTCCTCTCCACTAATCTTTAGCAAAGCAGTCAAGTCCAGGTCTGTCTCTCTTCCCTCACTCCAAACCCTTTCACTTGCTCCTCTTCCTCCTGTATTTTTTGCAGTCCTGGCAACCCAGGGCTTCAACATGACGCTGTGTCCCTAAGCTACACCAAGTTATCCTTAATTTTATGTATTTATAGACAGGGTCTCACTATGTAGCTCTAGCTGTCCTGAAACTGTGTAGATCAGGCTGGTCTCAAATTCACAGAGCTCTGCATGTCTGACTCTGAATCCTGAGATTTAAAGTGCACAAACACACAGTGCTTTTCATATATATACATATATATTTTTATATATTTAATATATATTTATTAAACTTACACTTATCTATTTTGTGGGCATGTGTATACGTGTGGGCATGTGTGTTTCATGACATGAGTATTCAGGTCAAAGCAAGTCATTTCTCTCTCTTTCTCTCACTCACTATGTGGGTAGGTAGTGGGGCTGGATCAAGTCTCCAAGCTTGATGACAAGTGCTTTTAGCCAATGAGCCATCTTAACACTGCTTCTGTTTAAGTTTTACTTGAGTCAGGGTCTCCCTGTGCTCTCCAGGCTAACCTCCAACTCATTATGTAGCCTAGGCTGCTCTTGAACTTTCCATTTTCCTTCCTCAGCTTCTGTGTAACTGGGATCATAGGTATAAACCAGTCAGGCTCATTTTCAGTTCAGATCCCAGTCTCTAGTGGCAACTTCCCCTCCTCTGAGAGGCAGTCTGGACCACTGTGGTGGAGGGGGACAGGTCTTGGAGTCTGGACAAAGGGAGAAGGCCCGCCTCTATCCGCCTGCAGAGTGACTCTTCCTCCAAGGTCCGACCCTTTGGGCTAGCTTCCTCTTTCTGGAAATCCTTAAACCGCTTAAGCTCCTGTCTTTGGTTAGAAAGGTTCTAGGAGGGAAGAGGAGACTGGAGGGACAGCCTAGACCCCAGTTTCCCTTCCTTTGGAGGACAGTGTGCGTGCGTGTGTGTGTGTGTGTGTGTGTGTGTGTGTGTGTGTGTGTGTTGTGTGTAGGGTGTGTTTGGTGTGTGTCTGTGTGTGTGCAGTGTATGTGTGTACTGTGTGTGTCTCTCTGTGTGTACAGTGTGTGGTTTGTGTGTGTGTGGTTTGTGTGTTTTGTGTAGGGTGTGTAGTGTATGTGTGCAGTGTGTGTATACAGTGTGTGTAGTGTGTGTATCTCTGTGTGCACTGTGTGTGGTGTGTAGTGTGTGTGGTATGTGTGGTGTGTGTAGTGTATGTATAGTGTGTGTGGTATGTGTAGTGTATGTGTAGTGTGTGTGGTATGTGTGGTGTGTGTAGTGTATGTGGTGTGTGTGTGTGTGTGTGTATGGTATGTGTATGTTTGGGGTGTGTGTATGTGTGTGTGTGTGTACGCGCGCCCCAGAGTCTTAGCCTTGGTATAAGCTGTGAGTATAGATACATTCACTGTCTTCCCTCCCTTGGAAGACAGACTTTCTGGTCAGTCCCTGGGGTGCTCTGGCGGGGCTGGTCACATTTCTGCAGGAAATGGCCATAATTCTTTTTCTTCTACTCTGCCAGACTGGAGAAGAGGTGGGAGTCTCTGAGGAGGGGTGGGTAAGGCACATACCCTGAGCTTCTCACCCACCAGGCTTGGAGTTGGAGGGGGTTGATTCTCAATAATGAACCCCAAGAGGGGCCCAGATGATCTGGGCAGCCAGGAGGCATCTAAGGGAGGGTGACCCCGCGGTCAAGCTGTGGTTCAAACAGCCCCACGGGGACAATCACACTGCTCCTGAAGAGCAGCTTCCAAAGGGGGTGCCCCCCCCCCAGCTGGACCAATCGGATGCGGAGGATGCATGGAAAATGAGCCAATCAGGCTCCGGGCTACTTCGGCCTGAAGACCTGGCTTGGTAAAAAGGATGTGTGGCCTAGGCCAAGCTGGCCTGGGACCGGCTGCAAGGAGCTGAGGGCATTGGGGCGCCTGGGGCTCTGTCCAGACAGGGAAACAAGGAGCCTCTGTGTGAGGATCTGGGTGGGGCAGCTGTCCCTGAGGACACGTACAAGCTCTTCTCTGTTCCCAAAGTAGGACGGATGTCCCCTCGCCCAGGGGGTGGGCAGCAGCTGTCTCTGTAAATCCCCTCAAAGGCTAGGGTACCCAACCGAGGGGACATCCGGAAAAGGAGATGTCTGGGCGACCCCGGAAGCCCCCCGTCATTCTCAGTGCTCACTAGGAACCGGCTCAACCAGCCAGCGTCTGGAACGGCGCTCTTTCTGGGAAACACGTGGCTCTTGTCAGGCCTCTTTCCAAGCCCAGGCTGGGGAGACTACATAACATGTGGGCCCTCCCTGTAACCAAGCGCTGGAGGACTCTCCTACTCTGCTCCAGCCCCTCCGAGATTCCCCCTACCCGACTCTAGCTGGCCATGGTGTGTTCAGCATCTCGTGTTCTCTGCCCACACAGATTCTCCCTCCTTCCCCGATCCCTTCCCCGGGCTCAGCTCAGTTTTCCTTGCAAAGGAGGGGTGGGTGACTCAGACCTTTCATGAAAACAAATTTCTAACCTCTCTGCCTGCCTCTCTGCTCAGACTGCTGGGGTGGGGTGGGGTGGGGTGGGGCCTTCACAGCTCATATACCCCCCTCCTGGCCCCTCTGCACAGGCTGCTCCATCCGGGCCCCTTCACAGCTCAAATGACTTTAGCAGCTACCTCGGTCTCCCAGACCCGGTCACTAGTGACTCTCCTCATTCTCTCCATTCCCACCCCCCCAGCCTTCCCCACACCGGATCCCCACACCGGATGTGACAGAGGCTCCACCATGTTTGTTCCAGGGGCTTGACACATCTGGATTGCATCCTGGCACTAGAGGGGGTGCCAGTACCCTGCCCACCCCCCAGGGACCCAGTACCCTTGCGTAGTGTGAGATGGTGGGGATGGAAACCAGCTGTTAGTGGGCGGGTTGGTTTTTTCTTTCTTTTTTCTTTTTTTTCTTTGGCTAAGTCAGCATCTTTTCCCAGAAGATGGAGTGGATGGAGGCAGCCCAAAGCTTGTGTGTGTTGAGAAAGGGAGCACTGAAGACGTTGGCTAATACTTGTTGGATATTTCCTCTGCTCTGTGTGTGTTGTGTATGTAGGTGCATGTACGTGTGTGTGCACATGAGTGTGCGTGCCCGAGAACATGGTCACCTACTGCTCCTCAGATTCTATCCCATCTGTGTTTTGCTTTGTTTTTTTGGGACGGGGTCTCTCAGTTGCCTGAGACTGTCCAAGATTAGTCTGAAAGACGTGTGTCCGGGGATACTCCTGTCTGCTTGCCCAGTGCTGGGGTCACAGATTTGAGCCCTCACCCTTGACTTGTTTATTTGTTTTGAGACAGTGTAGCCTTGGCTGTCCTGGATTAGCTCTGTAGACCAGGCTGGCCTTGAACTCAGAGATCAGCCTGCTCTACTTCCTCAGAGCTGGGATTAAAGGCTTGCACCGCCACCACCCAGCTCACCCTTGGCCTTTTGTGTAAGTGCTGGGCATTAGACTCAGGTTGTATATATTTACAAGGCAAGCATTCTACCAGCCTGTCTCTACAGGCCCTGCATATATCTTTTTCTCTTTAGATTTCTTTCCATTGAGCTTCTGGGGAGATCCACCTGTCCGAAACTCCCACATGTTACCATTATTGGCCTTATAAATGTGGGGATCAAACTCAGACCCTCACATTGAGAAGGCAAGTGCTTTACCCACCAAGTTTTCTCCCCAGCTTCTGTGCAGCCGTTCCCTTCCTTTCTCCTGGTCCTCCCTCCTTCCCCTTTTAAAGTTTATTATGTTTATTATTATGGGGGAAGGCATGATGTGTATGTGAGTGTGGGCACACCCATGCCACTGGCACCCGATGTGGAGGTCAGAGGACAATTCTGGAGAGTCAGTCCTCTTCTACCATAGCTTTGGGGACTCATGGCGTCAGGCTTGCTCAGCAAGTACGCTTACCCATTCAGCCATCTCTTATGCCCTTTCCATCCGTCTTTTTCTGCTCCCACTCTTGTCCAAGCTGGTCGTGAACTCTTGGGCCAAAGTTCACGACACCTTGGGGGGGTGCTGTGATTACAGGTGCACAGAGGTCTCACACATCCTTGAAAAAGATTTCCTCATCCCTTATGGAGAGACCGTTTTGGTACCCATTGTCCAGATGGGTATGTTGGGACTAAGAGGCTGAGGCTTCAGTAGCTCACTCTTTGGGTGTTAGATTTAGAGTGGGAACTCTGCCGCCAAGGTCTATGTCCTTCAGGATAGTACAGCTCTGGGAGGCTTGGACCTTAGGGCCGTCCTGGTGTCTCCCCAAGTTCTTATCTTTGGGTGTGCCCCTGGCCTCAAGGCTTAGTCCCAGCCTGGAATCAGGGCAGTGGGTGGTAATGAGCAGGGGTTTGTGCTGGTGGTAATAAGAATCTTGCTGACCCAGGTCAGCAGACAGCATGAAGCCTGAGGCTCCTGTGTGTAGGACAGAGTGACAGGCTGTCCAACCACTCCCTGAGGCTTGTTCTGTGGAAAGGCAGGTAGGTTTCTAGGACTCAAGAGGATTTTCTGTGTGTTTCTTTTTTCTTGAGACAGGATCTTGCTGTGCAGCTCAGGCTGCCTGGGATGTGTAGCAACCCTTCTGACTCTGCCTTCTGAGGCTACCACTATGCCTGACTATTTTGTTTGTTTTTTGAGACAAGGTTTTCCTGTGTAGCCTAGCTGTCCTGGAAGTCACTCTGTAAACCAGTCAGACCTCAAATTCACAGAGATCCACCTGCCTCATCCTCCCAAGTGCTGGGACTAAAGGTGTACCCCACCACCAACCAGCTTCCCTAGCCTTTTCTTTTTTTTTTTTTTTTAAGATGTATTTATTTATTATATGTAAGTACACTGTAGCTGTCTTCAGACGCACCAGAAGAGGGCATCAGATCTCATTACTGATGGTTGTGAGCCACCATGTGGTTGCTGGGATTTGAACTCAGGACCTCTGGAAGAACAGTCTGTGTTCTTAATCACTGAGCCATCTCTCCAGACTTATGCCTAACTTTAAAAAAATAAAATAAAATTTAAATACATTTTTATTTCTTTAAGTGGGAGTGGGTGGGTAGGGGAGCAGGGTGGGGGGGTGTATAGGGAACTTTCGGGATAGCATTTGAAATGTAAATAAAGAAAATATCTAATAAAATAAAAATTTAAAAAAGACAACCAAAAAAATTTTTTTATTTCTTTAAACAAAAAATATATCTATCCCCTCTGCCCACTCCTTTCTCCATCCATCCCTTGCAAGGCCCTGCTCTCTCCCTCAGCTTTATGGCCTCCATTCCTTTCTCTCTCTATATTCCTAAACATATAAATACAACCTGTTCAGTTCATACAATGTTTCTTGTACAAATATTTCAGGGCTAACCATTTGGTATTGGATTTTGGTTTGTTTGTTGGTTTGTTTGTTTCTGAGGCAGGCTGGCCTCAGACTCACGGAGGGAGACCTGCCTGCCTGCCTCTGCATTCCCACCGCTAAGCTTCAGCACATCCTGTGTAGTCCAGACTGTCTTCTCCAGCTTGCTTCATTCTATAGCCAAGATGACCATGACCTCAATCCTGCTTCTACCTCCCAAGTGATGGGTTACAGATATGAAGTACCATGTCTCTCGTGTGTGCCCTGCTAAGGTCGGAACCCTGGGTTTCATGCATGTCAGGCAAGCTCTCTACCAAGTGAGTTACAGCCCTAGCACTCTGTTTTTTGTTTCTGAGACAGAATCTCACTATGTAGACCTCACATAGTTTAGTACACCTTTGATCCCAACACTTAGGAGGCAGCGGCAGGTAGAACTCTGTGAGTTCCAGGCAATCCGGGGCCACATAGTGAGATTCTGTCTTAAAACCAAATAAAACATCAAGAGACAACAACGAAAACAGCGACTGTTGCTTGGGGCTTACTGGCTGCCTACCCTATCACTTGGTAGTTTGGTCACCTTGAAAAACTGAGGTGACTTCTCTAAGCATTCTGCCTGTCACATGAAGGGTCAGTGATGAGTGTAGCTTCCCTGGGGTCACTCACTGAGAACTTGGAGCTAGACCCTGTAGCTCTGCAGTCCCATTCAGAGTCCCTGCAAAAGCCATAACTGTGACCTGCTGTCCCTTTTTCTGTCCCTCTCTCCTCTGCAGTGCTCAGCCCCATGGCCCCAGCCGGCCACTGAGCCCCACCATGGGCGGCTTATACTCAGAGTACCTCAATCCTGAGAAGGTTCTGGAACACTACAATTACACCAAGGAGACGCTGGACATGCAGGAGACCACCTCCCGCAAGGTGGCCTCGGCCTTCATCATCATCTTGTGCTGCGCCATCGTGGTGGAGAATCTTCTGGTGCTCATTGCAGTGGCCAGGAACAGCAAGTTCCACTCAGCAATGTACCTGTTCCTTGGCAACCTGGCAGCCTCTGACCTGCTGGCAGGCGTGGCCTTCGTGGCCAACACCTTACTCTCAGGGCATGTCACTCTGTCCTTAACTCCCGTGCAGTGGTTTGCCCGAGAGGGTTCCGCCTTCATCACGCTCTCCGCCTCGGTCTTTAGCCTCCTGGCCATCGCCATCGAGAGACAAGTGGCCCTCGCCAAGGTCAAGCTCTACGGCAGTGACAAAAGCTGCCGAATGCTGATGCTCATCGGGGCCTCTTGGCTGATATCGCTGATTCTGGGTGGCTTGCCCATCCTGGGCTGGAATTGTCTGAACCAGCTGGAGGCCTGCTCCACCGTGCTGCCTCTCTATGCTAAGCACTACGTGCTCTGCGTGGTCACCATCTTCTCCGTCATCTTACTGGCTATCGTGGCTCTGTACGTCCGAATCTACTTTGTAGTCCGCTCCAGCCACGCGGATGTTGCTGGTCCTCAGACGCTAGCCCTGCTCAAGACGGTCACCATCGTACTGGGTGTTTTCATCATCTGCTGGCTGCCGGCTTTTAGCATCCTTCTCTTAGACTCCACCTGTCCCGTTCGGGCCTGCCCTGTCCTCTACAAAGCCCACTATTTTTTTGCCTTTGCCACCCTTAACTCACTGCTCAATCCTGTCATCTATACGTGGCGTAGCCGGGACCTTCGGAGGGAGGTGCTGCGGCCCCTGCAGTGCTGGCGGAGAGGGAAGGGAGTGACGGGACGCAGAGGTGGGAACCCTGGTCACCGACTCCTGCCTCTCCGCAGCTCCAGCTCCCTGGAGAGAGGCATGCATATGCCTACATCACCGACATTTCTGGAGGGTAACACAGTGGTCTGAAGGGAAAATGTGAACTGATAGTTAACCAAGCCACAGAGAGCTCTGTGGGGAGAGACCAGGTGACCTCATGATGTCCCTCAGTGCTGCAGGTCTGGAGAAACTGACCACAGCTCATAGGTCAGGTGACCAACGGAGGCACTGACTAATCAGATTGTAGTACTGTGACTGTGGGGATCATTAAGGGTCTAGGGTGACCGCAGGCTGGAGCTTAGGGCTAGACATTTGCCACTTGATACAAAGGGTGTCAGCATTCTGTCTGTCCTATCTTCCAGCCCCCCTGGTTCCCGTCCTGCCGCCTCCTTTTTAGGGCCTCTCTACATAGCCTTGACTGGCTTGAACTTTCTATGCAGACCGGGCTGACCTGGAGCTCACAGCAGTCTATCTACCTGTCTGTGTTCTGAGGGTTGGGTAGCAGCTCACCCAGCTCCTGCCCCCTTCCATAAACAACCTTAGGCCTCTGAAGGAAATGCTGTCTGCAGCGGACCCAAGGCTTCTTCCCTGTCTTTCTGAGGCCTAAATCCACAGCTTCCCCAATTTCATCAACTGCTGCTTCTTCTCTTTCCTTTCATATTCGGGGAAAGGAAACCACTGTGGGGGCAGGGAGGAGGCCTGGCATCCCAGTCTTTATTTTCAGATCTCACTGGCCACTCGCTTTATTGGTGAGCCGAGAGGGATCAGGTGAGGCAGTATGGGGCAGCTGTTGAGGAGACTTTGGGCTCTCACTCTCGGGGAGGTGATGGTCATTCCTGGAACTCCTCCCCCCACACCCAGCCTTTCTCCCCATGAGCTCATCACCTCTTCATCCTATCCCAGGTACCACGGCCCTTAAGGCAGGGCAGCCTTGAGCTGGATGTGGCTGCTTGCAACTTGTCTGTGCTGTTTTTTAAAATTGGGACAGGGTCTCATGTAGCCCAGGTTGGTCTCCAGCTCACTGTGTAGCCAAGACTGGCTGTGGACTTCCGATCCTCCTGCCTCCACTTCTGGAGTGCCAGTATCTGTATCACAGGGGTGTACCACCACCACCTGTCTTGAAAATTGCCATGAATGACATAGTTCACATAGCCATGGGTGGCCAAGGACACTCCTGGGTACTCTTACTGCATCTTCCCTTGAAGGACTTTGCTAAATCCTGTGGAGAAATAGAAAAATCCAATACGGTACAAACTGTATTTATATGTGTCTGTGTGTCAATGTGGGGTCTGTGACCTCCTATCCCAGTGTGGGTGCTGTCTGACCTCTTCTGTGCACATCTGTATCAAGACTGCTAGAAAGATAGACAGGGGTGGGGTGTGTCTGTGGGGGTCTGGCCATGATCAGGCCTCCTGGGAATTGCTGATTCATCTCTCCCACGCATAGAAACCTCTTCCTTGAAGAAATATGTGAAAGAAAAGGCTGAAGAAGGGGAGATTTGGGAGGCAAGGAGCCTGTCGGGAGTGTGTCTCCCCTCATATAGCTTCCCAGATGTCCTCCTTGTGCTGGAAACCCAGATCTGGGCCAATAAACAGTTCAATTTCTCTTGCTGCTGGTGGTTATGTGTGTGTGTGTGTGTGTGTGTGTGTGAGTGTGTGTGTGTGGAAGGCAGAAATTTCTGACCATTCGTGGCCTGCCAAGGCACCCCAGCCATCCCCCACTCCCTCACTCTTAGCTCTGTCTGAGCTGGAATTGCATGCTGTGGCTTCTGAGAAATAACTGGCCAACCTTGACCTTTTCCCTGGCCTGTTGGAAGGCCGTCTGGCTCTTCACAGTGACTCATTCCGCCCAGGGCCACCATGTTTTCCTTCAACGATACACCTTAGCAGGTGGGTTTCCACTCTTCTCCATCCCAAGTCTGTTCACAGTGTGGATGCTGGAGTTGGGGAGTTGGAGAGGTGGTCTTAGGGGGACAAGCAAGCCCAGGCGCCCCTACAGGGTTACTATTTCCCAAACTCAGGGGCCACCATCAATACTTTCTTTTATAAGATTTATTTTTTTAGATTTTCTCTCTCTCTCTCTCTCTCTCTCTCTCTCTCTCTCTCTCTGTGTGTGTGTGTGTGTGTGTGTGTAAGATATGATATTCTGGTATACCTGTGCTTGTAGTGCCTGAGCAGGCCAGGGGCATTGGATTCTATGGTGGTTGTAATTGGCCTGTTTTGCATGCTAGGAACAGAACACAGGTCTTCCAGAAGAGCAGGAAGTGCTCCTAACCATGGAACCATCTCTCCAACCCCTTTTCATATCTCCCACTCCTCCCCAGTTACTGGGGATTCAACCTAGAATGTCAATACGCACAGGGTTTTACTAATTCAGGCTGGCCTCAAATTCACTATGTAGCAGCTGGGGATGGCCTTGAACTTAGGATCCTCTAGCTTCCACCTGCGCTCACCTCCAAAGTGCTGGACTTACACCACCAAGCTAGGGTTATGTTCTACTAAGGATGGAACCCAGGACTCCCTGCCTGCTAGGCCATTGCTCCATCAGCTGAGCAGCCCTGCCTCGATGCTGCCCAGAGGGAAGGGTCTCTAAGAGCCTGTTACAGGGCTGAGGTTAGAGCTCAGAGGCTGAAGCCCCTGCTGTGAAAGTGTGAGGACCAGAGCTGCATCTGTAGCAACCACGTGATAGTGTAAAAACAGTGCAATCTCTGCACTGGGGAAGTGGAGGCAAGCAGTCTCCAAGCAGACCAAGAAAGATCCTGCTTCAATACATAAAGAGAGGAGCTGGGCATGGAGGAACTGGGCATGGTGGCGCACGCCTTTAATCCCAGCACTCGGGAAGCAGAGGCAGAGGCAGGTGGATTTCTGAGTTTGAGGCCAGCCTGGTCTACAGAGTGAGTTCCAGGACAGCCAGGGCTACAAAGAGAAACCCTGTCTCGAAACAAAACAAAATAAATAAATAAATAAACAAAGAGAGGGATAGAGCGGGATACCTGAAGTCAACCTCTCTACACAAGCACTTGCATCTGTGAATTCAGCTATTGTAGACACACACACACACAGGGTCTTTCCAGCCTGGCCTCCAACACAATCCTAGTCCCAGACAGGGTTCAGGTTACCCAACAGTGGTCATTTCTGAGCCATCCAGAAAAGGGAAATTCCAGTAGGGTGAAGGCCTGTGTCCTCTGTCCTCTTGCAGATGTCTCTAACCTTTGGATACTGCAACAGGCAACTGACAGAGTCCATGCACTAGCGTCAAGCCCACAAATTAAAACACGCACATAAATAAATAAACAACAACAAAAAAATCTGTTTTAATTGTTTGATTTTGAAAATTATTCTTTTTTAAAGTTTTAAGTGTGTGTGCACGCATGCACGTGTGTGCATGTGAGGGTAGGTGTCCAGGAAGTCAGAGGAATTGAATCTGGTGGGAGCGGGAGTGGTAGGTGGTTGTTGTGAACTGCCTGATGTGGGTGTTGGGAACCGAACCCATGTCCTCTGTAACAGCAGTAAGCTCTCTTAACCCCTATGTTGTCTCTGATTTTGTGTTGGTCCACATTCATAGCTAACGTAAGATGCACGCAGCCTTTTAGGTCGCATAGGCCTGTGACTTGCTGTGTTTCCTTCCAGTGGCTGCCTTTGTGTGTTGGTTGAGCCTCTTGCCTCCAGCCTCCAGCCTCCAGCCTCCAGCCTCCAGTGAGAATCTTCACCAATGGTCTCTCTCTATCTAATGCTTGGAATCAAGCCCAGGGCTTTTGCACATACTAGCTACACACACACACACACACACACACACACACACACACACACACACACACACAGAGTGAGTTTAACATACTGACCTCAAACTAATTCTTTTCCCCAAATACCCTCATGTTTTCTCTATTTAGGCTCTGGTTAGTGCCCCCTCCTCTGAGGAGCATGCCCTGACTACATCTTCATCGCGGCTCCTCTGCACATCACCTGTCTCACCATTAGAATATGAGCAGCCGGGGCTGGGTGGTGGCTCGATGGGTAAAAAGTACTGTTGTTCAAGCAGAATGATCTGAGTCTAGATCACCTGGCTCAGTTAGCAGAGTGCTCGCTCGCTCGCTGGCTCGCTGGTACACCTAAAGTCCTGCACCCTGTCCCAGCACGGCAAAAAAGGGCCATGTTGGTCCACACCTCTCATCTCTGAACTCAGGAACTGGAGGTAAGAGGATCAGTAAGTAGGTCAAGGTCAGCCTCAGCTACACAGTGAGTTCAAGGCCACCCTGAGCTACAGGAGACCACGTTTAAGCTCTTGCCGGAAGAGTTTTAGGCCAAGGGGGTCTGAGTTGACACGGGGACATGGATTTCACCAGACATTCCCAATAATTAAAAACAAAAACAAAGGCTGGAGGGATGGCTAAGTGATTAAGAGTACAGGCGGCTCTTTCAGAGGACCTGAGTATGATTCCTGGTACCCATATGATAGCTCACAACTGCAAGTTACTCCAGTCCCAGGAAAGCCACTACCTTCTTCTGGGCTCCACAGGTACCAATCAGCACTTGGATCATGCCTATAAACCCAAGACTTGGGAGGCAGAGGCAGGCAGGTCTTCAAGGCTAGCCTGGTCTACCCAGGTGTTCTAAGACTACACAAAGGACCCCTGTTTTGAAAAAAACAAACAAACAAACAAACAAAACCCAAGATAAGTAAACTAAGAAATTAATTAATGAATAAAACTTCATGGTGCGGGGTGGCTCCTTAGGTAAAGATGGTTGGCATCAGTTCCATGAGCCTCAGGGTGGAAGAAGAGAACCGACCTCCACAGGTTCTCTGACTTCAGTGTGTATTGTGACACATGTTCCTGTGCATACACAGAGTGAAGAAATGAGAATGTCAAACACTTCTGAATTTAAAAATCCATGGTCTCCAAAAGTGTCTCTAGCACACTTGTAATTGGCCTTGGGCTGGGGTATGGTTCTGTGACACAGCTCTGGCCAAGCACACACAAGGCCTCGTAGTCCATCACGACCATGGGGTGGATAGCTCTGGGGGGCCTCAGAGGATCTAGTTTTGGTTTCCAGCACCTACACGTGCTTCACAAACATTTGTAACTCCAGTTCCAGAGAATCTGGCAACTTCTGACCGCCACAACACCAAACATGTATGTGCTACCCACTCTGGCAAAGCTCTTGTACACATAAAATAATAAAGGCAAGCATTCTTTCCTTGTTGTTGTTTTGTTTTGTTTTGTTTTGTTTTGTTTTTCAAGACAGGGTTTCTCTGTATAGCCCTGGCTATCCTGGAACTCACTTTGTAGACCAGGCTGGCCTCGAACTCAGAAATCCACCTGCCTCTGCCTCCCAAGTGCTGGGACTAAAGGTATGCACCACTACGCCCATCTTGGAAAGCATTCTTTAGTCCTGTGCAGGGTGATTCATCCATGCTTAAAGTGCTGTTAGCACAAAGCAAAGAGTGAATTTTTTTTTTTCCGAGACAGGGTTTCTCTGTGTAGTCCTGGCTGTCCTGGAACTCACTCTGTAGACCAGGCTGGCCTCGAACTCAGAAATCCATTTGCCTCTGCCTCCCAAATGCTGGGATTAAAGGCGTGCACCACCATACCCAGCTGCATAGAGTGAATTTTAAATTACAGTTAATTAGTTAACTTTTTAAACTTCGTGCTGGAGACGGACCATTATTCTGTAACCCAGGCTGGCCTAGAACTCACTGACCACGTGTGCTGTTATCCTTTGTAATCCCCTACACCAGAAAACCCAATTTCTTCTGAGCTCTCAGCTGAGCTAGTGTCTGTGTGTTGCTCGTCTGCCTTCTCTCCTTCGGAGCTGCTATTTCCTGATTCATAATTGTGAAGGGTCCTGTGGTGAGATCTCCTGACGGTGCAACTTCCTGTGTGACTCAGTCCATTCTCACCAGCTTCGGCGTATTCTCACTCATTATTTAGAAGAAAAAAAAAAGCCAACAAAACAAAACACGAGAAATGAAATAACTTGTCAACATTTTGTTTTATTTCTCTAAACGGTAACCAACACTAGCAGAAAAAGAAGTTTACGCACAATACCAGCATCATGGTTGGTATCAGAAGGGAATCTCCTGGCAGGGGCACTTGCCAGGAAGGCGGATGGCCTTGTTCCATCCTCAGAACCCACATGCTGGAAAGGAAGAACTGACTGTGGTGGGGGGATCCTCTGATCCCGGTGCCCCCCCCACACAATCAATAACGTAGTTAAAATAGTGTTTGTTTGTTCTGTGCAACAGGGTCTCTGTGTAACCCTGGCTGTCCTGACGCTCTCTATGTAGACCAGGCTGGTCCTGAACTCACAGACATCTTCCTGCCTCTGGAGTGCTGGGATTAAAGGTATGTGTCACCACTCTGGTCCCAATTAAAAAAAAAATTTTTTTTAAAGCATCAGAGTTGAAAGCCTCCCATGTGGATTTCTTATGAAGGGGAAATGGAGCTGGACATGGCGGTCACACACTTGAAACCCCGGGTCTTGGCAGGTGGAGGCAGGACGGTCAGATGGCTCAGTTGGTAGAGAGTTTGCCTTGAATGTACAAGGCTCTGGCTTCGCTCCCCAGCACTGAGTAAACCTAGGATGGCTGGGTGGTAAAGCAGCTAGCCACCAAGGAGGACTTACGTTTGGTTCTTCGTGGAGGAAGGAGAGAACCAGCTCCCAAAGTTGTGCTCTGTCACACGTGCTCCACGGCACGTGTGGCTCACACGTCTCACATGTGACTCACACGTCTCACATGTGAGAAATAAATGCACTCTTTTTAAAGTTTGGGGGCTGGAGAGATGGTTAAGAGCACTTGCTGCTCTAGTAGACAAACCAGCTTTGGTTCCCAGCACCCACATGGTGGCTCACAACCATTTGTATCTTCGGTTCTAGGAGATCCGATGCTGCCTTCTGGTCCCTGTGGGTACCAGGCATGCATATGCAGACAGGTAAACCCTCATATACATAGAATAAAAATAATTCAATCTTTTTAGAAAGTTGAATAGATAAACCTGGAGAGGCATGGACCCCTGACATCCCACAGGAGATAGAAGCGAGAGGGTCAGGAAGTTTGTCTCCTGTGATTCATCGCCAGCAGCCACGTGTGGTGTAAGATGGCCTCCAGCCTTTCACGGCCCAGCAGTGTCAGGCAGGCCACCTGACAGTGCACAGCTGTTTTCCCCTTAAAAGCAAAAAACCAAAACACCCTAGCTGTGTTGCTAAGGCTGGCTGGCCTTGAACCTGTAATCCTCCTGCTCAGCCTCCTAAGTGCTAGGAGGACTGCCACATTTAGCTTGTTGTGTCCCCTGCCCCCAGTTCATCAGCCCCCAACCCCCACCCATGTAGCCCAGGCTGACCTCAAACTCACTATGTAAGAGAGAATGCCCTCCCCATTGTACCTGCCTGTGTCCTCCTCCTCAGTGTTGGGGTGACACACCACTAAAGGTGCTTGGGAGGAACGCATGGCCTTGGGTAGCCTTTGCAAGTCCTCCTTCAAAGGGCCTACATCCCCAGTTTCCATCCTATCTCTGTTTGCTCCTGTAATTCAGAGTTCCCAATCTAAGCCTGGGACAGTGGAGGAAAACAGTGGAGGAAACTTCTAGAAACATCTCCAATACCCTGATTGGAAAGCATGGCCCGCTCTGTGCCAGGTACTCTCAATGATTGGTGACTGCCTTTGGCTCCTCTGCTGGGGTTGATTGAGGGTCATTGGAGGAAGGAACCATCAGGTGGAAGCCCTCTTGTTTGATGGCCAGCCCTTATATCTTCTACTCACCCCTGTTCTCAGACTAAGCCACTCTTTGCTGCTTGAGACCGGACACTGCTGTGGCTTGTGTCTTCCAAAAGGTGGGCCACTCCCCGAGCACTCATGGCTGTTCTTCTCCAGGGCTAGAAGTGGGGGAAGGAGCATGGCTGTGGCTCAGGTGATGGGAGGACAGCCCTGTGCAAGTAGGAAGGAGGGTCCCACTTGAAGTGAGTGAGGAAAGACTGGGGTCAGTGCTGAAGACTTAGAACAACACAGTTCTGGGGTGTGCCCTGTGCCCCAGCTTCTCCTCTGTGTACTTTGTCTTTTTGTAACTTTGTCTTTCTGATTTCTGCTATTGGGGTTTCCTATGTGCTAGGTAAGCACTCTGGTACAGAGCTATGTCCCCAGTACTGCCTGTACTTCTGACTGAAGCTGTAACATAGTCCTTCAAGGGGACTGCCAAGCTACCATCCATGGTTTGGTTTCGTTGTAGCCCAGGCTGGCCTAGAACTCCCAATATAATCAAGAATAACTTTCACCTCCTGGTTCTCCTGTTTCCCACAGCCCTTCAGTGCTGAGATTCTGCACTCGTGGCTTATGTAGTTCTGGGTGGATGCTGGGGCTTCCTGCATGCTAGGCTGACGCTCTCCTCACTGAGCCGCACCCCCACCCCTTTCAGCTTATCGCCATGGGGACAGTAAATTAAACTACGAATGGTTATTCCATTTTCTCTTTTCTTTCTTTTTTTCTTTTTTTTCTTTCTCTTTCTTTCTCTCTCTCTCTCTCTCTCTCTCTTTTTTTTTTTTTTTTTTTTTTTTTTTTTACGAGTTCTGTGTAGCCCTGGCTGTCCTGGAACTCACTTTGTAGACCAGGCTGGCCTCGAACTCAGAAATCCGCCTGCCTCTGCCTCTGGATCAAAGGCGTGCGCCACCACGCCCGGCTTCCATTTTTAAGTTGGGAGAACAACCAGCATCTGACAGTCGCTCACGCTCCTGCGGGCAGCACAGGAGGCAGGTTGTGTGCTTATGAACCTTATTAGCACATAGCGCTCCCCGGTTGTCTGGGGCTTCGGGACCTCACGGGCAGAGTTGGTATTTGAATTGTAACAGTACCTGTGGGCCCCACACATTGTAAAAGGCTTACTGTTCAGTCACTTTGTGAAAAGTTTTATGGGGCTGGTGTTCAGTAGGTAGGGTGCTTGCCCAGCATGTACAAAACTCGGGGCTCCACCCCAGAACAGTACCCACCAGGCACGGTGCTGTGTGTAAGTCCTCAATGCACCGGGGTGGTGGAGGCAGGAGGCTCGGGAGGTTAAGGTCCTCTTTGGCTGTGTAGCGTTTTACATCGTGAGCTCCAGGTTTCCCCTGTGCTGCTGCAGGAGCGATCTCCACCCTGAGATCCCACACTCCATTGAGCGAAGTAATTGGCTTGGGTTTGGGGTTGTTGGAAGGAAACTGCTTCGAACATTTTTGCATATTTCATTCAGTTACTATGCAAGGATTCTAAGTACTTGCCGAGTCCACAGGTGGGAATATACTGCATGTCAGTAAATGTTGCCAAACAACTTCCAAAGCGGTTTATTAAAATTTTCAATTAAGAAAAAAAAATTGATCACACTTTCTTTTGTGAGTGTGCATGCATGTGTATGGGTAAGTATATGTCATGATGTGTGCGTCTTGGTTACAGGACACTAGCAGGAAGGAGTCAGGTCTCTTCTTCCACTTTGTGGGACCCAGGGATTGAACTGGGATCTTTGGGCTTGGCAGCAAGCCCCTTTAACCTGCTGAACCATCTACTGGTCCTCACTTTTCAGTTGTAGGTGTATGTTGTGTGAACCACGGCAGGCACCTGTGGAAGTCAGGACAACTTTCAGAAGTTGATTCTCTTCAACCTGTAATTGTGTTCCAGAGTTCAAATGCAGGCTTTTGTGACAAGTGCTCTTACCCACTGGGCCAGCTTACTACACCAGCTGCACCAGTTTTTTACTTCTTGTAGTGCTTAGAAAGTATTCTGATGTTGCTAACATTGAAAATTTTCTTTTTAAAATTTGACCCATCCTGGGGTGTGTTACATGTTAAGAGTGTGTGAGAGAGGGACTGGAGAGATGGCTTAGCGGTTAAGAGCACTGATTGTACTTTCAGAGGTCCTGAGTTCAAATCCCAGCAACCACATGGTGTCTCACAACCATCCCTAATGAGATCTGATCCCCTCTTCTGGTGTGTCTGAAGACAGCTACAGTGTACTGATATATAGATAGATAGGTAGGTAGGTAGATAATAGATAGTGTATGAGAGAAATGATATAGAGGTTTTAATTTGTGTCTCTGATGACTGAGCTTGGCCAACTTCTTTCACCATCTTGTGAGTGAAGTTCTCTCTATCCCTTACTGTCCACACAGGCCCATCCTTGAATTTGGAGTTCTGACTGTAAGTTATAGCTAGCTTTTTATCAGGCCACTTGGTTGCTGTGGAAGTTTGAGGGGACCACCATGAGCTCTGAGAAGCCACTCAGGTGTGGTGAGGGAAGGCCAGGTGTTCTGACGTGTAAACCTTCTCACAGCTTTCTCTCTGTACCTGGGGATGAGGCCAGGCTGGCATCAGAGGAGGAAGCCAGGAGCCTAGGGATAGGGAGGGCACCTGGAGGGGCAGTTTGCCAGCTGCCCGTAAAACAGGCAGGTGCTGGAGCCAGTCCCTGTGATGCCAGGCAGAGTTCTGGGCTTTGCTCGGATGGGGGCTCTCAAGAAGGTGGCTGTCTAGCATACTTGACAATATCTGCATTCCTGACTTGGACAAGTTATTTGAGCCTGGAGAAAGGTTTGGTATGTATGCCATCATACCCAGCTTGAAAGTAGCTCTTAAAAATTACACTTGGTAGCCAAGTGGTCCTGGCAAACACCTTTAATCCCAGCATTCTGGAGATAGAGGCAGGCAGTTCTGAGTTCAAAGCTAGCCTGGTTTACAGAGGGGAGGTCCATGATAGCCAAGGCTACACAGAGAAACCTTATTTTGAAAAAACAAACCAAAACAAAAAACAAAACAAAACAAAAAACAAAAACCAACCAACCAAAAAAAAAAAAAAAACCCCAAAACAAACAAAACAACCAACCAACCAAAACCAAAACAACAACAACAAAAGCCATTTGTTTGGAAGTTTATGCTGTTGTACTTGTATTTTTTTGGTGTTGGGCACAGAATCCAGAATAGGCTCTTATCACTGAGCCACATGTAGCCTTTTGTATATTTCAAGTATCCCATCAATTTGTCAAGTTGGGTAGACTATGGACTGTAGACTGTAAACTACTTTTGCATCTTGATCTAGTTTGGGCCCCAGTTTTCCTTTGTAAAATGTAATGACAGGATTGTGAAACGAAAAATAGCTTTGTTTTAGAAAAACACTTAGCTGGGTGTGGTGGCGCACGCCTTTAATCCCAGCACTCGGGAGGCAGAGGCAGGTGGATCTCTTGAGTTCGAGGCCAGCCTGGTCTACAGAGTGAGTTCCAGGACAGCCGGGGCTATACAGAGAAACCCTGTCTCGAAAAACCAAAAAAAAAAAAAGAAAAACCCTTTTATAACTAGAGTTGTGCCTTGTCTGTGTATCAGGCAACCCCTGAGATCTATGTGGGGATTCAGCAGGTAGCTGTACTTGGCTCACCATGGTTTTGTATTAATAAAGTTTTATTGGGACACAGTCAGGATAATGACTTCTCTATAGCTATTTGACTTCAGTGGGTGCAGCTCTGAGTATGTGGTTCACAAAACCTTCAATATCCCTTTGTCTGTGAAAGTTTGACCTCCACTCCAGTGAGGCAGATGGTAAAAGACTCTGGCCCTGGCTACTAAGAATGGTGTCTGGTAGGAGTAACAGGTGGCTTCCATGTGGTCTGAGGGAGTTTTGGTGGAAATATTTGGGGCTGTACAAATCTTACCAGAGAATGTTCTGGGTAGAAACGATGGAAGCCCTGGGGCACTTGAAATGGTAAGTGGTCAATGGAGCCATGCCCAGTGGAGGGCGTGTGTGCCCAGCTAGCGTTCTGCAGATGGGACAAATGCTTGCTTGATTCTTTTTATTATATATATATATATATATATATATATATATATATATATATATATATATTTAAATCTGGTGTAGGAAGGTTCCTAACATGTACTGTGGTGCATGTGTGGAAGTCAGGACAGCTTGGAGACGGTCCTCTCCTTCCCCCTCCGCCATGCAGCTCAGGACATCAGGATGGGGTGGCAGCTTGGCCATCCTGCCAGCCCAGATTCCACACTTTTCATTCTCCTCTAGGCAGGAGTTGCTAATGAAGCAGCTGTCCCTGGAAGCTGGCTGGGAATCTGGCTGGTGAGGGCCAGGTTCAATGTTAGCATCCCTAGTATGCATGGGCCTCACTCCCAGGACCCTGCTCCTTGACTGGAAGCAACTGAACAAGAAACCTGCCCATCTGTGCCCTTCCTTTCTTTCCAAAGTGGTTTCTGGGTGGCAGGGCTAGGTTCTGGCTGATTGAAGGCTTCCCTCTGAGATTACTGGTTACCCTACTCTGCCCTTCTATCTTTCCTCCTTTTCCCAGTGGTGTCCCTGTGGCCTATGATAGGCTGAGCATCTTGTCAAACCTACAATCCGAAATTGCCCATTGCACTTGAGGAGGCACTGAAGTAGATATATATTCCTGGTCCCTGGAGTCTGTCTCTGTCTCTGTGTCTGTCTGTCTCTCTGTGTCTGTCTGTCTCTCTGTGTCTGTCTGTCTCTCTGTGTCTGTCTGTCTCTCTGTGTCTGTCTGTCTCTGTCTCTCTCGTACTGCTTGCTCTCTTTGGGTCTATTTCCCTCTGTATCTGTTTGTCTGACTCTTTTTTTTGTTTGTTTTTGTTTTTCGAGACAGGGTTTCTCTGTGTAGCCCTGGCTGTCCTGGAACTCACTCTGTAGACCAGGCTGGCCTTGAACTCAGAAATCCGCCTGCCGCTGCCTCCCAAGTGCTAGGATTAAAGGTGTGCACCACTACCGCTGGGCTCTTCTCTCCTTTCTTCTCCCTGTCTTTCTCTGTCTGTGTCTCTGTCTGTCTGTCTATCTGTCTGTCTGTCTGTCTCTCCTTTAGACAAGGTCCTGAATCTCACTATGTAATGAGGCTGGCTCCAATCTCCCAATCTTCCTGCATTAGATGCTAAGTGCTAGAATAGATGTCTTTTATCATGCCTGCCTCAGGATTTTTTTTTTTTTTTTATTTTATGTATATGAGTACACTGTTGCTGTCTTCAGAGACACCAGAAGAGGGCATCAAATCCCCATTACAGATGGTTGTGAGCCACCATGTGGTTGCTGGGAATTGAACTCAGGACCTCTGGAAGAGCAGTCAGTGCTCTTAACTACTGAGCCATCTCTCCATCCCCAGTGCCTCAGGATTTTTAAAGTTAGGTTTGTTGGGAAAAGTTCTTTAACAATTTCACATTTGTGTACATGTGCGTGGGTATGTGATGTCAACTTACACACATGGTCAGAGGGAGACTACTTCTGGCTCAGTTCTCTCAGCTGTCTTTCTGGTCCTCGGTCATTCTTTTATTCATCTGGTGCTAGGGATGACTCCCAAGGCTTCTGCTGTGAGGTTAATATTCTGCTGTTGAACTGTATATTCTAAATCCTTCCATACCATGTGGAAGGTAAATAGAAAATATCATTTCTCTGCGATCTGCTTTTTTTTTTTTTATTAAACCCAGATGGCAGAAGTGGTTCCTGGCCTTACCACTATACTACTTCATTGGTATATTGGTCCAGTTCACTTCTGAATTATCTTTTTAAGGAGGTGATTTCAGCTCTGATAGATGAAGCCACTGAGGAAGAGTCCAGATGGTGTGCTCATGGTCGTTTTAGAGGACAAGGGGGTGAAGATGGGGTTAGACGGGAGGCCTTTTGTTTAAGGGTTCATGTATTTCTTACCAAAATGGTAACAAAAGATGAGCAGAAGGGGAGGGGGATAGAGTTATGCCTATAGTTTCTCCTTCTGAAGATGTAAGTTCCAGAAATATGGATCATGGACATATAGTTAGACACTACAGAACCACACATTTCATCTTCCAGTGAAGATGGTAGTTACAGTGGGGCATACCCATAAATCCATCACTCAAGACCAGAGAGAGGCAGGAGGTCTGAACTTTAAGATCAACCATATTATCTATTGTATAGATAGTAAAGTCAAGCCTATCTTGGGTTAAAAAATTGTTGGTGCATTTAAGAGCAGTGTCCACAGCGGCCTTCCCCTGGAAGTGGAGTTACAGGGCTTCGAGTGGCTGGATGTGGGTGGGTGCTCTCCAGGGAGGAAGCTAGCCACTGCGCAGACAAGCCCACTTTTGTTTGTTTTGTTTTGAGACTGGCTTTCTCTGTGTGGCTCTGGCTGTCCTAGAACTCCACTGTATAGACTTGGCTGACCTCAAACTGAGATCTGCCTGCCTCTGCCTCCTTAGTGTAAGGGACTGCAGGCATGCGCCACCACCGCCTACCTTTTTCCTTTTTCAAGAAGATTTTGTTTTTAGACCAGGCTCAATACACAGAGATCCTCTGGCTTTTGCATTCTGAGTGCTGGAATCAAATGCATGCATGCCACAGCCTCTGCCAGACTCAAAAGATTTTTTTTTTTTTAAAGTTGTGTTTGTGCATGTGAGTGCAATGCCCATAGAGGCCAGAAGAGGCTGTAGGACCCCCTGGAAGTGGAATTACAGGGGCTTGGAGCGGCTGGATGCGGGTGCTGGCAAGCAAACCAGAGTCATCCTCTGCAAGAGCAGCACTACCTGCTCTCAAGTGCCGAGCCACCTCTTCAGGCAAGGGGGAGGTGGGTGGCGCCAGTCGCAGCACGGACGAGCCCACTATAGCCAGGAGGTGTGGGTGCCTCCGTTGCGCGCATGCGCACTCCCTTCGGGCATAGCATGGTCTTCCCCCACTCTCTTGCCCTGTGTGGTACATGCTGCTTCCGCTTGCGCCGCCCCCTCCCAATTGGTTTCCGCGCGCGCGAAAAAGCCGGGGTCTCGTTCAGAGCTGTTCTGTCGTCTGCAACCTGCAAGATGCCAGCGCGAACAGCTCCAGCCCGAGTGCCTGCGCTTGCCTCCCCGGCAGGCTCGCTCCCGGACCATGTCCGCAGGCGGTAGGTGCCACGCAGGGTGGGGGTGAGGGGCGGGACCGATGCCGAGGCATATATTGGGGGTATCTCCGGGTGGCCCTGCGGCCGCTGACAGCCAGGGCGCGCATGCGCGGGGCAGCGTTTGGCGCGGGCTGTGCTTCCTGTCGCGCGTGCCCTTAGCTGTTGGCGCCAAAATGGGTGGGGGCCGGGGTGCTGGCAAGCCCATTGACTGGGAGCTTGAGGGAGCAAGGGGATCAGCCCTCTGAAATAGAACAAGCTTGGGGACACCCTCAGGGGTTCCCCTCTTTGGTCAGCCAGGCTCCTGGGTGTGCAGGAAGTGCCCCTCTCCCGGCCTGTGGACACCCTGAAGCCCCCACTCCGCTCCAGCCTCCACTTCCGGTGCCCTGCAGATCCCGCCGCGCCCACCCGAGGGTCCCTCCGCCGGTTCCCCTGGCCCTGGTTCAGAAGGGCCCTCCTTCCCAGCCCCGCTGTCAAGTCCTAGGACCTTTTCTCTCTCATCCTGCCGGGCCGGGCCTGGGCAGCTTGAAGCCCTCGTGGGATTTTGTTTTGTTTTCATCCTAACGTAAAGGAGCTCCTGCGATCCTGGAGCTATCAAAGAGACTCTGCCTGGAAAGAGCTGGTGCTGCAGAATGGGCCCTCCACTTTGGCAGTGACATAACTCTGTCCCGAGATCCCAGAGCAATCGAGGAAACCTTTAACTCCATTCAAAGTGTTTATCAGGGGGAAGGAAAGATGAATGGTAGTGAGATGTCTCGGCCCCCGCCCTATTATTTTAGCCCCTGTAAACCAGTTCTTTCGGTCCTGGCGCCATCGAGGAAGCTTTTTACATTGTCCAGTGTTTATTTCGAGGAGTGAGGGATGGCAGGTAAAGTCCCCCATTTCAGTGCATATGAATCCCCCCTCTCCCCCCCCCCTCCCCAAGCAATCAAGGAAGACCTGGGTAATGGGCCCTCCACTAGTACCTTCCACGCCTCCATGAGGACGGCTGTGTGCAAGGATTGGCGGGAACACTGGATCCCGCTTCCTGTTCCAGAAGGGCATCGTCAATCCGTTCATTCCTGAAAGCTTGTCCCGCGCGTCATTGAGCATTAGTCATAGGTGCCCTGCTAGTGCTGGACACATCCCAACCCGATTCTGAGTCTGCTTTTGCTATCCCGGGGGTTAGTTTACTGGGGTGATGCCAGGCCGATTCCCATTTGAGCTTTGGGGGATAAAGTGGGAGAAGCGGCTGAATTCCCCTTGTCAAACACCCCTGCCCCCAGCTCGCCCCCAGGGTTGGACCTGAAGCTCTGTACTGAGCTACACCTTCAGCCCTTTCACTTGTATTGGAGACTGGCCTGGGATTCTCTCTCTCTCTCTCTGCCTGTGTCTTCTCAGTGCTGGGATTACTGACATGTGCCATCATGATGGTTTGGGTTCGTTTTTTGAATGCTTGTTTTTTGATTGTATAGGCATAAAAATCTGAAGCCTTTGTGAGACACCTCAACAGATTTCTTTTTACTACCAAAAAATACATACATAATTAAAGTATTTGGTTTTTTAAAGTTAGACAGTCTGTAACCTGCCTTTCTGTCTTTTGTCTTTCCTGTTCTCGGGTTGGTTGGTTTACCTGTGTATGCTTTGTTTTCATTTCCAGGAAGGGATTCCTGTAGGCCAAGCTAGCCTCCGGCTGGCCGTCTAACCCAGGCTAGCCTTGGTCTTTTGTATCTACCCAAGTGCTGGGATTACAGGAATGTGACACTGTGCCTAGCTTAGCTTTTCTTGATTTAGAAAAACTTACTAGCAAAATATCTACAGTATGAGATTTGAGAGGTACCTGCATTTGGGAGGATAGTCCAGGAGCTGAGTAGGCCTCGAGGTAGCTTCCGTCCATGCTGCTATTCTGTATTTAAATGGCAGTTTGTTTAAATAGAAGTGTGCATAGTTCCTCTGGATATATAAAATATAGTATCTTCAACATTTGGATTGTAAGTCTTTAAGTGTGTATGTGGGTCTATGCTACAGCTTGTGTGGCAGTCAGGACCCCTTGCAGGAACTGGCCTTTCCACAAGATTCTGGGTATGGGAACTCAGACCATCAAGCTTGGTAGCATTCCTCTTATCTCACCAGCCCCAGACTGACAGTTTCTCTGAAATATAGTAAACCTTGTGTCATTCAAAAATCAAATCATGCTTTTTAGTGAGATGTTGTGGCCATGGCCTGTAACATCAGGAGGCAGGAGCAGGAGGGTCACAAGTTAGAATTCAACTAAGGTCTCATTTCAGACATTCACACCTTGCAAGGTGAGGGATTTCTTTTCCTGAGCAGGGGGTGTCCTTTCCATAGCTGAGATTCCTTGGTTGGCATGGGTTTTTCATTTCTTTCAGTTTTTTTAAATTAAAACTTGTTTTCCAGGCACGGTTTCTGTGTAGTTCATCTGGTCTTGATCTTGCCACGCTCGTGCCTCTGGAGTGATGCGTGTTACATGCTTGGCTTGCTTTTAACTTATTTTTTGTTAAACCTGTGTATAAGTGGTGTGTGTGATATACATATATACACATATATATGTACATATACACGAAGGTATGTGTTAGGGGACAGCTTTTTAATTTTCTGTGCATATGCACCACAGTGGCATATAGAGGTCTTCGTGGCAGTTAGGGGTCTTTGTGGTGTTTATTACTCTCTCACCTCTATGTGGATTTGGGATCAAACTGAGGCTTGTCAAGAATGTGTAACAAGTGCCCGTCTCACCAAGCCATGGGTAACTACGTTTATCTGTTTGTCTGTACAGTGTATGGATGGAGTTGGAAAACGCCTTTCTTGAGTCAGTTCTTAGGGGTCCTGGAGATGGATCTCAGGTCGTGGGACGTGACAACCTGTGTCTTTGTCTGTGGAGCCATTTCATCTGACCGTAAACTTTTATTTCATTTTGAGACAGGGTCTTACCATGTAGCCTCAGCTAACTTGGAACTCTGTAGACCAGATTGCCCTTGAACTCAAATATCCACCTGCCTTTGCCTCTTGAATACTGGGCTTAGAGACATGTGCTATTATGGCCAGCTTAAAAAGCTTTATCTATCTATCTACCTATCTATCTATCTATTTTAGAATTACATTTGAACTTTTTGGAATTGGTTTCTTGCCTTCTACCTTATGCTGAGAGGGGGGGGGGTGGTGGAGGAGGCAGGTTGATTACTTGTGTAGGTGCTTTGCTGTGAGTCTCTGTGCACCACGTGTGTGCCTGGTGCTGGAGCCCTACAAATGGATTTTCACTTTCAACCTTACTTGCTTTTTGGATTTTGTTTGTTTGAGACAAGGTTTCACTATAGAACCCCAGCTGTTGTAGAACTTGGCCTGGAGCTAACAAACCCTTCTCCTACCTGTGCCTCTGAGTAGGGGACTGATAACCTTTGCTTTGGGACCATTTGCTTATAACCTTGCAGCACTTGATTCAGTTAGTCTGCCTGGCCAGCAGGCTCAGGGGACCTTTCTCAGGTCCATGCCTGTCTTTTTGAGTTTTGAGATCCAAACTCCTGTCCTTGTGCTTGTGTGACAGTCACTTCACTGACCTCCGAAGCCCTTTTCTGATGGAGTTTTCCAGACAGTTGGGTAGCTGGGGCTGGCCTCCCATTTCCTGTGTAGCTTAAGACGGCATGAACTCCTCATCCTCCTGCCTCCACTACAGGCGCTGGCGTCCGTGGCTTCTGTGGAGCCTCAGCTGCGCTAAGCAAGCGCTCCAGGTGCTGATTTTCTCCCTCTCTGTATTTAGGATCACGCTGCAGAAGGCTGATACAGCATGGCTTAACTCATTAGGAGGCGGGCCGAGTTCTAGGACTTAAACTTTATTTTTGCTGTGCTGAAGTTGATCTCAGGCCTGTATATCTGTTAGCTCTCTGGTGGAGGGGGTGGGGAGTGGGGGTACCTCTCTCTGCAGCAGATCCTATGCTGTCCCTTACAGTGGTGTAGTTGTCATTTTTTGTTTGTTTGTTTTCGAGACAGGGTTTCTCTGTATAGCCCTGGCTGTCCTGGAACTCACTTTGTAGACCAGGCTGGCCTCGAACTCAGAAATCCCCCTGCCTCTGCCTCCCGAGTGCTGGGATTAAAGGCCTGCGCCACCACGCCCGGCTGCAGTTGTCATCTTAATCTTGGTGCCCTGTCCATGTCCATTTATTTATCTGTGTGTGTCATGTGCATGCATGTGCCCATTAGAGACCACAGGAAGGGGTTGGGTCCCTCGGAGCTGGAGTTACATAGGGAGAGGGTGCTTGCTGTAAGCTGCCTGACCCAGGTGCAGAGCAATGCGGCCACGAAGCAGTCTCTCTAGGGCTCCCCATCCATTCTGGGCGGGGGTGGGGGGTTACTGGGGTTAGAACTCAGGGCAGCTATTTTACCACTCAGTGAGCTATCTGAAAAATGGGGCTGGGGCTGACTGCTCCTCAGGGTTCTGTAGGCCTGCTGAACTCGTGGTAGTAGGTTAGGTCTCCACCCTGGGCCATCGCAGCAGTGAGCAGGGAGTGTCTACAATATATTCAGGTACGCTGTGCAGTAGACTGTTGGATTTTATTCCAAGCTCGCTTGTAGAATGATCTAGGCTTGTTCTTTCTGCAGTTTGCCTAGGCGGTTTGTGTGCCAGATCTCAAGTCACCCTTCTGTTTTTAAACTGGGTCTTTGTAGCCCAGTCCATTTAACTCTCTGACCTGCTGCCTCAGCCTTCTGAGTGCTGCTGGGGTTGCCGGCATGAGCCGCCAAGCCTGGTTTAGCATGTAGCTCTTTTCTCAGAGGTTGAGGTGACTTTCTGTCTATCTTCTCAGTGTGGCAGTGGAGCTGGGGCTCTCAGACATGCCAGGCAGGTGCTGTGCCTCTGAGCCACACCTTGGGACAGACACTTGCTGTTCTCTTGCTCTCGTTCTGTAGGTCAGGAATTGAGGGGTAGGATGGGTAGAGAAGAAACCTAGATGTCCTGGGCTGGATTCCTTCTGGAAACGGGCAGGGAGTCTGTCCTCCTGGGGAGCTGACTTCTAGTTTCTTGCTGTTTGTGGGAAATGTTTTTGTTTTTCATGGCAGGGTTTATCTCTGTAGCCCTGGCTGAGAATGTAGATCAGGCTGGCCTTGAACTCGGATCACCTGCCTGCTTGCCACTGCCTCCCAAGTGCTGGAAACAAGGCATGTGCCACCGTGCTTGGCCCTAATTTCTTTTTTGTAATTTCAAGGCAGGGTCTAGTTGTATACTTCCAGGTGATCTTGAACTCGGCTTCCCTCCTGCAGCCTTGTGAGCCTGTGCCAGGTGTGTATTACATCTGCATACGTATGCCTGTGTATGAGGGCAGCTGTGCTCCTCAGCATGCATATAGACATCTGAGGGCTATCCTAACATAATTTTTATTAACTAAATTGTAGTTACTACACTGGGGGGGTTGTTACTGTACTGGGGTATGTGTGAAGGTCAGAGGTCAGATTGTTGGCATTGACACACTTTCATCTTTGTGTGGATTCTGAGGATCAAATTTAAGTTTTTGGACTTGTACGGTAAACTCTTAACGACTGAGCTAGCTCTCCCCCCCCCACGCACACACACACACACACACACACACAGAGTACATTTATTGGTATATTTAGTGTGTGCGTGTGCATGTGTTGCCAGGCCAGAGGTCACTGTTGGTTGTCTTCCAAAATTATCTCCATTTTATTTTTTGAGATCTTTCTCACATGGGCTGGAGAGATGGCTCAGAAGTTAAGAGGACTGCTTTCTCTTCCAGAGGTCCCAAGTTCAATTTCCAGCAAGCACATGGTGACTTACAACCATCTCTAATGAGATCTGGTGCTCTCTTCTGGCCTGCAGGCATGCATGCTGTATACATAAATAACCTTTTTAAAAAAATCTTCTCGGTGAGCCCAGAGCTCTTCTTTGATCAGGTTGGCTAGCTGTCGAACCTAGGGTCATTTTCTCCGCTTGCAGGTTTTAACGTGGGTCCAGGAATCCTCACTTGGGCCCTTGCTGAGTCATCCCGTCCCTCTTCATTGTGGCTTCAGACTTGTTATGTAACTGAGGGTGACCTGAGCCTCGTGATGTTCCTGCCTCGGCCTCTTGAGTGTTGGAGTTGCGGGTGTGCACCGCTGTGTCTGGCTAAGTCCAAACTGAGTAGTCTCCAGCTTCTGAAACTGTCTGACAGGGTGACTCCTATCCCTCAGTCTTTCCTGCCACCACCTCCACTTTAGAGCCAGCCTCTTAGGCCAAGTCCCTGTCTCTGACCCTTCCTCCATGTTTTAGTACCTTTTGCAGTGCAGCTAGAAGGTTCTGTGCCGATGGAGCGGAGTGATTAGGCCATGCTGATTGTCCCTGATAAGCTTCCCATCTTTCATTCGAAAATGCTGGAATCTTAGTCACATCTGCAGAGTCGCTGTTGCCAAATAAGTTAGAGTCATGAGTCCTGGGTTCTGAGCAACAGCATCTTGTGAGAAGGGACGACATCATTTTGCTACCCAAGATATTATCTGATTCATCAGCCGGCCTCACCCCATTTGCCTTGTCAGAGGCAGGGGGCCGGGTGTAGCTGGGTGGGAGAGAGTGCTTCAGCATATTCAAGGCCCTGACTTCCACCCCAGCAGCAGACAGAAAAGGCAGGGCTCTAGAACAGGCCCTGTTGTGTTACCAAGTTGGGTTTCAGACGAGCATTTCTGGTTTAGGATGTTGAAATAACAACCTTTGCAATCTCTCCAGTTCATGTTTCTGTCAGACAAATTTTCCCTAAAAGTATGGCTCCGATGTGGTCTTTCCTCTCATGTGGTTCTTTTGATGGCCTTGCAACAAGATGACTACTGAGTGTCTCCCACAGTTGCTGGCCCCTCTCTGGACTTACCTTTTCTGTCCGACACTGTTAGGGCTGTTTTCGGGTTGTCTTAGAAGCAGCTTCCACCCTGGGGCCACCTAGGTCACCCCTTCATGCTGTAGGGCTTGTTCCTTCTCCAGGGAAGAGTGTTTTATGTTTTGTTGTTTTTCCTTTTGAGACAGGGTTTCTGTGTAGCCCTGGCTGTCCTAGAACTTGCCCTGTAGACCAGGCTGGTCTTGAGCTCAGAGCTGCCTGCCTCTGCCTCCCGAGTGCTGGGGTTAAAGGCGCGTGCCACTGTGGCCCCACTAAAGAGCTCAAGATTTAACTGTTCATCTTCCTTAGATGTGCTAAGATTGGGTCTGGTGTGTGTGTGTACACGGCATGCATGTGGAGGGTCAGGGCTGCAGTAGGAGGTCCTTCCCACCCCCTTGGTTGCACTCTGGTCAGGCTTGGTGGGAGGTGCCTATACCTCAACACTGGCTGCTCTCCGGGAACCCTACATTATCTTGAGGTAGGATGGAGCCATACAATCCAGGCTGGTCTGGAACTTGTCATCCTCCTGCCTCTACCTCTTTGAGTGTTAGCATTCCAGTTCAGTGCTGCTGCACCTGGCTATGTTTGCCTGCCTTTTCAAGGTTTATGTATAGTTTATCTTCTTAGATGACTAGCTTGTTGAAAGTAGTTATGAATGAATCATAGCCTGTAAGGTCCGCATGGGGCTAAGGTGGACTTTGTCATTCAGTGTGTTTGCTTTTTGTAGCCTGGGCTAGCCCATGAACTCCCCATCCTGAGTGCTAGGATCCAGGCCTGTACTACCATGCCTGACTGAGTCTGTCTTGGAGGAATCTCAGGATCTAGAGGCTGCTGAGCAATGGTCACAGTAGCTGTGTCCCACCACGATTTTAAGTGCACATCACTGGGTTTGGGAGTGTGACTCAGTAGTGGGCCTCTTGCCCAACACATAGGAGTTTCTGATTTCATCCGAGCTCAGGTGGGGCATAAAAGGGACAAGACAGTCACATGGGCTGTTGTAGCAGCTGTGTTTATGCCTCTGGCCACAAAGGTCCACTTGTGCAGCTGCCTTTCTTTGAGTCTTGCCTTTGGCTAAGAACTGTAGGTTACTTACTGTGGGATGACTGTTGCCGGGCTGGCCTGAGCTCCTTCCTGGAAGAGTTTTCTTTTCATCTGGGTGCTGGGATAGAACTCGGGGTGTTGTGTGTGTTAGGCAGTGTGCTCTGCCACACTCTAGCCTGAGCTAAAACAATCACCTTATTTTAGTTATTTACGTGAAGCCAGACTAGTCTTAAGCTCAATAGGTAGTCTAGGTGGCCCTGTATTCTTGTATCTCTTTCCCCCTCTAACTCCCAAGAGCTGGGCTCACAGGTGTGTGTTACCACACCTGGGTTACTGGGTGCTGGGGATGGAACCCAAAATGTGCATCCCCGGCAAGCATTCTCAAGGCCCCAGCTGCCAGGAGCTAAGTCCCTGCTCTACTGTAGCTAGCCACGGTCCAGCTGCAGGGTATAGAGCATCTTTCCTAAGCAAAGACCTGGGGGCTGACTGTCAGGCTGGTAGGCAGGTCCCTATCTGCTAATATGAGTCTAGTTACCCAGCTTGTTGCCTACTTCCTCTCTCAGGGGTCTAGCATGAATGCAGTGGGCACCCCGGTACAGGAGTGGTACTAGAAGGAGGGGGCAGGACCTGCCAGTAACAGTAATTAGAGTAACCATGGTGACCCTGGTCCTGCAGCTGCCGGGAAGGCTGGATCTGCCTTCTAGTTACTGAAACCTGAGAAGCCAGACTTGGAAGCTGCTGAGATGGGACAGAGATGCACAGGCCAGGCCCTTGTGGTGCTTCTCTGACAGACACCCACCTAGCTGGTTAGACCTGTTCACCCTCTACTGCCCCCAGGCTCCCAGGCTGAGTAACAGGTGGCCTCTTCTGGGTCTTTTCCTTTTCCTTCTAGTCTTTCTCCCCTGACCAGAGAGGCAAGAGAGTCTTCAGCAGTTGGGACCAGTTCTTTGCAGACAAGCCCAGTAGAATGCTGTGCGGCTGTGCTTAGATACACATTCTGGAGGCTGAGTTCCGGGATCCTGGCCTACAGTATTGTGTCTCCCTGTGCAGTGCGGTGCGTGGAATCCCAGGCCTCCACATGCCTGCCGGGCCACCGCACTCTTACTCCTGAGCTGCGTTCTCAGCTCGCCAGTTCACCTCCAGCTCCTCAGTGTGTGGCTGTGGGCAAGCCCGATGGCCTGGGCCTCCTTTCCCATTTATTCAGTTCTGCAGGAGAGGGCTGCCAGCCATACATGGCCTTGAGGAGCCATCAGCTGGCTGGGTCCTACAATGCAGCCATGACTCATGCTGACATCATGCATGCTGTGGCAGGCCTTTTAGGAGCTGACCCAGTTAGGGAAGACAGCTGTAGGTCATCCAGGTTAGAGATGGACCCTGACTGACAGCTCCTCATGTCTTTTCTTGTATATTTTCCCTCTGCTTGGAAACAGGGTCTCCTGTAGTCCAAGCTAGCCTCAAACTCACAGTACAACCAAGGATGACTCTGAATTTTTGAACCAACCCCTTCATGCTGAGTCCTGGAATTATAGGAAGTACCACAATACCTAGTTTATGAAGAGCTAGGGCTGGAACCCAGTGCCTCATGCGTGCTCTGCAAGCACTCTTCTGGCTGAGCCCTATCTCCAGCCCTGTTGTTTGAGGGATGGTCTCACTATGTAATCCAGGCCATGATCTGTGTGCCAGTCTGGCAGTGTGAGCAGCTATCTAATATAGCTCCTGGGCTGACCTTACCCCTTTCTGGTAGAATGCTGTGTGCGCTTGCTCAGGTTACTAAGGACATCGTAGGAAGGCGCAGCAGAACGTACTAGAAATTCAGGTGTGGTGGGGCATGATTGTAGTATTAGCATTTGGGAGGTGGAGGCAGGAGGAGTAGGAGATGAAGACAGTCTCGGCCACACAGCTGTGAGACTCACCTCTATACAACAGCCAAAAAAGTTGATGCTAGACACCAGGTGCAGGGGCAGAAGAGGGGGCCGTGTTGCCGCAACACTCAAACATGTTCATTCCTCTTTCCCCTTTTTCTTTCCCTTTTCTTTTTGAGGATACAATTCTCACTGTTACCCAGGTTGGCTGCAAAGTTACAGGCTTGAGTGATCCTCCTGCCTCAGCAGGAGGCTAATGCCATACCACACCCCACGCCCCCCAGTTTTTTGTTTTAGATTGATTTTCAGAGGTAAATGAAGTTACTTATTTATTTCCTTTACCCAGGCTCAAAGACTTGGAAAGAGATGGCTTAACAGAAAAGGTAAACTGCTCTTCCTGTGTGTACTTTGTGTGCTTTTGCGTGTGTTCATGTGTGCGTGTGTGTGCGCGTGTGTGAGTAGGTGTGTGTGCGTGTGTGAGTAGCTGCGTGTGTGTGTGTGTGTGTGTGTGTGTGTGTGTGTGTGAGGTGTGTGTGCGTGTGTGAGTAGGTGTGTGTGCGTGTGTGAGTAGCTGCGTGTGTAAGTAGCTATATGCAATTAGGTGGGTACAGAGGCTAGGGGGTTGGCATTGGGTCACTGTGCACTTTATTTACTGAGGTAGAGACCACTGAGTCGGAAACTCATGGGTTCAGCTAGTCTAAAGCATCAGCTTGGTCTGGGAATCCTATCTGCCCAAATGCTGAGATTGTAGGCTGGCTACTCTGTCTGCCAAGCTTTTATGCTAGCCCTAGGCTTCATGCTTACACAGCACGTGTCTGAGTGTCCGAGCTGTTGCCCGAGGCCTCTGGGGTTGGTTGGGTTTTTGTTGTTGTTGGTTTTGTTTTGAGGCAGGATTTTGATCCATAGTTGGGCTGACCTGGAACTTAGTAGGTAGTTCAGACTGGCTTTAAATTTACAGCACCCCTCCTTGTCTAAGCTACCTGAGTGTTGAGATCTCGGGCATCCTACACTATGCGTGCCTGACCTGTATTTAGTTTTTAGCAGAGCCAGGGCTGCCTTTGGCCCCAGCTGCTGGGGCAGTTAGGCATCTTAGTTATGCATTAGTTTGTTAATTGCTAGCTTGGAAGTTTGGGGTTCCTCAGCTCTGTTCTTCCTACAGGAGTGTGTGAGGGAGAAATTAAACTTACTGCATGAATTCCTGCAAACAGAAATAAAAAGCCAGTTGTGTGACTTGGAAACCAAATTACATAAAGAGGAATTATCTGAGGTAAGTCTGTCCTTTTTCCCAGTTTCCAGAAAGCTACCTGCTTGTGACCAGAGGCAGAGGCCCCTGTGTGTCCTACTGTGATGTCTTCCTACTAAGATATCCTTTCCTGTTGTAGGAAGGCTACCTGGCTAAAGTCAAGTCCCTCTTAAATAAGGATTTGTCCTTGGAGAACGGAACACACACTCTCACTCAAAAAGCCAACGGTTGTCCCGCCAACGGGAGCCGGCCAACCTGGAGAGCAGAAATGGCAGACTCAAATAGATCCCCAAGATCCAGGCCCAAGCCTCGGGGACCCAGGAGAAGCAAGTCGGACAGTGACACCCTTTGTAAGGACACGAGACATACTGGTTTGTTGGTTGTTTTGGGTTTTCTGGTTGTTTTTAAGACGGTACCTGTCAGTATAGGTCAGCCTGGCCTTAGAAGTCTGTCCTGCTTCAGCCCCCTGAGTGCTGGTGTGATAGGCCTATGCTGTCTCACAGGTCTCAGTTGACTTGTTTGCATCTTGGAGGCTGTGGTTCATTTGAAGAGTCAGGCCACTTGAACCATGGCACGTACCACATGTATTCTAGTTGTTTGTTTCTGGTGCTGAGAAGGAAGCCTAAGGCCTCGAACACTAAGCCCATGCTGACACTCAGCTGCGTGTCTGTGCCCCTGCCTCTGGAGTGCTAGTGGTATAACCCAGGACCTGGGTGTGCTAGGGAAGGGCACATCTATCTGCCAAGCCCTGGCTGGCTTTTTCAGGGGAGGGAGGAGCTCTGGTGCTGGAGATGGAGCGCGGGTGTACAGGTGCTCTGCCACAGAGCTGTACTGGCCTCTGGCTTAGTTTCTGTGCACTTCTACCTAGCTTGGACTCCCACAGATGGTCCCTACATGAGGTTTCATTCAGTTTAGGGTTTTGCGGTTTATAATGGTGTAGACATGGTAGGTAGGTGGTCACTGTAAACCGTTCTTGGATTCTGGGCTGTATGCTACTGTTGCTGGATACTAAGCAATGGCAGTTCTAAGGGGCTGCCTGCTGACCCATGTAAACTGCTAGGCAGTTTATAGTCCAGCTGAGAGCCAAGAAGTGTGCATTCTTGCAGTGCCTGCCACCTGCAGTCACTTGTTCTTGAAGTATGCCATGTCACTTTCTCTTGTTTTTAAGCAGTTGAAACTTCACCTAGTTCCGTGGCTACGAGGAGAACCACCAGGCAGACCACCATCACGGCTCACTTCACGAAGGGGTGAGTAGTAAGGAGTGGCCGGCTGGCGTTCTTGGGGCCTAAGAACCTTGGGGAGAGAATGAGTCTGAGCGGATGTCCCTGCCTTCCATAACTCATAAGTGTTGTATTTCTTGCCTTTGTTTTAGTACTGAGGCTAGAACCCAGGGTCTGGTTTATGTTAGGGCCTCTACCACTGAGCCATGCCCTACCCACTCATCAGGGGTTTTAGGCAGGGGCTGTCCCACTGGGCCAAGCCCCTACCCTCTCCCTGGGGGATTCTAGGCAGAGAATTCCCCACTGAACCACACCGTGGCTTCGCATAGACATTCATTTTGTAGGTTTTTGTTTCTTTTTCACCTTGTGAGATAACTTAAAGCATACATATACAAAGCTATAGAATACAGTCCAAGAACCCTTATGCTGAGTCAGATGTCTCAGCAGTTAGAGCACTGGCTGCACTTGCAGAGGACCCAGGTTTGATTCTCTACCAGCACATGGTGGTTAACGACCATCTGTAACTCTAGTCCTGGCGATCTGCTGCCCTCTTGCAGCGTCCTTCCTTCCGCACTGCATGCATATGGTGCACAGACACACACGCAGGCGAAACGCCTATACACATGAAGCTTGAACAAAACAAAGAACCCTCGTACTGGCCACCGGTGGCCACCGGGTAGTAGAAAAATTGGACACGATGCTGCTTTCACGCCTTTATGAACTACTTTTGTAATGGAACCTTGCTCCATAAAGTTATACCAGCCAACTTCATAGCAGCATAAACTTAAGGCAAAACATATATTGTGGGTTTGTTTATTTATTTTTAAAGATTTAATCTCATGCATATGGGTGTTTTGCTTGCATGTGTGTATGCACCACATCGTACAGTGCCTGTGGAAATCAGAGTATTGGATCTCCTGGAACTGGAGTTACCGATGCTGGGCCCTGAGCCCAGGTTCTCTGCCAGAGGAGGAAGTGCTCTTAAGCACCAAGCTGTCTCTCCAGCTGCACACATCTGTTCCTATGCATGCATACATAGTGTGTGTATGGCATGTGTATGTATTTGTGCAATGTGATCACTCATCCAGCCAGCCATGGCCTAGGTGGAACTTGGGTCTTTGAGAGCAGTGGGCGCCCTTCATCACTGAGCCAGCTCTCCAGGACACAATGTTTCTCTGAAACATTAGAGCCTTGCCTGCCACTTTGCAAGTCTCAAAGAAGTGGATCTAGACAGCAATAGCTTCTTACAAAGAGAACAGGTTTTTGACAAAGATAACTGTTCTTTGAGTCAGCCTCAAAGTATGAAGCTGGGTAGCTCTTTTAAAGAAGACCTGGTTTTAATTTCCAGAACCTACATGGTGGTTCACAACCACCTATAACTCAGGGGTCTGATGTCCTCTTCTGACCTGTGCAGGCACCAGGCACACAGTTCATAGATACACATGCAAAACAAAGCATCCACAAATCCTTAGAGCTGAAAACGGGGAGACGACCTAGTAGGCAAAGTGTTTGCTTGCTTTGCAAGCACAAGAACCTGTGTTCTGATCCCCAACACATGTTAAAAGCCAGGAATGCCAGTTCTTGTTTGTAATCTTAGCATGGATGGGGTGGACACAGGCAAATCCTGTGCCCTGGCTGGCTAGGTAGTGTAGCCAAGCCAGTGAGTTCCAGGATCAGTGAGAGACAACTGTCTCAAAAAATAAAGGGATGGCCAGTGGTGGCGCACACCTTTGATCCCAGCACTTAAGAGGCTGAGGCAGGTGGATCTCTGGAGTTCAAGACTAACCTGGTCTACAAGAATTCCAGGACAGCCAGGGCTACAGAGAAACCCTGTCTCAGGGGGGAAAAAAAGGGCAGCTTCACTCAGTTCCAGGTGGCTCACTTCTTAACACCTGCTCCTCTTACAGAGGAGGACCTGGGTTCAGGGCCCAGCACCCATGGTGCCTCACAGCCACTGGTACCTCCAGTTCGAGGGGACCTGACACCCTCTGACTTCCACAGGCACTGTACAATGTGGTGCATAGTCACACTTACATACAGGCAAAGCACTCATGGACAGGACATTAAATCTAAACTTTTTTGTTTAAAAACAAATACATGGGTCTGAGCACTGTACTCACAACTGCCTGTAACCCCAGCTCTAGGGGGCCTAACTCTCCTGGTCTCTCAAAGCACACGCACGTATACACTAATACAAGTCATTATTAAAGCCCTTCAGTCCTGGATAGGTGGGCCCCTCCTGGCAGGGAAGATACCTGGACGTTTAAGAGGTTCTTCTGTGAGCGAAGGGAAGTCATTGAGGACCACCAGACAGCAGGGGGGTCTCGGCACTAACAGTCTCCTCACTGTGTGACAGCCCCACTAAACGGAAACCCAAGGAAGAGTCGGAAGAGGGGAACTCGGCTGAGTCGGCTGCAGAGGAGAGAGACCAGGTGGGCCAGCCCTGTCGGCTCTGGACACTCTGATTTACTTGCTAGCAGAGTGAGCAAAGGTGGTCTATCTGAAGGCAGTCTCCTTATATATAGTAGGGGTGTTTCAGAGTCTGTGGCTAGACGAGGGCGAGGGGCAACCTGTTGATGGACTGTGCTACATGGTGGTGGACCCCGGTGGGTTTGAAAATAGTAGCCCAGCAGGCTGAGTGCTGGGACAGCTGACGCTGTAGATCTGATCTGACAGCATTAGGAGGCAGCTCTACTTAGTTTATTTTTTCCAATGTTGGGATCAAACCTAGGGCCTCATTCATCCTAGGTAAGCATTGTACCGTTGAACTCATTCTGGGCCCCAGTGTTGGACACGTACAAATATATTGACAGTATTATGTAGCCCAGGCTGGGCTTGAACTCTTGATCTTCCTGGCTCCATCTCCCAAGTACTAGGATGATAAATGAGGACCACCATCACCAGCTGGTTGGGATTTCTATGTATATTTTGGGTTTTGTGTGTGGGTTTGTGCACATGTGTGCAGGTGCACAAGAAGCCAGAGTTAGAGGAGTTATGAGCCATGTGAGATGGGTGCTGGGAACTGAAGTCTGCCGCTCTAGAAGAGCAACATACACTCTCTAGTGACTGAGCCATCTCTCCACACACCCTGCGCCTCTTTGAGACAGGATGTCCCTGTGTAATCCAGGCTGCCCTGAAGCTGTAGCTCAGGGTGGGCACGATCTTACGGTGGTCCTCCTGCCTCAGCTTCTTGAATACCGAGTTGCAGGTCTGGGCTAGCACGCCTGGCTCTCCCCACTTGTTTAACTTGTGTTTGTTGTTGGTCTGCTTTTCGAACCAACGTTGTCTTCTCTTCCTCCCTCTGCCCAGGATAAGAAACGCAGAGTTGTAGACACAGAGAGGTAAGAATCCATGTAGTCTCCTCTGATTTGTCTCACTTACAGAAATTGCCTTCTGAATAGTTGAAAGAGTTCTGTAGTAACTATAAACCTATTCATGGTGCTGAATTTGGAGCCAAATTATTACTTTTGTTTTGTTTTGCTTTTTTGTTTTGTTTTGTTTTGTTTTGTTGTTGTTGTTGTTTTTTGTTTTCCAAGACAGGGTTTCTCTGTGTAGCTCTGGCTGTCCTGGAACTCACTCTGTAGATCAGACTGGCCTCGAACTCAGAAATCTGCCTGCCTCTGCCTCCCAAGTGCTGGGATTAAAGGCGTGTGCCACCACTGCCTGGCTTGGGGCCAAATTATGAATCTTTCAATTCCTTCCTCCTCACAGAAGGAGATGAGGTCTCCTGGTGTCATGAGGCCTGGGTTGGTAAGAGATCATTTGGCTGTTAGTTCTGGCGTGGCAGCTTCTGTTGGTGTAGGAAGTTGGGTTCATGAAGCTGCTTCCGGGGCTCGGGCTGCTTGGGTCCTGCCTAGGTAATATTCTACTTTACCTGACAGTGGTGCTGCAGCTGCTGTGGAGAAACTGGAAGAGGTAACAGCGGGAACCCAGCTGGGTCCGGAAGAGCCATGTGAACAGGTAAAGCCCCCCCTTCCTTGAGCACATCTCTGGTGGAGGTGGGGGAGCAGAAGAGGGGTACGTGACACCTGGCTTAGGGTGACGAGATGGAAAGCCTCCCAGGAGGGCTCCTTTGTGAGCCGAGAGGTGGTGCTTACAGGTTAGAGGTTCCGTAGCAGCATCCACACACGAAGTTGCCTTCAGGGCTGGGCTCTGGCTCAGTGGCAGAGGGTTTGCATAGCGTGCTTGACGCTCCCGTCCCATCCCCAGTATCCTCACCAGAAAGACCCCTCCCTACCTAGCATGGCCTCCTTGGCTGGGATGAGGTCAGCTCTTTCCTTCAAGCCACCCTGGGGGGAAATGAAGGTGAAGGCTCTGAGCTGCACAGATGCTTTTTGATAACCGTGTAGCTTCGTTGGTGGAGCACTTGCCTGGCGTGTATATGCAGCCTTGGGTTTTATCCTCGCCAGGAACAACAACAAATTTCCAGGCCACTTAGTCTGTACTTGGGAAAGAGAGGCCATCCTTTTCTCTCTCTCTCTCTCTCTCTCTCTCTCTCTCTCTTTCTTCCTTTCTTTCTGATTGGTTTATTTTATGTATATGGGCACACTGTAGCTGAGCAGCTGGTTGTGAGCCTTCATGTGGTTGGTTATTGGGAATTGAATTTTAGGACTTGCTTGCTCTGGTCAGCCACAATTGCTCAGGTCAACTCCACTGGCTCAGTCCCTGCTCGCTCAGGCCCAAAGATTTATTTCTTATTATACATAAGTACATTGTAGCTACACCGGGCGGTGGTGACACACGCCTTTAATCCCAGCACTTGGGAGGCAGAGGCAGGCAGGTTTCTGAGTTCGAGGCCAGCCTGGTCTATACGGTGAGTTCCAGAACAGCCAAGGCTACGCACAGAAACCCTGTTTCCAAAAACCAAAAAAAACCCAAAAAACAAAAAAACACCCAAAAAGTACACTGTAGCTGTCTTCAGACTTGCCAGAAGAAGGCATCAGATCTCATTACAGGTGGTTGTGAGCCACCATGTGGTTGCTGGGATTTGAACTCAGGACCTTTGGAAGAGCAGTCAGTGCTCTTTCCTGCTGAGCCATCTCGCAGCCGGAGGTCATCCTTTTTTACATAGCAAGTTCAAGATCAGCCTGGGCTACGTGAGACTTATCTCAAAAGGCACCCAAAAAATTACATTTATTGTGTCTGTTAGAGTCCATACATGTGGATGTGAAAAACAGCTTTTAGGTGTTCTTTTTTATCATGGAGCCCAGGAAACTCGGGTCATCAGTCTAGACAGCAAGTGCCTTCAGCCACAGAGCATCTCGCTGGCCCTAGATTTGTCCTTTTCTGTTCAGGGAACTCTAACTTGGGTCATTAGACTTGTATGGCGGGCTTTTGTGCTTGCCAAGATATTTCCCTAGCCCTTTAAAACTCTTTACTTTTGTGTGTGTGAACTGCAGCACCTCCCCTGCCCCAGGGTTTGTCTCCTAAGGATGCCTTTGCTGTCTGCTGACTCCACTAGAAGACAGTTTTATTATTTATTTATTTTCCCCTGAGACAGGGTTTCTTTTGTGTAGGAGAAAACTTGGCTGTCCCAGAACTAGCTCAGTAGTTCTAGACTGGCCTCCTGAGTGCTGGGTTACAGGCCTGTGGCATCACCGCGGGGCATAAGGAAGCAGGGTTGGGAGGTACTTTAATGCAGGCTTGTGTGTGAGTTGAGAAAGGCAACCTCCTAGAGACTGGGTGTGGCTCCCCCAGAATTGGAGTAAGACAAAACTAAGTGTGGTCCGGGCTCCAGGAAGAGCCACCCAAAACATTCACTTACCAATCTTACTAACTAGAACCTAGTAGGGTTACTGCCGGTCTGTCAATTCAGGACAAATTGGGGAATTGACTTTTCTTAGTGGTAGTGCCAGGGTCTCAGTTTGTATGTATATGTGGCCGACGTCAAACTCAATATGTAGACCAGACTGGCTTTTTATTAACTCTTCTTTCCTCTCCTAGGAAGATGACAACAGGAGTCTTCGACGTCACACCAGAGAGCTGTAAGTGCAGCTGTCATGCCTCCGTGCCCTAAAGTGGTGCTTGCTTGCAGTGTCGCTGCTGTGAACAGGGGCCTGGGACTGAGCACTAGTGTATTTTGTAGCCTGAGAAGTTCCACTGAGAAAACCTAGACCAAGGTGGGCTGGAGAGATGGCTCAGCAGTTGAGAACTCTAGCTCCTTTTGTAAAAGATGCTGGGTTTTGTTCCTGGCATGTGGAAGCCAACTGCTGCCTGTAACTCCAGATCCCAGGGGGTTACTCCTCCGGCACATGTATACAGATGACATGCTGGCGGAACACCCATATACATAAAATACGGATAGCTGAAGAACAGACCCAAGGACCTCACCCAGTGAGGTGGCTCACTGGGTAAAGGTGCTTGTTCGCAAGTCTGACAGTTGAGCTCAACCCTGGAGCCTGCATGATGAAGGTTGTCTTCTGACCTCCATATGTGTCTATACTTGTACATACAGATAACTAAAGTCCAACCAAGCTGGCCATGGTGAGACACATCTGGAACCTCACCTTGTGTTGGAGGCTAAGGCAGGAAGGTTCTCATGAGTTCAAGGCCAGCCTGAGCTAGAGTGAGCCACTGTTTCAAAAAGAAATGAGAAACCATTAAGAAATAAGAGCATTGTGGTGCACACCTTTAATCCTAGCACTCAGGACACAGGTGTATCTCTGAGTTCTGAGTCAACCAGGTTTCAGGACAGCCAGGACTATAGTGAGACACCCTGCTTCAACAACAAAAGGTAGTCTGCCTACCCTAGAAAAGGGTAGCCTGCGACCTTCTCCTTACTCAGACCCTGCCTCAGCAGTCACGTTGCCATCCATCACGTTACTAGTGGCTGTTTAAGTGAGCTTGTGCTCCAAGTGTCTTGGCTGACGGTGTGAAAGCTTAGCAGCCACTGAGCTCGTCATTGAGCCTTGCACCTGGCAGCTGATTCTGGCTGACAGTGGGCTAACTTAATTGTCCACCACTTAGTCCACATGAAGACATCCTTATGTCCATAGAAGGGCACAAGCAACTAGTGCTGGCCTTCAATACTAAGTTTTGATTCTGGTGTTTGTATATATTTTTTGTTTTCGAGACAGGGCTTCTCTATGTAGTCCTGGCTGCCCTGGAACTCGCTCTGTAGATCAAACTGGCTTTGAACTTTGAGCAGAGATTTGCCTGCTTCTGCCTCCCGAGTGCTAGAGATAATGCTGTGCACCACGACCTGGCTTATTTGGAGGTTTTTAATAGATAGGATCTCCTATGTAATTCAGACTTGATCTCTGCTTCAGGATCAAGAATACAAGAATTTCAGGCCTGTTCTATCACATCCAGATAGAGATGATCCTCGTGACATGTCTTAACATGTGGGTGTCTCGAATCCAGACAGGGGATTTCTTACTGGCATGCATCTATGAGTTCAGATGGGAGTCCCAATTGACTCTGGAGGTCACACTAGGGCTAGACTCACACCTCCTAAGCACTGGAGTCACAGGCCCTGCCCAGTCAGTGCTTATGTAGGTGCTGGGCAGTCTGAACTTCAGTCCTTTTCTGAGCTAGTCCAGTCTTGAGATGGTATCGGTGGTGGTTTTCGGGTTTTTTGTTGTTGTTTTTGTTTTTAAAGCTTCTGTTAACACTCACTTGACTCATGCAAATATTGAAGGCCCAAGTGCAGAGGGCAGCCTGGTGCCTGATCCACAGATGCGCAGGGTGGAGGGTAGGGTGCAGAAGAGTAAGACAGTCGGGCTCCTGTGGGATGGAGGCCAGCCTTCTGTGCTTGCTGATGCTGGCCTCGCCACTCATTTCATCACGACAGTCCTGTCTGCCTCCAGGACCGCCAGTGAAGGCCTGCTAGTTGTTTGTCCTAACCTTTGGCATCTCTGATTATCGTTCATTTGAAGAGCTAAGTGGTGTGGTTGATAGACTCGGGGTGTGCACGGGCGCACACCAGTGTGTTTATCTGGTGTATACCCATGCTCCATCTTGCCTGCAGAGGTAAGGGGAGAGCTCCCAGGTTTCACTTCACTCCTCCCATTGTGCATTGTGGGGATGGAACTCGGATCATCAGGCCTACGTGGTAAAATCTTTCCTCTGTTCAGACGTCTGGTGGGCCCCAGCTGAGTGCTTGTTATCGGCTCATGAATGCTGTAGGCTTGAGCCCCAGTTCTGCAAAATGCATAAAATCATGAAGGATAAACAGGTGGCGGGTAGGAAGGGTGACCTGGTCTCGAACTGAGAGGACACATTTAAACCCGCATTTGACTGCCCAGAGCATTGATGATCAGTGTCCATGTGTGAGGTTTTTTTTTTGCTTTTTTACTTGGCAGATCATTGAGGCGGAAATCAAAGGAGGATCCAGACAGAGAAGCAAGACCGGAAACTCACTTGGACGAGGACGAGGACGGAAAAAAGGCAAAGTCCTTACTATCTAAGTGGGCTGTGCTGCACTCCCCTGGATTGGCAGAGATGGTGCTGGGCAGGGGTCTGGGCGCAGCACCTGCTCCTCAGTACTCGGGCAGGTTTCCCTGGTCTCCTTTGGGTGTTGGTTGTCACTGCACGTTGGAGCCTGTCAATTCAGCAAGCCTGCCTGCTCCTTTAAGTCCTAAGTTCAGTTCTTGACTCTCCATCTGTCTTTGCTTACTCAGCTGAGCATCTTCCTATCCTAAACAGGCCTGGCTAATGGAACACACCTGTAATCTCAGCAGGAGGGTAGAGGCAGGAGCATGATCCTAAACAGGAGGATCCCGGCCAGCCTGAGTTAAAAACTGTTTCAGAACAACCATAGTCCTTCCTGCAAAGCAAGAGCATACAGTTAGACGTCGGTGCAAGGATTCTCTCAGTAAAATACGTGGAGATTGAACAACCCAGCGTTTGCTTGGGTGCTCATGTCCTCTGTAATCCCCTCTAGTGCATGTGTGTTACCTAGCACCCTGTCTGTGCTGTTTGCTTTGCTGGTATGGTCCTGTTTAAAAGGGGATAGAAAAGGACAGTCTGTGGGCTGAGGACAGGTTTCTGAGCCTCTTGCATCTACAGTCGGTTGACTCTTGAGGGATATGGAAGACTGATTGCCTTAGGTGCCAAGGCCTCTGATAGGGCACAGTGCTCGCTCTGTGGATCTCTAGGGCAGTGAGTGAGGCCACAGACTCATGTCTCAGGTGTCCACCTTAGGAGAAGCCTGAAATAGCTACCTGGTTTCCTCCCCATTGAGATTTATAGAGTGGAGTTTGAGCCCAGGCGAGCCGGCTTGCGAGTGTTCTCACTGCTTGTCTAAGAATGCAACAGAAGTTCTCATAGTCGCCTCAGGTGCAGTAATATTTCTGTGTGTCTCCCTCTTTGCCCGGATGCCAGTGGATCACTGTCGATGCTTACCTGAAAGCAGGGAGTTTTTGTCTGTATTCTGTTTTTTTCATGAGTGTGTGTGGACATCAAGAGGACAGCTTGTGGGAACTGGTTCTTGTCTACCATAGGGACCCCTGCAATGGTCAGGCTGGTTTGCAGGAGTCATCTTGTTGGCTAGCTCTTGGTTTGGGATAAGTTCTCACTCTGCGACCCGGATGGCCTGAAGCTTGTCACCTATCCCACCATGCCTCACAGCTGCCTTGATATGAGAGCAATACTCAAGTTGTTATGTATAGACCCACTCATACCAGATAGGTATCAGTGAAGGACTCCTCATTTATAAGCTCAGAAATGCTACACTGGCTAGTGTCTGTTTGGAACACAACTGTGTAATCCCCTTGCCCTCCTGGCTTTCCTGCCTCTCGCTCCATCCCCAGTGCTGGGATCGCAGGTCTGTGCCACCTCCCCCAAGACCTCACGCTGTCCACTGAGTCCACTGTTTGGTTTTGAGACAGTGTCTCACTGTGTAGTCCCGGCTGGCTTCAAATTCAGAGCAACACCTGCCTCTCCCTCCCAAGTGATAATTAAAGATGGGTGTCACCGTGCTCAGCTGTGGTTTTGTCTTTGTTTTTAGGTCTTTTGAGACAGGGTTTCTCTATATCCCTGGCTGTCCTGGAACTCACTCTGTAGACCAGGCTGGCCTCAAACTCAGAAATCTGCCTGCTTCTGCTTCCCAAGTGCTGGGATTAAAGGCGTGTGACGCCACACCCGGCTTGTCTTTGTATTTTACGGCAAGGTCTCAGGCTTCATCCTCCCCCAAGTGCTAGGTTATAGCATGACCACCATGACTAGAAAGTTCTGTAGTGCCTGTGGATCGTGAAGCCTCTGGTTTCCCCGTTTTGGCTCAGGAGAGAATCTGTCTTGTGTTCAGAACCAAGATGCTGAACCTATGCTCTTCTTGCATTCACTCTGCTTGGCCTCTGAAGTAACGTTGTTGTTTTCTCTCCATGGTTTGCTGTCAGGATAAAAGAAGTTCCAGACCCAGGAGCCAGCCCAGAGATCCGTAAGTGTCAAAAGTGCTTGCACCTTGCTAACTGTTAACTCCTAAAGGCTCTGCTAGGGAGAGTCTGAGTAGACAGGGAGACCAGGGAGTCTGGGGCCCTAGCTGGGGACCCTGTGAGGGTTCGCTGGGCCACCTGCAGACCTTTCAGAAGGGTTTCTGCCTTCAGAGCCTTTATGATTTTTGGTTTAGGGGTGAAAGTGTTGAACTGTCTTATGGAGCCCATGGTGACCTTGAGTCCCTGATCCACTCACTGCCTCTACTTTCCCTGGGCTGAGATTACAGGTGTGCACCACTGTGACCTTAAAAGTTTATGTGTTTGGGCATTATGGCCGCATACGTGCCATTCTTCAGATCCCTGGGTTTAAAGAATTAAACATTTTATTTATATATACATGTTAGAATTGGCTGGATGCATGAAGTGCTCTCAGAGGCCCCAAGCAGTTGTTGGATTTCTTGGAGCTGGAGTCGTAGGCTAGTGGGAACTGAACTTGGGTCCTCTAGAAGAGCAGCAGGTACTCAGCTGTTGAGCCGTCTCCCCAGCCTCTTGGTTTATGTTTGTTTTGTTTTTCTCTTTTGTTACTACTGAGAAACTAATGCTACCAAGAAGTCCCATGTGTTGCCCAGGCTAACCTGGAACTCATGATTCTCCTTTTAGCCTTGTAAGTGTTAGGGGTGCAAGTGTGAACTACCATCTATGGCGGTGCTTGCTTGTGTGTGTTTGTGTGTAGTCACAAGGTTGACACAGGGTCTCTCACTGAACCTGAAGCTCATGGATATGCTTATGTTAGCTGGCCAGTAAGTCCTGTGGATCCTCCTGTCTCTCCCTCTCCAGCACTGGGATTCCCGCCGTGTGCCTCTCGTGCCGGCTTTGGACGCTGATGATCAAAGCCGGTCCTTACGCTTGTAAGGCATCTTAGGCTGCCTCAGCTGCCCGTGTCCTTCAGAAGTGGAAGCTGGTTTTCAGAGCTAACGTTTGGTGTGTTACTTGTTTGTAGAGCTGCCAAACGGAGACCCAAGGAAGCAGAGCCAGAGCAGGTAGCTCCAGAGACTCCCGAGGACAGAGACGAGGATGAGAGGGTAAGTGCTCTGCCCCTTCTCTTCTTGACTTTTTCTTTAGGAAAAGATTGGATGTGTATGAGTGTCTTGCCTGCGTGTATGTTTGTATACCACATTTGCGCAGTGCCCACAGAAGACGGTGTTAGATGGCCTGGAACTGGCTGTGGGGGCTAGGACTTGAACCTTGGCTCCTCTGTAAGAACAGCAGTGTTCTGGCTCGTGATTGCATTTGTTTCAGATTTGGTACAAATAATGTAGAAGGTCTACTCAGCGTGGGCTGTAATTTGTGGAAGATGTCCTGTGGTTTTCCAGCTCGACTGTCGCTTCTCTGGCGTGTTTCTTGCTCTTGTTCCCCTGTGGGGATTCTGGAGGTGGCGAGCTGAGACTTTAGCTGAGCCCGGGCACCGCGGGCTTCACCTGTCTGTTCAGCCGCTTATATCATTCGTCTTTAAGTATGGGGGTGAGAGCCAGGCCCTCTGCTACTGAGCCCCAACATCGGTCCTAACTCAGTGTTGTTGTTCTTTGCTGTTGGCTTTTTGAAGTAAGGTCTTTCTTCATAGTCCAGGTTTACCCGTGTCCCTCACTGGGTTGTGACCTGAGCCACCATACCTGCCTCGCCTAACATCTTTAGTGCTTTTACCTAAAACTGACTGGAAGCTGCAGAGGGCAAGAAACTCGGTCTCTCCTTCGCTTGTTTGTGGGAATTCATTTAAAACCGCTGCCTGTGTGTAGCCTCTGTTTGAAGCTTGAGCCCATATTTATTTCCTGTTGCTTGAAATAACGGGTGTCTGGGGACAACAGATCTCCATGGATCATTGCCGTTGAGGCCACTCTGGTCATCTAGCCTGTGCAAGGCTCTGGATTCCATCACCCAGCATTGCAAAGGGGAAAAGTTGGGCGAAAGCAGCTGCAATCCCTAACCAAAGGGCAAGAGGCAGGCAGATCTCTTGATGTGAGGCTCTCAAAGTTGCAACCTGACTCTCTCTTCAGTTAGCACTGGACTGATTCTCTGTCACCTTGCTCAGAGGTGCCTCTGGCAAGCACCTCCAGTGAGTCATGTATTCTTTTGAACTTGGTGATTTTAAGAGGTCATTGTTTAGGAGAGCCCCACAGTTAGCTACTAGAGAGGCTGCTTCTGGCTCCCAGACCACGCCCATATTGTTGTGGCCTCATGTAGCTGTGCATGGCATAAGGAGAGACTGGGCTCTGATAGCCTCCTTTCCACAAAATGGCTTATTTGAGCTGGCAGTTGTGGCGCACGTCTTTAATCCTACTATTTGGGAGGCAGAGGCAGGCCAATCTCTTGAGTTCGAGGCCAGTGTGGTCTATAGAGTGAGTTCTAGGACAGACAGCAGCCCAGAGAAACCCTGTTTCCAAAACTAAAACACAAAAGGTACAGCTTTTGGACCAGGGCCTCTGTTGGGACTTTTTTAAGCCTTGCTTACATCCCTAAGTGCCCTGGCTCCTAATGTGCCCATGCTGGGGGTGCTTGCTTGGTCTTTTTCTGTTTGATTTTAGAGACATGGTTTCTCTGTCCTGGAACTCGCTCTCTAAGCCAGGCTGACCTCAAACTCGGATTCTCTGTCTCTGCCTCTCAAGTGCTGGGATAAAGGTGTGTGCCACCACCGCCTGGCTTTTTTTTTTTTTTTTAATATAAGTATAAAAGTATAAATATATATATAAATAAATTGAATAGGGTCTCACCAAGTATCTCAGGCTGACTTCTAACTCATGGTTCTAGGCTTCTGAGAAGTGGGGTTAGGGCAGACTTGTCCTGGGATTTGGACATTAGCATAATTTGGGCCTCATTGCCTGACCTTAACCACCTTCCTTCCTGGGTAAGTTCTTAACCCTAAAGTGCTGTCCAAACCAAGAGAGGTCCTGTTCCTTTGTTTAGGAGGAGAAGAGACGAAAAACGACACGTAAAAAACTGGAGTCACACACCGTTCCCGTTCAGAGCAGGTGATGGTGTTAGACAGTCCCAGAAAGCGGGGTGAGAGATGGGTTCGTGAACTGTCACAGCAGCCTTAGCTTCTGGTGGGAGTGCAGACCAGGATATTCGGCTTCTGCTGGGCACGTTGGTAGAGGGTCCCTTAGACCTCCTCGTCCTGACAGTCATCGACGTGCATGGGGTGGCTTAGGGGGGGAGAGTGAGCGCAAGGCTGCTGCTGGTGTATTTCAAGCTGATGAAATGGCCAACAACCTTGCGCTTCCTTCCAGATCGGAGAGAAAAGCCGCTCAAAGCAAAAGTGTGATCCCGAAGGTAAGTGCATCTGTGGGAGCCTGGCCGGCAGGGAGGGTACAGCAGTTCCTGATGCTGGGGGCTGCCCTCAGGCCGTGCCTGTTCCTTCCCACAGATCAACTCACCAAAGTGCCCCGAGTGTGGCCAGCACCTAGACGACCCTAACCTGAAGTACCAGCAGCACCCTGAGGATGCTGTGAGTCCCTTTCTGCCCTCACCCTTTTACCCCCCTGCCACCTGGTGCCCACGTCTCACTGTCCCCTGTCCTTCAGGTGGATGAACCCCAGATGTTGACCAGTGAGAAACTGTCCATCTACGACTCCACCTCGACCTGGTTTGATACTTATGAAGATTCTCCCATGCATAGGTTCACTTCCTTCAGGTAATCGCCGTGCTTGGCTGCCTGTGATGATGTCCTACTGGTAGATGCCCCTATTCGGGGCATCCATGTATAAAGTCCTTCAGCCTAACCACAGGGCTCTGGAGATGCTCACCCTGTAAAGAGCCAAGAGGCCGATTAAGTTCGGGTAGACATTAGCCACATGAGACGGGGTTTCACTTGATAGGCGGTTGTGGGTGACCTTGCCTTTTGTGCAGTTCTGGGATGCCAGACCTCACGTACGCTAGGCGGGCACTTCACCGGCTGAGTCACATTTCCAGCCCCGGTTTTTGCTTTTGTTGTTTTCTGTTTTGTTTTTCCAGACAGGGTTTCTCTGTAATCCTGGCTGTCCTAGAACTCACTCTGCAGACCAGGCTGGCTTTGAACTCCCTGAGATCTGCCTGCCTCTGCTTCCAGGGTGCTGGGGTTAAAGGTGTGTGCTACCACCTCCAGTCCTGCTTTTGTCTTTTGAGGCCCAGGGTCTTTAGTCTTTAACTATGTCACTGGACTGTCTGTCGGCTCCCTTTCATCCCAAGTATGCCACCACACAGAGCATCATTTTTCTTTCGTTTTTTTTTTTTTTTTTTTTTTTTCCTTTTTGAAACCAGGACTCACTATATAGCCCTGGCTAGAACTCTTGAAATTGATCAGGCTAGACTCAACTTGGATCTGCCAGCCTCTGCCTCCTGAGTACTGGCACTAAAGGTGTGCACCACTGTGCCTGGCTACAAAGTCTAGCTTTGTTCCAATGCTGTTTCACTGTGCTCGAGCCTAGGCCCTTCTGCGCTCTAGGCGAGTGAGCTCCTCCCAGCGGCCCCACACCCCCCACACCCCCAGGTTTGTTTGCCGCTTTGAGGTTGGTGCGGCTCTGAGTCTTTAGTCTGTGCCAGTCTGAAGCCCATTCCTGTGCTCACACAAGGACCAGCTCTGAGCTGTGCAGGGAGCCAAGTCCACAGACGTAGCACGCAGAGCCTTGCCTTCCTGTCACAGAAAACCAGTGAGTGCTCTCACATGATTTGGTAATGCTTGCAACCCAAAAGCACTTTGGATTTGCATTGTTTTGCAGTATCTGTGTGTATCTCGCAAGGTATCCTGGGACCCACATCTAGAGATGAGACTCCCTAGGGCTCGGGTTCACCACCTGCTGTGGACCCAGCAGTCCGGGCCAGGCTAGCTCTGAGTTTTTGGTTGTCCTCTTACCTCCTTTCAAGTGCTGGAGTTCCAGGCATGCCCGCCATCTATAGCTCAGACAGTATCTCCTTAGTGCACTAGCGGTTTGCCTTGACTTTGTTTGGAAGGCTCGGAATGGCAATTCCCGTGTGCTGTAGACTTTCATGCTCAATGTGGGATTGTGGAGGTTGGGTTAGTAATCGTCAGGCTAACAGCTCCAGGCAGTGAAGAGAGCCTGACTGGCAGAGAAATGGCAGAAGCAAAGTTGCAGTCGGAATGGAGGCTTGCCATGAAGAAAGGCTTTGTGAAGGCCAGTGGGGCACAGAGTGGGCCGAGGCCCTCGGCTGTGCTTGGTGTGCCTGAAGGCTTGGGCTGGGCCTGATCTGACCGGGCTGCAGTAAATGCAGAGGCTATAGCGGCTGGTGGAGAGGCAGGCCTAGGTTGTGACCAGGCTGGGACACACGAGTCCTGGGCTGTGTGGTGGAAGGACGCCCTCAGGAAGCACCATTGGCACTGCAGCAGGCATCATTCCTGGGCTGAACCCACCGTGGGCTGGAATGCCTAGGGCCATTTGTGTCCAGATCCCTGAGTGTGGCTGTGGCTGTCCTCCCTACCAGGTGGCTGGTCACTGTTATCTCTTCCCTGCTGCTGGAACACTGATTCCCATAGAGGATACTGTCCGCCAGTAATCTAGAGGGCTAGGCCTTAATAAGCAGGAGACCTCTGAGGGGCCCGTTGAAGCCTGCCCTGTGATGGCAGTCAGGAGTGGTGTCTCTGTGGCAGCCTCGGGGTTGAGGCCAGGCTTCCATCAGTGAGTTATTCAGCCACCTTCCTGGTAGGGGAAGGTCTGAGGGCACACAGCCCTTGTGCTAGAAGCTGGGCGCCATAAGGGACTCCGTGTTAACTGAGTGACTAGTAGAAACAAACCTTGGGCAGGATCAGGCCGGGCACTACAATGTTCTTTTTAGTCTGGAGAGTAAATTCGGGTTCGGTTCCTGATACCTATGTAGGAGCCCTCTGACCTTGGTGTGTGTGCTTGTAGTGCAGGGGAGGGAGCGAGAGTCCGGGTGGGTGAAGGGCGGTCTTGGCTCTCAGTGTTGGGTTTGGTGGTAAAGTGATGTTTGTTGCCTATTCAGTGTGTACTGCAGTCGCGGGCACCTGTGTCCTGTCGACACCGGTCTCATTGAGAAGAATGTAGAGCTCTACTTTTCTGGGTGTGCCAAAGCAATTCATGACGAGAATCCATCTATGGAAGGTATGTGAAGTGCTCAAACAAGGGTTGTCCCAAGAAGCAAGCACATCTAGGAGGCGAGATATCCCTCCTATGGGAGGTACTGCTTCAAGAAAGAGCTTGAAGTTCTGCCATTAACCGACAAAATGACTTTGGAAAGGCAGCCTGCTGGCTGGGTCGCTGGCGGGGATATGAGTTGTGAGTCACCATGTTTTTAGTCTTGTTTCTTATAGAAAGACATCTTTTCTACAGGTGGTATTAATGGCAAAAACCTCGGGCCAATCAATCAGTGGTGGCTCAGTGGCTTTGATGGTGGCGAGAAGGTGCTCATTGGCTTCTCCACTGGTGAGTGTCTGCAGGCACAGCATCCTGGAACCACCCGCCTGCCTGCCTGGGCTTGCTGGGCTCTGGGCAGAGGTTTCCTCGGGCCTGGGGAATCTGGTGGCTAGTGTTGATCATAACTGGCCTGGAAGCGGGTCCTCCACACGTAGGACAGTCAAATGCTTACAATTTGAATGGGTCCAAAACTTAGCTAAGTTCCCTTTTTTTCTGGCCCAAGTGGTTCTAGCTAATGGAGAAGTTGGGCTGTTGAGGTTTGGTTGTGGGCTTTTTGGTTTTTTTTTTTTTTAGGTTGTAGGATAAATTTTAGACTGGATGCTGGGAGGATTCATACTTGCCCTGTGTTCAGCCTGGAGGCCATCAGCTTTGAGATGGCCTTAAGTTTCTTTCTCTACACTTCCCTGTGAATGTTGTGTACTGTACCATGCATGTGGGGTCATATAGGACAACTTGTAGTTGATTCTCTTCCTCTACCATGTCAGTCCCTAGGCTCAAACTCAGGTCGTCAAGCTTACAAATTAGTGCCCTTACTGGTGAGCCATCTCATTGGCCTTGAAACGGCTTTTTCAAATGTCTTACCTGCTGGACAAAGCAGGTACCGGTTGTCCTAGCTATTCAGGAGGTTTGAGGAATTCAGGGCCAGCCTGGGCAACGTGACCAGAGCCCATTACTCAAACCAAGCAGCTGTCTGCATAAACGACAGGGGTTGGAGGTGGAAATGCTGGTCAGCCTAACTGGACTGATCATTCCTCCACATTCTTGAAAAACACGAGTCCTGCTTTCTTCCTAGCATTTGCTGAATACATTTTGATGGAGCCCAGCAAAGAGTATGAGCCAATATTTGGGCTGATGCAGGAGAAAATTTACATCAGCAAGATTGTTGTTGAGTTCCTGCAAAACAATCCTGATGCTGTATATGAAGACCTGATCAATAAGATTGAGGTGCGAGCTTTGCCTTCCCTTTGGGTTTGGATCCACATAGAAGAATGGGTACAATCTTCTGCTACCACTAGAAGAGCTTTGATATAGATGAATGGAGCAGGCCTTAGGGCATGGCACAGTTGTAGAACCCCTGCCTAGAACTCCCCAGCGAGGGGCTCAGGTACACTGCGGCTTAGTGGTACATTGCTTGCCTAGCATGCGTGAAGTACTAGGCTCTTCCTCCCCCAGTATTACAAGGAAGCAAAATATTCAAAACATCTGATCTTCTTTTCTTCCCTTTAAAGACCACTGTTCCTCCTTCTACCATTAATGTGAACCGGTTCACAGAGGACTCCCTCTTACGCCACGCCCAGTTTGTAGTGAGCCAGGTAGAGAGTTACGACGAAGCCAAGGACGATGATGAGACCCCCATCTTCTTGTCTCCCTGTATGAGAGCCCTGATCCATTTGGCTGGTGTCTCCCTGGGACAGAGGTAAGGATGTAGCAAGAATCAGATTGGAGGCTTGAGACCAGAGGAGGCAATCTCCTGTGTTTGGTTCTCTGAAACGGTGGCCATCTCCCTCAGGCGAGCAACAAGGCGCGTCATGGGTGCTACCAAGGAGAAGGACAAAGCACCCACGAAAGCCACCACCACCAAGCTGGTCTATCAGATCTTTGACACTTTCTTCTCAGAGCAGATTGAGAAGTATGATAAGGAGGACAAGGAGAATGCCATGAAGCGCCGCCGCTGTGGTGTCTGTGAGGTGAGCCGGCTATCCTTGGCACCCCTTCCTTAGATGTGAAGGAGAGCACTCCATGCTTTGGGGTAGCCTCCTGACCCTCTCTGTCCATCTGGGGTTGAAGTCGGAGTGTCCAAGACCTTTGGTCTTGCTGATGCTAGGCTACAGATCCTGGGTTTCCTGAGAGATGCTAGCTCCGCCTCTATTTCCTGTGGGTGTTGAGAGAGCAGACGCTGACCCCAGGAGCCAAAGCTGTCCCCTCCACCCCCACCCCCGGGCACATTTCCTGGGATTCTATCTAGAACTGAAAGTGCACATTTCTCTCAGTTTAGACTTATGGCTGCAGAAGCCTCTTGCTTTGACCTCCAAGAGCTGGCCTTACAGACCTGTGCCACCGTGCCTGGCTCTTGTGAATTATAAATCCTTTTCATATAGATAGCCTTGGAATCAACCTACATTACACTAAACAAGCAAACACAAACTTCAAATAATGTGGTAAAGCTACACATGGAGGCGCCGGCCTGTGATCCTGGCCCAGGCTGAGAAGTGGAGGCAGGAGGATCGGGACTGCAGGGTCATGCTCAGTTTATCGTGAGTTTGAGGTCAGCCTGGGCTGAATTTATCCTAAACCATAGCCTACACGTGCATGTGTGTTCTGAGGCGCTTCTGTGTCCAGGGCTGACTGAAACTCCTCGTGTGCACTGGGTATCCAGGTATGCACTGCCGTGGCCAGACCTGTGACGTCAGTGTGTCCTGCCTGACAGCAGCTTGCAGGGCTCGCCTTGGCCCAGGCTGTACAGGGACTTGGGTATCCTGTGGCTTTGAATGGGTGAGGAGACTCCTGCGTGTGCTGTTCTGAGCATCCAGGGGGCAGCTGGGGGTTTATTTTCTTCAGAGAAAGTCACCTTTTGCAATTTAGTGTTTTGACTTTCCCTGGGTAGAGCCTGGCTGGTTTCCACACACCACAGTAGCATGTCCTCTACTCTCTTGGCAGCCCTCGTGAGGATGCCCTGTCCTCGCTGTGCCTCGACTTTGCTCACTGTCCTTGTATCTGGTGTTTGTTTTAAAGGTGCCCCTTTTTTGGCAGTGGTGTGGGAGTGTGGTTGCAGTGGTGGTGGGTTTTTTTAGGTGAAGTCGGGTACTTGATGGTCCTGTTTGGTTACCTTATTCTCATGGTTCGTTTTTGTTAGGGGCTGTCCCCACTGACTGGTGGGGACTCTGGTAGCTCTGTGACACTCAACAGAGCTGCTTGTGAGCTTCTAAGGTGCCGTCAGCACCCTGTTCACCTCCGGATTCTCAGATGCACACGCCCCTTCTGCACGTGTCCTCTGTGAGCAGCCGGATGGCCTGGTACCTAATACAGGTTAAGGCCATGTGTGGCTGCCACACTATTGCTCAGGGGAAGGGTCAACACACTCTGTTCAGCACAAGGCCAGTATGTTTTCAGAGTTTCATTAGAGAGCTGTCTGCATGGGCCACAGTGCATATGAAGGTCAGGAGGAACTCTGTAGAGTTGGGTTTCTGCCTTCCTGTGGGCCTTGGGTATTGAACTTGGGTTATAAGGCTTGGCACCAAGTGCCTTTACCCACTGGCCCAACATGCAGATTTTTGAAAGTTATAATTAAAAATTCCTGGGCCTGGGTGTGGTGGCACACACCTCTAATCCCAGCATTCAGCTGCAGAGGCAGGAGTATCTGAGTTCAAGGCCAGCCTGGTCTACATAGTTGCATGACAGCCAGAGTTTTGTAGAGAGAGACCGTCTCCAAAACAAAAACAAAAAGGCCAAACAAAGTTTCTAGTTGAGAATTGCTGATTGATCGACTTGTTTGCTATTTTTCAGGTCTGTCAGCAGCCTGAGTGTGGGAAGTGCAAGGCGTGCAAAGATATGGTGAAGTTTGGTGGCACTGGACGGAGTAAGCAGGCTTGCCTCAAGAGGAGGTAGGCTGTGCTGTATTCTACTCGGATAACAGAGCAGCCAGGGTGCCAGGGCGTGCTGCAGGGACGGGGTGTGGAGCTGACATGCGCTTTGCTGGGGTTGACTGCAGTGTGTGTTCTGCAGGTGTCCTAACTTGGCGGTGAAGGAGGCAGACGACGATGAAGAGGCTGATGATGATGTGTCAGAGATGCCATCACCCAAAAAGCTGCATCAGGGGAAGAAGAAGAAGCAGAACAAGGACCGCATCTCCTGGCTTGGGCAGCCTATGAAGGTGAGGCCCCTTCCTCTTCATGCTTCTTCTCTTCGCGCCTCTGAGCCCAGCCGTGCAGCCAGGAACCTGCTGGCAGCCTCCCGAGAGAGGAGGACTGTCGTCCAGCTGCTGTCCCCTTTCCCTCCCTCGTTCCTGATACTGGGAGTGGAATGCAAGGCCCCAGACTGCTGGACTAGAGCTCTGCACCTGAGCTGTGCCTCACTCCTCATGGTGGACCCTGAGCCGAGGCTGCAGCACAGGTAGCCCATCCGCTTGTGCCCTTTGTGGTGCTCCATTGCCACCTCTCAGGCGCTAAGCCGCGTGCTGCCCTGTCAGACTCTGTTTTGTTGCTATAAAAACCAAGCCTGATGGTGGTGGCACACAGCCTTTAATCTCAGCACGCGGGAGGCAGAGGCAGGCATGGCAGGCATAGCTTGAGTTCTGGGCTACCCTGGTTTACACAGCATATTCCAAGACAGCAGTTCCAAGAATGGGGAAAGGTCAGAAGCCTTGTGGGTTTGGTTTGGTTTGGAGATGGGATCTTACTGTATAAGTTAGAACTTCTATTTTCATTAGTTTTTTTAGATTGATTTATCACATGTAGATGGCTGGGGTTAGAAGAAGATATGGAATCATCTAGACCTGCAGTTAAGGTTGGTTCTGAGCCACTGTGGGTGCCGGGACCCGAATCCAGGTTCCCTGTAAGAGCAGTGAGTGCTCTTTGTGGAGTTGCTTTCTTTTTAGCCTTTCCAAAGTGAGGATTACAGGCATGCGCTACCAATCTCAGCGGCTCATGCCTTTTGAGTCAAGGTTTTTTACTGTGTAGCTCTGGCTGGCCTGGAACTCAATGCAGCCTGCCTCTGCCTCCAGAGTGCTGGAATTAAAGATGTGTGCCATGACACCTGGCTTTTTTTCTTAATTTGATTACATTTACTCATGGATGCCGCAGCACGGTGTGTCAGGACAGGTCGTGTAAGTCGCCAATCTCCATCTCCCATGTTGGTCCCAGAGATCAACCTTTGGTCATCTGCCTTGGAAGCGAGCTTCTTTGTTTATCCACTGAGCCATCCCATCCTCCATGACTTAGTAAATCAAAAGTTGTGGTTGGTTGGTTTGTCTGTTTGTTTATTAAGGGTTGCTAGGGATGGAGCCCAGAGCCTGGTATCTCTTAAGTACACTTTGCACTGCTGACCCACACACCCTTAGTCCCAAGTAATTTTCATAGGAAGTCAGGGAGAGCCGCCACCCAGGTTAAATCTAGTGAGAGCCTTGGATGTGACTATCACCTGGGCTCCATCGCTTGCTTTCAGATTGAAGAGAATAGAACTTACTATCAGAAGGTGAGCATCGATGAGGAGATGCTAGAGGTGGGCGACTGCGTCTCGGTCATTCCAGATGATTCCTCCAAACCACTCTATCTAGCCAGGTATGCATGCCTGCCTTTTCTCTTGAACACCTCAAGTCCAACTTTGTCAGAACAGACCCCAGGTTCTGCTGGTTACATGAGACATTTCTTCCCCGTCCTGTCTTATGACTGCAGGGTCACAGCTCTGTGGGAAGACAAAAATGGTCAGATGATGTTCCATGCGCACTGGTTCTGCGCTGGGACAGACACAGTCCTGGGAGCCACCTCCGACCCCCTGGAACTGTTCCTGGTGGGCGAGTGCGAAAACATGCAGCTTTCCTACATCCACAGCAAGGTCAAGGTCATCTACAAAGCCCCTTCTGAAAACTGGGCCATGGAGGTGAGTTCCTCCTTTCGTCCCTATGTTCTGTCCCACCGTTAGAGCCGAGGCTGACACGAGTCTGTCTCCATAGGGAGGCACAGACCCTGAGACCACACTGCCTGGGGCTGAGGATGGCAAGACTTACTTCTTCCAGCTCTGGTACAACCAGGAGTACGCAAGGTTTGAATCCCCACCCAAGACCCAGCCGACCGAGGACAACAAGCACAAGTGAGTGTGGGAGCCAATAGCAGGCCTCCCCGTGCCCACCCTGCTCTGTGGCGTCAAGAAAGTTTTACTTCCCAGTTGTGCTCTTTGCTGACCAAAGAGGCCTAACATATGGAAATGTTTAAAATGTATGGACCGGTTGGAGGTTACCTTGAGCAAGGTGTGGCCTTCTGTTTAAAAATCCTCATTTGTGGTGCTGCGTTGTAGCCCTGGGCCTTGGACACGCTGGCAGAACACACCTCTGCTGTTCACAGCCTCGGCCTTGTTTCTAGTATTGATTTCTATCTTTGAGCTGTGGTCCCCAAGAGCTGTCTACAAAGTGCAGACATAAAGAAGGGGGGCAATTATCCAGATACCTGCAGATGTTCTTGGGTTTCAGTGGCTGCTCCTGCCACTTCAGAGCCTCGAGCTTTTCTGCTCTTGCCTTGGCTTCTGCAGGTTCTGCCTATCTTGTATCCGGCTGGCTGAGCTGAGACAAAAAGAAATGCCCAAGGTCCTGGAACAAATTGAGGAGGTGGATGGCCGGGTCTACTGCAGTTCCATCACCAAGAATGGTGTTGTCTACCGACTGGGTGACAGTGTGTACCTTCCTCCCGAGGCCTTTACTTTCAAGTGAGTGTCCCATGTCCCATACCAGTCAGCTGGCTTTGTGATATCCCAGCTGATCCTATAAGCCAGTGTTAGACCATCATTCTGGTTTCTAGTGAGAAGCCAATAACCTAATGACTGCATTTCAGTTTCAGAGCTATTAGCTATATTACTATAGCAAAGTACCTGATGTAGCTGAGTTGTAATATGGAAGCCATATTCTGGCTCATTTTGGAAGTTCCAGCACAAGCCTGAGGGTGACAGAGCTCGTGTCATCTGGTTAGGGAGTGAAGGAGAGAAGAGGTTCTGTTGCCACTGTCGCAGCCCCTTGAGGGCAACAGAGGGCGTATCTCCAGGGACATTCCTAGCCTTGTAAATGCTCATGGCTTGCTAATAGTGCAGCCCTGGGGACCTTTAGCACACTGCCTCGGGAGCCTTCTTTCTGCATCTGAGCTGTGAGTGTCGTGAGCCTGGGTGAGACCCACCATGCTGGACAGTCTGTTCCTCCCTCAGCTCAGCCTCTCAGCAGCCGGGAGGCCTCAGGCTTGGGTTTCTCCCTGCAGTCTTTTTCCTGAAGCTGATGGGGTCTTGTCTGCCAGGACTCGAAGCCTGTTGAAGATGCAGTGCTCTACCCACGGTCTGGCAAATGAGATCTTTTACTGTGGACAGGATACCTCAGACTCCACGTGTTGGATGTTGGGACATCATCACCTTCACTCTCCATCCACTTTGTCCTCAACACTAGCAAAAGTTGGAATTGCCGTTTGTGTTTACCAAACTATACCTCAGGATCTAGACTTGAGGACCCATTTTCCTCGTGCCCAGTGGGACCTTAACCCCCAAATTCAGCTTAGTCGTTTGACCCATGGAACTGAGGCATTGGGTGGGGCCTCTGTGCTACTGGTGTTAGGTGTTTTACCAGTCTAGTACTGCTTGTCTTTGGTGCCCTCTATAGGTTGCCCCCTGTAAAGTTCCGTGCCAGGTAGAGGCACAGCATGGAGGTCACACACAGTTCTCAGAGGGGCCTCTGGGACTAGAGCAGACTGTAGAGCCCAGATAAGAAAGTCAAGGCAACTGCTACCCAGAGTGGGCAGCCAGCTTTGTCATAAGTTAGACCAAGTTCAGGCTTTCTCAGGGTCCATCCTTCACCATCACATTTACAGCCTTACATCTGTTCTCCATAGTCCAGGAAGTGAAAGTCGTGTCCAAGCGGAAAGCATCCACACCCACCTGAGCTCTGGGAATTGGGTGGCATGAGATTTTTTTTGCGTTATCTTTCCTTGACGGTACTTGGATGTGACGAGGAATCGGCTCACTCCAACCAATCATCTAGGCTCTAGCCCCAAGCTCAGTTGTACCCTTTACTATTCCTCTCTGCAGCATCAAAGTGGCTAGCCCCGTGAAACGCCCAAAGAAGGATCCTGTGAACGAGACCCTGTACCCTGAGCACTACCGCAAGTATTCTGACTACATCAAGGGGAGCAACCTGGATGCTCCAGAGCCCTATCGCATCGGTCGGATAAAAGAGATCCACTGTGGCAAGAAGAAAGGCAAGGTCAACGAGGCAGACATCAAGCTGAGGCTCTACAAGTTCTACAGGTGGGCGTGGGCTCTGCCTGCCCAGAGGCCTTCCAGGAGGCTCTGCTGGTGGGGGTGGCTGCTTCTGGTTATCCTGAGGGCACGAGTGTGTTTGCAGAGCTGGAGCTTTTCAGGCATTCCTAGTTGTAGACCAGTGGGGAACCTATGTCTGACAAGGACCAAGAGCTGGTGTCAATGACTGTGTCCTGATTTGTCTGGGTCCTCCTTCCCAAACCACAGTCCCTTTCTCTGCTCTTGCATCGCCCTCCCTGAGCCTGCTCTGCACCTTCCTTGCTGGTTCTGGAGTTTGTTTTCCAGTCCTTGGCTTGACTCAACACTCCCCTACACACACACACACACACACACACACTCCCCTACGCACGCACGCACACGCGCGCTCACACACACACACACACACACACACACACACATCTTATACCTTTGTGCATTTGTGGGTGCTTTCTGCTTCTTTGATTGTGAATGGGTGTTAACTGGTTGACAAAGGCAGTTCGATCCCTAGGGTTTGAGGCTAGCTTGGTCTACATAGTGAGTTCAAGGATAGCCAGAGCTACAGAGAAACAAAACAGAACTGGGTTTCATTCTGGAGTTCAGGCTCCCCTAAAACATACTCTGTGGTCCACTCCTGCCTTAATACTATATTGATCCTCCTGCCTCAGCCCTCACTGTCTTTCCCTTGTAAAAATCCTGTAGCTGGAAGTGATGAGGGGCTTCTGTGAAAGAAAACTACCAGGTAGACCAGCCAGCACAGCTGGAACGTGAGACCAGCCAGCACAGCTGGAACCTGAGATCCTTGTCTGTGCATCCCAAGGGTTGGATAGCAGGCACCTGCTACTACACCTGATTTTCCTAGAGTCTTTGTAATAATGGGTGTGGTAAACAAAAGAGCAGGGCACCCAGCATTGATGGGTGGGATGAAGGCAGAGAGTACACCAGTCCCTGGTGGTGCCCAGGAATCCTATTCCTGCTGTGGTATTGGGGCCAAGTAAGGGTTGGTGGCCACCAAGCTGACTGGACTGGGATGTGGTCTTTTCTATGGTGCAGTTTGGTTGAGCATCCTCAAACCAAAATACTGAAAATTCTACAACTGATCTCTTCTTACAGGCTGCCACAGGTGTACTTAATGCTACGTAGAGACCAGAGAGATGGCTCAGTGCTTAAGATTTGATGTTTGTTTTCTAGCACCCAGATAGATGGTGGCCACGGTCATCTGTAACTCCAAATTCCACAGGACCTGCTGCCATTCTCTGCCCTCCGTGGGCATTGTACACACCTGTAGCCATACATACACGGACGGAAATTACCCATTCACACTAAATAAAAATGAATAAATAGTTTTTAAATGCTGCCTGAAGTGACCTGGGTGACGGGGATGGTAGCTGATGTCTGTGATCCTGGTAGTTGAAGTGCTGTGGCAGGAGGATCACTGAGTTGGAGGTCGGCTTGGGCAGCAGAGCAAGACACTCTCAACAAATAAAAGGCCTTGAAGCTGTGGTGTGAGGTGTACAAGACTAATAAGATTCCTGTTCTCAGACTCGGCTCTCAGTTGCTGGTCCAGGCATTTCAGAGGAGGGTGCTCGGCCGGGGATTATAAATCTGTGGTAAAGTAGTATTCCCCTGGTATCCTCCTCACAGGCCTGAGAATACCCACAGGTCCTACAACGGATCCTATCACACTGACATCAACATGCTTTACTGGAGCGACGAGGAAGCTGTGGTGAACTTCAGCGACGTGCAGGGCCGCTGTACCGTGGAGTACGGGGAAGACCTACTTGAGAGCATCCAGGATTATTCACAAGGGGGCCCTGACCGCTTCTACTTCCTCGAGGTGGAGCCAAGCTTCAGGGGCAAATGTGCAGGAGCAGGGTGCCCAAGACAGTGGCTCGGGCTGGGGCAGGGCTCAGTGAGACAGGGCCTTTGTTCAGCAGACGCTAGGCTAATCCTGGGTGTGTCTTTCGACAGGAGAAGCTAAGGAGGCAGCTAATTCATGTGTAGATCTGTTTTTTATTTTGTTTTTTTTTAGTGAATTTTTAAAAAAATTTTTATTTTCATGAGAATTAATTGGTATTTTGCCCACATGATATATGTCTGTGTGATGGCATCAGATCCTTGAAACTGGAGTTCAAGACAATTGTGAGCTACCGTGTGGGTGCTAGGAATTGATCCTGGGTCCTTAGAGAGAGCAGCTGCTACCTCATCTCCCCAGAGCTGTCTGTTTGGTCTTTTGAGATAGGGTCTCACTGTATAGCCCTAGAGTTCTGTATGCAGATTAGGTTGACCTTGAACTGACAGAAATTCTCCTGTCTCCTCCAAGTGCTGGAATTAAGACTTGTACTCACAAGTCTTAATTCCAGCACCTCCCCCACCTCCAATTGAGTCTTAGGTGTGGGATTTTGGCTTTTAAAGGAAAGAGTGCAGCTGGGGATATGGCTTGATCTGTAGAGTTCCTGCCTAGCACACATGAAGCCCTGGGCTGGGTTCCCACACGGCATAAACTGGCCGTGATGCCCAGCGAGCGGGCGGTGGAGGCGGTGTTGGGCATTGACACAGAGAGAGGTAGTGGCTAGCAGGCCAATTGTTAACATGTAAGGTGTTGGGGCTGAGCTGCACATCCTTGCTCACTGCACGTCCGTGCGCACAGGTCTGATTTCAGGTGCTCTGCAAAGTCAACACTCGCTTTTTAAGAGTAGTAATGGAGAATGCAACATTTTATTGTCTTAACAGCATTAAAATTTATCCGAGACTGTTTTTGTAGGCGTCTAATAACCATGCCTAGGGTTTTGATATGTATTGAGAGCGTCCCCCTTCTTGGAGGAGTACATTTCAGTCCCGTGTTGGTTGTATGTAGTCAGCTTCTCTGTAGCGTGGACTGGCCTCAAATTCATACTTGTGCCTCAGCACCTCTTCCAGCTGACTGTAGGTTTTGTCTGTTTCCATTGGTGAGATCAAATTCCATTGGTGGCTAATTGGCTGTGGCTGAACTCCGATTAAGAGACTGTCGGTCAGCTCTTAAACAGTGTGAGGGGATCCATGCATTTCTTCTCTACTAACGTGGCTTCTCTCTGCAGGCCTACAATTCAAAGACCAAGAACTTTGAAGACCCACCAAACCATGCCCGCAGCCCTGGGAACAAAGGGAAAGGGAAGGGGAAAGGTGTGTCCTTGTCCCATCTGTCAGTCCTCCTGAGTATGGTTCTGAGAGAGAAAGCGTGTGCCGTCTAGGCAGCACTGAAGCCCAGAAACTTCTGCCTCCACCTGCCAAATTCTGGGGTCATAGACGCCAGCGCTTGGGTGGCTGAGTCGGGAGGGTCTCCCAAAAGGCGGCTCTAGGTCACATAGCATGGCAGAGAAAGATCTCCCGAGTAGGCCTGAGGAGAGCACTCTGCTGGCTCTCCTCATTAACTGTTCCTCCTCCAGGGAAGGGGAAGGGGAAGCATCAGGTGTCAGAGCCCAAAGAGCCTGAGGCAGCCATCAAACTGCCCAAGCTCCGGACCCTGGATGTGTTTTCCGGCTGTGGAGGGTTATCGGAAGGATTCCACCAAGCAGGTAAGCAGGAGCTGGTGCTGACTCTGGCCTGGCTTTAGGGTGGCTTTCAGGCATGGCCGGCCGGCCGGCCAAGGTGGCTGTCAAGTGGTGCGATGCATGTTTGAGCAAATAGAATTGATTAAAATAGATTTAAAATGGCACTCGTCTGGCTTTGTGTCTACCAGGCATCTCGGAAACGCTGTGGGCCATCGAGATGTGGGACCCGGCAGCCCAGGCATTTCGGCTGAACAACCCCGGCACCACAGTGTTCACAGAGGACTGCAACGTGCTTCTTAAGCTGGTCATGGCTGGGGAGGTGACCAACTCTCTGGGCCAAAGGCTGCCACAGAAGGGCGATGTGGAGATGCTGTGTGGTGGGCCACCCTGCCAGGGCTTCAGTGGCATGAACCGCTTCAACTCCCGCACTTACTCCAAGTTCAAAAACTCCCTAGTGGTCTCCTTCCTCAGGTAAGCATGGACCACAGCCCTCTGCCATTTGCTGTGGAGGGGCTGACTCCCAGTCTAGATTCAGGTTTGTGGGAGCAACCCCAACGCCGCTCCCATGGGAGCTGCCCATGCCCTGTTACCGGTTGCCTGGGCATGGAGGGGTTTGCAATGACTGTGTCCCTCCTGCCCCTACAGCTACTGTGACTACTACCGGCCTCGGTTCTTCCTTCTGGAGAACGTCAGGAACTTCGTGTCCTACAGACGCTCCATGGTGCTGAAGCTCACACTGCGCTGCCTGGTCCGCATGGGCTACCAGTGCACCTTTGGTGTGCTCCAGGTGGGCACCACGCGGGCAGAGGGACAGAAATGGCCTCTCGTGGGACAGTCCCTGGCCTGCTGTGGACAACAGAGGGCAACAGAGGTCTGCATGACCACCACTGAGGCTCAGCTCAGACAGAAAAAGCATAGGGCTAGCCAGGAACCTTTAATCCCAGCACTAGGGAGGCAGGTAGGCAAGTCTGAGTTTGAGGCTTGTCTGGTCTACAGAGAGTTCTAGGACAACCAGAGCTACACGGAGAAAGCCTGTCTTGAAAAAGACAGTAAAGAGCATGGGGTGACGAGGTGCGGTGGCACAGGCCTGTCTTTTCAAGTCCTGGAAGGCTGGAGTAGGATCCATGGATTGAAGGCCAGCATCTCAGGATTCAGAGTTGGCCATAGCTCAGTGTGATACATCCACTAGCAGCACATTTCCTTGGTCCTGTCCCTGGCACCCAAAGTTAATCGGGTAGCTGGGACCAAGTTGGTAGAGCACTTGTTTAATCTTCAGGAAGCCTGGGTTCCATTCTTACCACCACACAGACGTGGTTGCACACGCTAATCATCCCAACAAATAAAAAGGGGGGGTGTAGGTAGCATCAGCACTTGATTTGCCTACATAGCAAGTTTGTGCCTGGTCAGCAGCTATGGTCTTCCATGACTGTCGGGGAGGGAGGGCTGGGATTGCCAGCAGCGGAGTAGATGTAAGGTCAATAAAACACAGGGTGAGAAGTGGCCCAGCAGAACCGGGTTTATCCAGAGCAAACCCAGGACAGGAGCGCTCCTGTTGGTCGCCGAGGTCTTGCCATCCACTTACAGATGCAGGAGTTACTAAAGACATGGTGATGGGTTAGCATTCCTGGTGGTCAGCCCTTAACTGAGCTTGACACAATTGGCAATGGCAGGAGCCTACGCAGACAAGTGATTTTAGTAGTTACTGTAGTCTTGGGGGTTGTCTCCACTTAACCAAAATGGGGGTTTTGCAAATGGTGTGGCCATGGCTAACTGGGGCAAGCTGTTGTGTCATTTGGTGAGTTGCAGATATGTGTTGCCGCTTTCCAGTTCAGCTCTCCGAGAAGAGGCCAGCTGGGCAGACACTCTACCTAAAGCCACCTCTCTTCCTCTGGTGCAGGCTGGACAGTATGGCGTGGCCCAGACACGAAGGAGGGCCATCATCTTGGCTGCAGCCCCAGGAGAAAAGCTGCCTCTGTTCCCAGAGCCTCTGCATGTGTTTGCGCCCCGTGCCTGCCAGCTGAGCGTTGTGGTGGATGACAAGAAGTTTGTTAGCAACATAACGAGGTAGGAACTGTGCTCCGCCCCCATGTGTGGCACGGTGGCTGGGATGCTGCCAAGCTCTGTGTGTTCTGTAGAGTGGCAGTGGGTCATGTTGCCTGGCTCACTGAGGAGATCTGCGCCAGAGCCTGGCTGGAAGGTCTGCACCATTCCACCTCAAGCCTGCACACAAGGCAGAACCTGAGCAGAGCCCATACCACAGCTGCCCCTCCCTCACTTCCTAAGTTCCAGCAGAGGCCACCTGCCTGACATCTAATAGAGCACCTCTGCTGCAGGCTGAGCTCGGGGCCCTTCCGAACCATCACCGTGCGAGACACCATGTCTGACCTCCCCGAGATCCAGAATGGAGCCTCGAATTCTGAGATCCCCTACAATGGAGAGCCACTGTCCTGGTTCCAGAGGCAGCTGCGAGGATCACACTACCAGCCCATCCTCAGGGACCATATCTGCAAGGTAGCTGCCCTGCGGCCGTGCCGTGCCGTGCCGGTGCCTGGCCCAGCTTCTTTCCTGAGCTTGCTTGCACTTCCACGGGCCTCAAGGCTCAACATCTCTGATCTACCCGCATGCTGTCATCTTTGAATACTCCCTGGATGACATCCAATGTCCCCACAACACACCCTCTCTTAATAGCGTTTCTGTATGGGCTTCTCATACATCAGACCTCACGTTGTGTGTGCTCCCCTCCTTGTCCTGTGCATTTATCTCAGCTGTCCCTCCATAGGTGTCCTCGGTCACATGTTCTTACGTGACCATCTCTCAGCTAGGGTTGTGTGGTTGTCTCTTCCTGACAAGATCTGAGCCTCTAGGTGCCCTTCTGTGCTTCCAGAACCGGGTTTCAGCTGGGCTTCTCTTTGTTCTAGGACATGAGCCCACTGGTGGCTGCCCGCATGCGGCACATCCCACTGTTCCCAGGATCAGATTGGCGTGACCTGCCCAACATACAGGTGCGGCTGGGAGATGGCGTCATAGCCCATAAGCTACAGTACACCTTTCATGATGTGAAAAATGGCTACAGCAGCACCGGTGCCCTGCGTGGAGTCTGTTCCTGTGCAGAAGGTGGGACCCCAAGCTTTAGTCCCCCCCTTCCACTTGGTCTTCCCGAAAAACAAGAGTCTCCCTTATGGCAGCCCTTTGTGAGGGCTGGCTGTTCAGTGGGGCTTCCTGGGGTTTTGTAGCCGTCCCCATTCAACTCATCTACGTGATAAGCCAGAGGCCTGGCCACACCTCCGTGCTAATTAAATGGCTGCATGGTGTGAGGTTACAACAGCGTAGGGGGGCCCAAATCAAACACCCGTAAGAGCTCCCTTTGGAAGCCCCTCTGCAGAGATGAGAGATGAGATGCCTCAGTCTCTGGCAGCAGCCTTGTCCATAGCTCAGTGTTCCATTGCAACAGGCAAGGCCTGCGACCCTGAGTCCAGGCAATTCAGCACCCTCATCCCCTGGTGCCTGCCGCACACTGGGAACCGGCACAACCACTGGGCTGGCCTCTACGGGCGTCTGGAGTGGGATGGCTTCTTCAGCACCACTGTCACCAACCCTGAGCCCATGGGCAAGCAGGGTCGGGTGCTCCACCCGGAGCAGCACCGGGTCGTGAGTGTTCGGGAATGTGCCCGCTCCCAGGGCTTTCCAGATAGCTACCGGTTCTTCGGCAACATCCTGGACAGACACCGGCAGGTCAGTTCATCACCAGAGCTTATCATCGAGTGGCCTCAGCTCTCACATTGGGGGTGGGGGCCACCGCTTTCGAGTCAGGTTGTGTAACAGAGTATGGGTCAGCAACAACAACACTGGCCCAAATGTGCCCTTTCTACACTGGCTATTCCTGGTTGGGAATTGCTGTTGAGAAAAAGGCCCGTGCCAGAAACATCGACCTGACCTGGGCTCCATGCAGACCATTCCCATGTTCCAGACCCTTGGCTCCTAATGGGACTCACATTGGCTCTGGGTGGGTCCAGATTTTGCTTCCAGACTTTCCTAAAGCTTTTAAAAAGTTCACTGTTAGCCAGGTGTGGTAGTGCATGCCTTTAGTCCTAGCACTGGGGAGGCAAGCAGGTGGCTCTAAAACTACCTGTTAGTGACCTGAGGGTGTGTGGACATCACAACAAGGGCTGTACCACAAAGCCCAGGCCACTGGTCATGGTCCGGCCACTGGTGAGCCTGGTGTTACGTCCTTCCTTCCCGCAGGTGGGTAATGCTGTGCCACCACCCCTGGCCAAAGCCATTGGCCTGGAGATTAAGCTCTGCCTGCTGTCCAGTGCTCGGGAGAGCGCATCAGGTACGTGCCCCGTTCCTCGTGGGCAGCTCTCGTCCCTGGGGCCTGTGTGTGCCAAGTCCATACAAGGTTAGAGGAGTAGGGCCAGGGCAGATGGCACAGGTGTGAGCTTCTGTTGACTGGTCAGTCCAAGTCAGCAGGCACCGATCTCAAGGGCTACCCCAGCACCTACGTGCAGAAACATCCGGGAGCTATGTCTCAGTCCTGAATGTTTCCAGCGGTGTGCATGTGCTCAAGACCAGCCGTGAGCGAGCGCCTGCTGCCGCGAGCGCCTGCTGCCCTGTTCTCAAGTGACTTTTCCTTTCTCCTCAGCTGCAGTTAAAGCAAAAGAGGAGGCTGCTACCAAGGACTAGTGCTCTCACCCAGAGCCCCACGTGCACTGATGTTTTTAACCCTTTGAGCCCCATCATTTGAAGTCTTGTGCTCAGTGTCTGTGGCCATGGCTGACACTAAGCTGTTTGTATGAGGTTTGTTTTGTGACCAAGCTGTGTAGTACTTTGTGCATTCTGAATTTTAAGGTTTTTTTTTTTGTTTGGTTTGGTTTGGTTTGGTTTTTTTCTTATCCTGTATTCTATCAGATCTGCCACTGTGCAGGTGGCAAGTGAGACTTGATGTAGTTTTATATGTTGTAATATTTCTTCAAAATAAAGCGCTTCTGTCAAGCACCCAGCTAGTGATTGAGTTCTCTGGCAGCGTCCCCCAGCGGAGGGGGGAGGGGCTCGTGCTTTACGGTGTCCGTGGACCAGCCACTACATCCACCTCGGTGGGATACTTTTCTGTGATTCAGTTCTGCCCAGTGAAAGGCAAATGGAACTTTCTAGTAGGTTTTCCCAGAAAGCCTCTTCGGATGGTCTTGGCTAATCTCCACGGACACTTTGCCCTTTTTGTTTTGGAGTTGACCTTTTATTGTGTGTCTGGTAATAAAGCAGCCATCCTGCGATCATTCGTGATGACATAAGACCCGGATCATGGAGCAAGAAGAGACCATGACTAAGCCGCCCTCAGAACTCCTGTCTCTGCCCTGTGTGCAGAACTCCAGTTGGCTTAAGACCTAGAAGAGACTCCTGGGTCCTGGATTATGGCTCAGCACATACCTTTTTGATATATTGTGTAACCATGTTTGACCCTTATGTTCACTGTGTAGCTCAGGCTGGACTACAAGTTGTGGCAATCCTCCTCCTTCTAAGGGCTACTGTACTGGACTAAATATAGCAGTAATTTTTTTAAGGCGCCTCTATGTTGCCCAGGCTAGCTCAGAACTTTGTTCTCTTGCCTATATTTATAACTGTACCACCACACAGATCATTTGGAAGATGTGCTTCTGTGTAAAGGGTAGCCTGTTTGCCTCTGTGGAGCGGCTGCTGCCTTTCAGCAGGGCTGTAGGCTGTCTTAGGAGTGAGGTTGCGGGTCGGCCTCCATGCTGGCATCTTGTAGTGGACGTGTGCCAGACTTCCACCTCTCCACACACTGGCTTCTCGGGTATGCTGGGGATGGGCCCAGTGCCACACTGCCAGCTGATCAAACCCCCAGCTCTGTAAAGTTTCCTATGTCAGAATTTTATAGTATGACGTTGGAGGTGGCTGGGTGCCACAGCTCACACGTGGAAGTTAAGACAACTTTGAGTTGTGTACTCTTCCACCTGTGTGTGGGCTCTAGGTATTTGTTTGCCAGGCTTGCACATCAACACTCAACCACTGAGCCATCCTGCTGCTCCAGACTTGGGGGTTTGCTGTTTGTATTGAGTTAGAATCGTGCCGTGTTGCCTGATGTCGTTTCTATTACTGTGAAGACACCATGACTAAGGTGAGTTACGTAGTGAGTTCCAGGCTGGCCGCAAACTTGTGTATTCACCTGCCTCTGCCTCCTGAGTGCTGGGATTAAAGGTGTGCACCACCAGGGCCTGGCTGTGTGACTTATTGATGAAGAAACTTCTATTTCCACTAACCGAGTTGACTGAACATAGAAGAGGAGGCCGAAGAGTTAGCTCAGCAGTTAAGAGTCATAGCTGCACTTACAAAGAACCTGGGCAGCTGGCCAGTGGTGGCGCACAGCAGCACTTGGGAGGCAGAGGCAGGCGGATTTCTGAGTTAGAGGCCAGCCTGGTCTACAAAGTGAGTTCCAGGACACAGAGAAACTGTCTTGAAGGAAAAGAAAAAAACCAAAATACCTGGGCTTAGTTCCTAGCACCCCACATAATGGTGGGGTCCCCGGAGTCTGGCACCCTCTTCTGACCACTGTGGGTGTGGGTACAGCAGTCATGCACACTGATGAAAAACACATTTTAAACTTTTTTGAGCGGGTGGAGATCTGAGTTTGAAGTCAGTTTTTGTTTAAAGATGGAGTTCTGAGACAGCCAGGGCTACTCAGAGGCCCTATCTCTAAAAACAACTCTGAGATAGTCATATATATATATATATCTCAGGTTGGCCTTGAACTTCTTCCCCTCCTGCCCAGGTCATCTGTGTGGCCACAGATGAGGAAGGAGCCATTGCAGCCTGCTGGGCTCACACTTGGGTGTACAACTCCAGGCAATGACTTTCTAGAGTCCGTTTCTGCCATAACTCAGCAGGGAGGGCAGAGCTTTGGGAGCCCTCTTCGTCCACACCGACCTGACAGGCTGGTCCCACGCAGGCTCACTGCTGATACTAAAGGCATGTCTGCAATGGCTATCTAGTCCTGAGGAAGCATCGAGGCCATTCTGCTGCTTACATTCTCCCACCCCGCTCTCGGGCTCAGGGACGTGCCATAGAAGTCGTGCTTAGGGGTGCCTAAACTCAGTTTCCATCAGTTAAATTGCTTCATATTTCCTCTTCTTGTTATTCCACTGTCCTAACATTATTTGAGTTTTTAACTCTAATGAAACATTCCACTACATATATGATCCAACTTTTTAATTATAAATTTTTGTTCCTTTTGCTCCACAAAAGGCTCATCTTAAAGGCTATTCATGTTAACTTGTGTTGTTATCTCTTTTGTAAATTTATAGCCACAGGAAACCCAGACACTCAGATCTGACCAAATAGACTCCACCCAGATAAGTACCTCTGCCCAAAGCTCCCACTTACTACCTACTCCAGAGGGTAGGACTCCTCTGGGTTTCAAATGTACATCTTAAAATTTCTTTCTTCCAAACGTACCTAATCTCTCTCTATAATAAATATATTGTGTTTGAGCATCTTGTCAAGTCCAGGCGCTCACTACATCCAGGACAGCTCCAGAGAAGCAGCCTCCAGATGCTCCATCTCCTGTCTCAGACACAGACGCTTCTCCTGGACCTGTTCCTTCTGACCCGTCCTCAGATGGCTCCACAGACCCCGGACAAGGAAGCAGCCCACTCTCCTGAGACTGGGCAAACATCCCCACACCCATCCCTCTAGGTTCCCGAGAGACAACGTCACCCCAGTGTCAGCAGGAAGCAGCCAGCTATCACAACGACCCTATTTCCGCTTTGCCATCACATCTTTCTAATCTTTTTTAGTTAAACCAAAATGGGAGGAATGTTAGCACTCTGTCTAAACTCCATCCCACAGTTACCTGGCAACAGCCAGGTAGGCCTGACCCACTATAAAGGGGGCTACTTGCCCCCTCCTCCCTCTCTTGCTCTCTTGACCTCTTGCTCTTCCCTTCCTGCTCCCGCTCTGTACCCTCCCTCCACATGGTCATGGCCAACCTCTATTCCTCCCTTTCTCTGTCTCCCTCTCTCTGCCTCTACTACCCTCTTAACTCCCCTCCCCATGCCCTGAATAAATTCTATACAGTTGTGTGACTGGTCCCTCAGCGGGAAGAGATGCCTTGACATGGGCCCACTGAGACACCCTCTTCCCCTATACCTCACTGCACCTCCATAGAACATATCCCCCTTCTTTTTATAAACACATCAACTTGTTCTACGTACCCTGAGCAACCTTGAGCAATGCCTACCTACCTCCACTGTCCAGGCCAGGCGTTCTCTCGTTCTCACTTGTTGCACAGGCTGGCCTTGAACTTACTGTCATCTGGCTGCCTTGGCTTCCTGAGTGCTGGGGTCATTGGTGTGAGACTGACCTGAGACAGTTTATGCTAGTTGTTTTGAGACACGTCTCATTTTGTAGCTCAGGCTAGCCCTGAGCTCATTTATGTATCCTAGGCTGTATGCAGGTGTGAGGCACTATTTCCAGCTGCATTATCTGTTTCAAGGGATTCGTCTAGTATATGCCAAAGGGCTGGGCGAAACAGCACTGTGTTTCTTTTAAAGGCAAATACCTAGAAGTGGGTGGAATGCCACAGGATCTGAGAGATCCATCAAATCCCTGGTAAATGCTGCAGAATTACATTGGTTTTGAGATAGTCTTCTGTATGGCCTGGACCGTTCTCAGACTCGTGTAGCTGAGGCTAGTCTCGACCTCCTGCCCCCCCCCCCCCCCTTCTCAAGTACCAAACTAACAACCCTGCCTCTCCACCCCCACCACACATTCACACCCAGCCTCTAGAGGAGTGAAAGGGAGCCAGCATAGAGGCAAAAAACTCAAGCCTCAGATCTGCCTCCTGAGGGGTAGTGCATGGCGCCAGGCTGAAGGGGAGTTTGAGCCACAGTGAAGGGAAAAGCTTCAGTAATGACATGATGCTCGGGGACAGGGCAAGGGCCACAGCAACACCTGCAGCCAAGCTTAATGTGTGAGTTAGATCCCTTGAGCCCAAATGATGGAAGATGAGAACCAATACCTGAAGGTTATTTTCTGATCTCCACTAACCAACCACACAAAGTAAATCATTTTAAAGATTTATTTCTTTATTTTATGTATATGAGTACACACCAGAAGAGGGCATCAGATCCCATTACAGATGGTTGTGAGCCACCATGTGGTTGCTGGGAATTGAACTCAGGGCCTCTGGAAGAGCAGTCAGTGCTCTTAACCACCGAGCCATCTCTCCAGCCCCACAAAATAAATTTTAAAAAAATTTTTTTTTTGAGACAGGGTTTCTCTCTGTAGCCCTGGCTGTCCTAGAATTCACTTTGTAGACCGGGCTGACCTCAAACTCAGAAATCCGCCTGCCTCTGCCTCCCAAATGCTGGGATTAAAAGGTGTGTGCCACCACTGCCCGGCTTAAAAAATGTTTTAAAAACGTGTTTTAAGGGTCAGGCATAGCAGACGCCCCTGATTCCTACACTGTGGAGGCAGAGGAATGTGGATCATCACTGTGAGTTCAAGGCCAGCCTGGTCTACACAGTGATCTCTTGCTTTGTTTTGCTTTTCAACTACTGAAGGACTGAGCATGGTGGCTCATGCCTTAATCCCCAAACTGGAGAAGCAGTTGATCTCTGTGAGTTAGAGGCCAGCCTGGTCTAAATAGCCAGTCCCCAGACAGGCGGGAGATAGACACCGTCTCCAAAAGAAAACAGTCAAAAGCCAACTGTGGGAGCCATGGGTTGCAAGCCTCCTCCGTGCAGTGCTCCTCCATGGCCTCTGCTTCAGGCTTTAAGTTCCTGCCCTGGCTTCGTTCAGCATAGCACTACAAGCTGTAAGATAAAATGAGCCCTTTCCTCCCTAAGTTGCGTTTGGTCATGGTGCTTATCACAGCAAGAAAAATCTGCCTAAGACGGCTTGCCCAGCGTGCACTGGGGCTCAGCATGCACTGGGCTCCACTTGTAACATGAAATAAACCAGCCGGGACAATGTTTGCCTGCCATCCTAGCACTGGGGAGGTGGAAGTAGGAGGAGCAGTAGCTTGAAGTCGTCCTCAGTTGCGTAGCGAGTTTGAGGCCAGCCAGAGCTACACAAGACTGCTCCCCAGAGAAGGAGCAACACTACTTATTTATCTATGGGTTTTCACTGTGCAGTGCAAGCGGCCTCTGGAGGCTCCCGGCTCCTACCCGAGCTGATGACAGGTATCCGCAGCTCCTCCCCTCCACTGCACAGCCTTCTAACTGTCAAGTCTTTGCATACAAATTGCCACCTGTCAAACTACTAGGTTCCAAGGAGAAATCCTATCAGTATTTTAATTTTGTACCTTTAAAAACCACCTGGCCGTTTTTCTTTTCTTTTTCTTTTCTTTTTCATTACAAACAGGATGTTACTGTGTAAGCCAGGCTGGCCTTGATCTTGAGGTGGCACTCCTGCCTCAGCCATGTGTGTGTCCCCAGTGGGTCCTTTCTAAAAGGTAGCTTTGCAGCTGGGGTTCTTTCCTTGGTCCCCAACCTCCTTCCTTCTCACTGTCCTACTCTGCCCTCTAGTGACAACTGCAACAAGTTTTTTTCACAAGAAAACACAGGCACCCCAGGAAACCTTACTTAAAGTGACCGTGTTCTCCAGCCGGGAGGACGGAGACCTGGAACTAACTCTTCAGTCTGTTCTTTGTTTGTTACTTGACTCACGACCCCACTCTATTTCCTCATTCCCAGCTGAGTTCAAACTCTCGGATTTTCTGCCTATGCCTTCCTAGCACTGAAACTGACCATTTTGTTTATTGTGTCCTTAGAGAGAACAACAGTAAAAACCAAATGTAAGTTAGTTAACCAATTTCCTTTTAAGGCCATACCATCCTTAGATGTTGCCTGACCTCCTCTGATTCTATTACATTTTGTGTGTGTGTGTGTGTGTGTGTGTGATTTTTCAAGACAGGGTTTCTCTGTGTAGCCCTGGCTGTCCTGGAACTCACTTTGTAGACCAGGCTGGCCTCAAACTCAGAAATTTGCCTGCCTCTGCCTCCCGAGTGCTGAGATTAAAGGTGTGCACCACCACGCCCGACCCATTACATTTTTATGAAGCGTTGTCCTTCTTAGCCCCGAGGCCTGGCTGGGAGCTGGGAGCAGGGACATTCAGCCTCTGGACTGAATCCTGAAGAGTCTCACAGGATTTCTTCAAGGTCGAAGTCCATCTAGAAAGCAGCTATTCATTCTGATGTTCACCCTAGATCCTCTGATTCTACAGGGGTCCCACTACGATGCAGTGTGTGAGAACAGGCCACAGCATAAGTGTGGGGCTCAGGGTACAACCTGCTAGAGTTAGTCCTCTCCTTCCCTCAGATGGGTCCTAGGGTTGAACTCCAGGCAGCAGGCTTGTGGAGAGTGCCTTCACCCACTGAGCCATCTTGCCAGCTTAAGATACAAGTTCTAAGTGTTAGGAGTATAGGTCAGTATTAGTGTGCCCAACTCCCTGCTTTCCGTTCCCCACCAGCATCCCAAACAGACACATGGACTTGGAGTGGATGTTCCTACGGCAGAGAATCTGATATAACCTCCACTTACTTGACAGGAGCTTAGCACTGGAGAGAGTTTAAGGTGGCAGGAATAGAGCTTGCAACGTTTTTGCAGCTAAGGAGGTACTGGGACCTAGGTAAAATATTAAGGCCTAGATAAAATGTCAAGGCCTAGGTAGCCTACTTGGCTAGCCTACCATTATAAGGAAACTTTCTCATATGTTTCTGCTGTTACTAGGAAACTTTCTAATGCCAAAACTGATTACATATTCTGTTATGCCCTGTGCCCTTGGAAACCAATCATGATAGAAGTTAGTAGAACTTTTTTGAATAGTTACCCATAATAAGCTTTGACCTGAACCAACCACCCAGCAGCACTTACTAGCCATATATAAATTTTTATGGTATTTGTCTGTATAAGCTGTCCCTGGGATGGACTCCAACATAAGAGAGAAATCTCTGGCCTGGAGAGATGGCTCAGTGGTTAAGAGCTCTTCTAGAGGTCCTGAGTTCAATTCCCAGCAACCACATGGTGGCTCACAACCATCTGTAATAGGATTTGATGCCCTCTTCTGGTGTGTCTTCAGACAGCTCAAGTTTATATAAATAAAATAAATAGATGAGAGAGAGAACTGCACCAATATAAGAAACCCTTTGGAATAAGACTTCCATTTTGAGTAATGACTGAGTAAAGTTTAAGTTCCCAAGACCTCCCTGGAAACTGGCATCCTACTTGGCAGAAAGACATGTGCGTGGGTAACTGACAACCTGGTTGGCACATTGAGACATGAATGTTCAACAAGGAAAGTCTCTTGCCACCGTTGAATACCCAACCAATGGGAGCAGGATACGTGTAAGGCAAAACCATGTTCCCAGGTAAACCCCCCATTTCTGAATCCTGATTGGTGATGTGACTTGGCCCAGATGTTTGTGGATTTGAGGCTTAAAAACCCTGCAGGATCTTAAGTCAGGGTCACAGTTCAGGTCCTGAATCTGGACTGTGGCCCTGGTTAACCAGTCCTGACATGTATGCTCAATAAAGTGCCTCTCTCTGACTGAGACTGGGGCTCGTGTGGTCTGTGAGGGGACTCCTGGACCACAGCAGGAGGCTGGCTGCCAAGCCTGAAGGCCTGAGATCAATCCCAAGACCCACATAGTGGAAGGAGAGACTGTCTGCAAAGTGTCCCCTGACCTCCATGTGTGCTATGTATGCACAAGCATGCTGTCTTCAAATAATACAAACGCACAACAAGGTTGTAGGATAAACCCTAGCATGCTACACAGCAAAGGAGGCACAGGAGACCAGGTGGCCTCTTATTCAAAGAAAGGACGTCTTAGCACAGGACAAAAGGGTTTGGTCTGAGTCTGTTTCTTCTTCAACAAACCAGAATCCTGGTATCCTCTAAACGATGTGGGGCGAGGGCATTCTTGATACACGTGCTTTTCAGCCAAGCTTGTTGGCACACAATTATAGCCCCAGCTATTTGTGAATTCCTTGCGTTTAGGAGTTCAGGGGCAAGCCTGGGGAACAAAGCAAGACACCTTTAGTTTTGGAGACAGAGTCGCATGGAGCGCAGGCTAGTCTGGAATCCACGAGGTAGCTGAAAATGGCCTTTAACTCATAATTTTCCAGCTTCCACCTCCAGCACTGCGATTACTGATGGCTGAAAACTAATTCTCCGGGAAGAGGGAGAGAACGAATCAGTTCCGGGTGTGGCGATTTCATGTTCATATTCCCAGCACGGACGAGAGTAAGGTGGAAAGACAGCTATGAATTCAAGGCCACCCTGGGAATACTGCTCGTGAGCCTGTACTTTCAGCCTTTTGGAGTTGAGACAGGATTGTGAGGCTATCCTATCTATAGAGTGAGACACTCACGTCTAGCCCCATTACCCAAAGGGGGAAAAAAAAAGTTTAAAAAGTTCTTTGAAGCTTTTTTTTGGACCCCTTTTCCAGGTTGGATCTCAGCGCTTTGCGGTGCGCGAGAGCCGCGTGTCCACCTTTGTCCGCAGGGAGGCGCTGTGCTCACCGCGGTCTGGCCGCTCTAGGCTGCGGCCGCGGCACCGGAAGCCTCTTCTACTCCGGCTTCCTGTCTTTACCCGGGCTGGGAGCTGCGTGGAGTTAAGACTTCGAGATGCCGACTGGCGACTTTGAGTATGCGTGGGGTGGCGATGGGGTCGCCGGGGAGGCCGCGTGGGGGCTGCTCTGGGGTGCGTGGGGGTCTGGGCGGCGCGGGGGGCCGGGACCCGCTCACCAATCTCCTGTCCCCGCAGCTCGAAGCCCAGCTGGGCCGACCAGGTGGAGGAGGAGGGAGAGGACGGTGAGTGCCGAGCGTGGCCGCGCCCGCTGCCTGTTCCCGGGGCCCACGCTCCGGCTAGGGCCGCGCGTGGCCAGCCCCACCCTCGCCCTGCGCTGTGCCCCCGGTGCAACCCGCAAACACACAACACACACACACACACACTCTCTCTCTGACTTGAAAGTTCCCGTCCCGTGGCTCACTCTACCTTCCTCCCCGAATTCCCTCTGGCAGACAAATGTGTCACCAGCGAGCTCCTGAAAGGAATCCCTCTGCCCACCGGGGACACCAGTCCAGAGCCCGAGTTACTGCCCGGAGGTGAGCAGTGTCCATCCCTGCCTGCTTCCTCTTCCCTTCCGACTCTCAAGCCTACTTTCCAGCCAGTCCCCATTACCCGGGAATCAGTTTCTGTCATCTTCCTCCAGACCCGCTGCCACCTCCCAAGGAAGTCATCAATGGGAACATAAAGACAGTGACTGAGTACAAGATAGAGGAAGATGGGAAGAAATTCAAGGTGAGGTCGAAGTGGACACATAGGGCCAGTGCCTTTGTGTTCAGGGGTTCAGGTGGAGGGGTGTCAGTGGCTGAGACAGGGCCTGAGGCTCTGGAAGCACTCCTCTCTTATTCATCTTCAGATTGTCAGAACCTTCAGGATTGAGACCCGGAAGGCATCAAAGGCTGTGGCAAGGAGGAAGGTGAGATTCTACCTCATTTGGGGGGTAGGGTGTTCTCTGGGGCTGATCCTGAGGAGTTGGGAAGCCCCTTTTTGTTGATGTGGAGTAAACGTTTAGTGTTAGGCCTTGAAAGGTTAGGGCCCAGGAGTAGATGAAGTTAGATGCTTTATTTATTCATTTACTTTTGTTTTTTTATTGTTCTCCTTTTGTGTGCGGATGTGCGCAGCATCATCCCCCCCAGCACATGGCACAGCATACTTTTGGTTTGAGCTGGTCTCTCGGTATTAGGAACTAGACTAGGCTTGCTGGGCACTAACAGCCCCAGGGACCCTGCTGTCCCCACTTCCTGTCTGGCCTGCACCGGGAATGCAAGTTTGCCTCTGTGCACAGTGTTTGACTGTGGGTGCTCGGGGTCAGAGTCTGACGGACACTTGTGTGACAGACACTGTACTGAGACATACCCAGCCCTCTTGGGTTTTATTGTTTGTAGTTTGTTTTTCCAGACAGGGTTTCTCTGTGTAGCCCTAGCTGTTCTGAACTCACTCTGTGGTCTAGGCTGACCTTGAACTCATAGATCCACATGCATTAGGATTAAAGGCATTGCCACCATTTGCTGGCTTGTTATTTTTGAGAGGCTCTAGCTCTGGTCTTCATTCTAAATGCTTCTGCCTCAGCCTCCTGCATCCTGACCTCCATTCTCTCTCCTTTGACCTGTCTACATGAAGAAGCAAGCAGCCTCTACTTACCTAGGGGGGAGGGCTTGTAGAGGAGGGACAGCGACGCTTGAGAGCAAGGTCCCGTGCCAGCGTTCAGCAAGACACAGCTTCTCAGGCTCCAGGCCAGCTTAGGGAGGCAGGGAGCTTTGTGGCCCCTGTTTTACAGGCAGGAAATGAGTTTCAGGTTTAACTGGCTCGGTTCCTAAGGTCTGGGTGATTCCTCCTTTGTCCCTGGTGGGAGGCTGGCCATGGAGCAGCCCAGAAACTGCCAGCGGCACAGTGGAGCCCTGTACTCAACCTTTTTTTTTTTTTTTTTTCTCAAGACAGGGTTTCTCTGTATAGCCCTAGCTGTCCTGGAACTCACTCTGTAGACCAGGCTGGCCTCGAACTCAGAAATCTGCCTGCCTCTGCCTCCCTCCCAAGGGCTGGGATTAAAAGCGTGCGCCACCATGCCCAGCATGTACTTAACCTTTTATATGAGTGTTAGAAAGTGTACTGCACGTTTTCACACGAGCTACCTTACCAGCACCTACCTCAGATAACTCAGGCTGGTTTTGAGCTTGCGTGTCTTGAGGTCCTCCTGTTTGCACCTGGCAAGTGTTGGGGTGACAGTTGTGTGCCACTGTGTTTAGCTTAGGGAATGGGGATTGTCACCATTACCACAGGGAAGGCCTCTAGAGAGACTAGATCTTCGGATTCAAGGCCCCGGAATGGTTGTCTGTCTGGGGTACCCACTGCAGGATCCTTCCTGTCTTTTCCTCACTTCTCCCCATTGTTTTCTGGGAGCCCAGAATTGGAAGAAGTTTGGCAACTCGGAGTTTGACCCACCGGGGCCCAATGTGGCCACTACCACAGTCAGTGATGACGTCTCTATGACATTCATCACTAGCAAAGAGGTGAGCTGGGTGAAGCTGGAGCCTGAGAAATGCAGTGGGGGTGGTGTGGGCCGGGCCCAGCAGCCTCCTCTGAGCCTTCCCTCCCTATACCCCACCAGGACCTAAACTGTCAGGAGGAGGAGGACCCAATGAACAAGCTTAAGGGCCAGAAGATTGTGTCCTGCCGCATTTGCAAGGGCGACCATTGGACCACCCGTTGCCCCTACAAGGACACACTAGGACCCATGCAGAAGGAGCTGGCTGAGCAGCTCGGCCTGTCTACTGGGGAGAAGGAGAAACTGCCAGGAGGTGTGGACGTGGGGACCTGGGAGGGTCTCAGCTGTTCTGTGGTAGTGTGCTCTTCTCTTCCCTGCATTACCTGTGGCCAAGTTTGAGTGGCTTCGGGCATGGTCATCCTGATGTGTGACTGATAGCTTACTCTAACTTGGGTATGCGTGCGTGCATGCGTGCGTGTACATATATACTCTGTGTGTGTGTGTGTGTATGTGTGTGTGTGTGTGTGTACATATATACGCAGTGTGTGTGTGTGTGTGTATACACGTATATACTCAGGCAACATCCACCATGTATGTGCTGGGCTCAGTGTGGCCATAATCTAATGTGTCCTGTGGGGGTGGCTGCCTCTTGTGACTTGTATGGAACTTTGCTTCTCACTGTCATGGATGAGTGGCCTAGGGACATCCTCACTGTTGTGTGCCTGTAGTCGGGATGCTGCCGGGCTGGTGGTGTCCAGCGCTGGGGCTCTGCAGTGCTGGCTTTGTTGTGTCTGCCCTGTGGCTTGTTCACTTTGCTCGTGACACTAGCAGAGACTTTGAAGAGTGGTAGCTTCCTAGATGTGATGTTTGGGTCACCAAAGGATGACTGGGTGTCTGTACCTGGGGGCTGGGGCAGAATAATCCTTCCGTCTGCTGCTTTCCAGAGCTGGAGCCCGTGCAGGCCGCCCAGAGCAAGACAGGGAAGTATGTGCCCCCCAGCCTCCGGGACGGGGCCAGCCGCCGTGGGGAGTCCATGCAGCCAAACCGCAGAGGTGAGGAGGTGGGAGGCCCGCCCCCGGAGGCAAGGGCTGTGAGTACTCCTGCAGTGTGGGCGTGGGGTCCAGCGGTGGCACCCTTCTCACTGCCATCTCCCCCTGCCCTGCCCACAAAGCTGACGACAATGCCACCATCCGTGTCACTAACCTGTCCGAGGACACTCGTGAGACTGACTTGCAGGAACTCTTCCGGCCTTTCGGCTCCATCTCCCGAATCTACTTGGCCAAGGACAAGACTACTGGGCAGTCCAAGGTGGGTGAGCTGGTCTGAGGAGTGGAGTGGGTAGCTGGAGTAGGCATCCCTTGACCCACTTCTTACACCTCCATGTCTGCCCCTGGCCCGCAGGGTTTTGCTTTTATCAGCTTTCACCGCCGGGAGGATGCTGCACGTGCCATTGCAGGGGTGTCTGGTTTTGGCTACGACCATCTTATCCTCAATGTCGAGTGGGCCAAGTAAGGACCCTCCTGCCCCTTTCCACCTTCTCCCTAGCCCAGTCCTGTGGTTGCCAGGCCTGTCTGGAGGAAGGTCCTGAGCAGACCAGGCCAAGGGTTCCCTGATGTGAGTGCAGTCTCTCTCCGATCCCCTTCAGGATCACAAGTCCCCACCAGCATCCTTACCACCTCTTTCCCTCCCTCTTTCCAGGCCATCAACGAATTAATAAGACATCTGCTACCTGCTGCTGTTGTCCAGCCCCTCAGGACAGACAGAAAGCTTCAGTAAACAGACTCCAAATGCACTTTGTCCTGCTTATTTTCTGGGTCTCCCTTTGGGGCCGGGAGGGGAGTGGGGAAGGAGGAAGCGTGAAGCCTGGACCCTCTCTCAGGCTGAGGTTGTATAAAGGACCTGTCTGGATGCAAGGCAGCCTCCATTGGTGAGACACCGACCTTGAGGGGTAACTGGAGGACCCTTGGTACTTAGGAGCTGCTGTCACAGCCCAGCCTGTGGCAGTGAGGTTTCAGCAGTCAAGGCCATGGGCATAGCTGGGTTTGGTGAGTGATTGTACCTTCTACAGGCAAGTCTTGCAAGGGCTCTTGTCCTCAGAGTTTCGGTGACATGGGTGGCAGCGCAGGCTGGGTGCCTCGGCCATGCAGAGAAAGGGTTGTGTGCATGTGGCCAGGGGCACAAGGATGCATTTTGTCAGGTTGCCAAAGAAGGGCCCCAGCTCCTGTTCAGCCTGCACCTTATTGGAGAAGCTGGGGTCACGAGCCATCCAGCGCAACCTGGTCTCCACCTGAAGCACGTGTGTGATGTAGCAGGGCGCTACAGGTGTGGAGAGCCACACTGCTGCCCACCAGCACTACCATATGCAGCTTCTGGGCTGTGGTCATGCCCTGGCTGTGTACCACCACCAGCCCCAGGACAGGCCATCAGTGTGAGCAGCAGGGCGGGTAAGCCCATGCTTACAGGATCAAGCTGTAGGTTTCGAAGGCCTCTAGCTGGTTGTCCTACATTTTTAGGCACTTGACACAGGTGTTAAGATTGTCGTTGCTAGCCAGCAGTGGTGGCACATACCTTTAATCTGAGCATTTGGGAGGCAGAGGCAGGCAAATTTCTGAGTTCAAGGCCAGCTTGGTCTACAGAGTGAGTTCTAGGACAGCCAGGGCTACACAGAGAAACCCTGTCTCAAAAAACAAAAAAAAAAAGGGAAAGATTGTTGTTGCATGCCCCAAGTCTGTTGGGGAAAGCAAGCATGGGGGCAGCACACTGGATGGGACGGGACGGCCATGTCCCAGCTGGCAACACTGACAGCCCAGGCGTGCTCAGGTGGCAGGTACCTTTGTGTAAAGGGTGCACAGCCACCACGTGTCAACTGAGGCTGATGCAGGTGCTGAATGCCATTGAGCATGCTGCATGCATTGCTCCAGGCAGTAGGCCACCTCACCAGTTTCCAGCCATGAAGTAGGCAGCCGGGGGAAAGAAATGGCACAGGAAGAGACTGTTGCTACTGTGGAGCCCTGCCATCAGGATGAGCCAGAGGAAGTCCTGGAAACTTAAGTACTTGCCAGCAGCTCCCAAATATTGTTTTTAAGATTTATTATGTAGGGGGCTGGTGAGATGATGGCTCAGTGGGTAAGAGCGCTGACTGCAATTAAGGAAGATGCCTGGCACTGACCTTTGACCTCCACATATAAACAGCACACTACACACACATGAAATTCCTTAAGAAGGTGGAGGGAGGGCTGGAGAGGTGGCCAGTGGTTAAGAGCACTGACTGATCTTCCAAAGGTCCTGAGTTCAAATCCCAGCAACCACATGACCTGTATTGAGATCTGACTCCCTCTTCTGGGGTGCCAGAAGACAGCTACGGTGTACTTATGTATAATAATGAATCTTTGGGCTGGAGTGAGCAGAGGTCCTAAAACTCAATTCTCAACAACTACATGAAGGCTCACAACCATCTGTACAGCTAGTTTACTCACATAAATAAAAATTCTTTAAAAAAAGATTAAATAATTACACTGCAGCTGTCTTCGGACACACACGATGACACAGCATGGTGCAGGTGGAGACATCACATCACTCATTCTGAGGAATGCATCAGGTCCCATTACAGATAACATTCCAAACTCTGCTCCCAATTTGCAGTCTTGCACGGTTCCCCTCCCAGCAGCCGTAAGAACCACATGCAGTGTGGTTACTTCTGGCCTGGCCACCTTAAGCTCCCTTAGCACCCTCCCACCACCCTTCCCTTCATGTCCCTGAGCTGGCACCTGGTTACCTGAGGGGGCAGACATAATCCTCACAGCAGCTTCTGGTCCCACCTGGCCTGAGTTCCCAGCAGTCTGGTCACTGGCCTATCTCTACTGCTAGTCAGTGTGACACCTCCCACCTAGCCCACTTCCTCCTTATACTATCCAAGTACTGCTAGCTCTGCCCTCCCCCAACCAGAGTGAAGACTCAAAAAGCACCATGTTCAGGTTTATTGGAGGTTAAGAACTGGGCAGTTCCTTTATAAAAGGAAACCGGACTGCACTGGATCCCAGGCAGCTTCCGGGCCCCAATCTGGGGCATCCATAGTCCACCCACTGCCGGCAGGTTCAGTTTCTTCTCCTTGATGCTGGGCGTGAGTCCTGGTGTGTGGCTCTGGGTCTCGGCTTGGCCTTGCCTCTCTGGGATCTACCTTGTAGCTTCAGAGCCTGCCAGTTGCCACCCTGACCTCGGCCTTTATTACCAGGCCTCTGCTCCTTCCCTCGCTGCTTCTTGCCCAGAGGGCCCCCCTGCCGTCTCCGCTTGGCCGCTGTGGGGAACAAGTCTGCAGGGAGAGAAGTGGTTAAATGTGATTAATGGAGAAGAAATGAAAAGGGCCAAGGTGTCACCAGAGGACCCTGCCACATACCTTCGTCAGGCTCCTCCCCCACAGCCTGGCGGAAATACTCAGCGTCATCCTCTTCATCTTCAGGCTGACCTGCCCCCACTGCCTCTGGCGGTGCCCCTGGGTCCTCAGCATCACTGTCACCGTCGGCCCTTGCACGGGCTCGCTTTATGCCTGCCAGGCTCTTCTTCTTGTGGGCCTCGCGCAGCTCCTGCTTGCGCTGCAAGTTCTCTGCCTGTTGGTTCTGACGCTGTGCCTTCAGCCGGAGCTTCTCCTCCTTGGCTGCCAGGATGGCCTGCAGCTCCTCCTCTGTCTTGTGTACTGTGAGGAAGGATCAGACAATCTGTCAACGTCACAGTGGGACTCGACACTGCTCTCACGGGCTGGCCTCACCCTGTCCCCTCACCAAAACTGTGGAAGAGGACATTGCCGTTCCCGACGCCCTCCTGGATCTTAATGAGCTGCAGTGTCATCCGGGGCCCAATCTGCCAACACAGGGGAATGGGAAGAGAGTCAGGCTAGCCTTGTGACTGGGAGCTGAGAGGGCCACCATAGCCACCCTCACCTCAGTAAGTCGGACGGCGCTCTGTTGGGCCTGCATGTTGCCACGGCCGGCCACAGCCTGGGGCAGTTCTGTGGTGTTGTGTTCTCCATCTGGCTCCACCTCACTGTCTGATAGCCCCACACCCCTGTGTAAAACAACAGGTTACCTTGGGCGCTCCACAGGTGCAGCTGCCACCCACCAGCTTTCTTACTTACGTGGCCAGCAGCTCACTGATGTCCTGCAGTCGGCTCATGTTAGGGAACTTCTCCTGTAAGAGCTTCTTCATGCCGCGGCTTGCACCCACGGGAACCACTTTGACGCTGCTGCAATGGCGGGAGTAGGGGGAGAGGTGAATGGTCATGGAGTCCACGGTCAGCTCTCTGCCCTCTCCTGTACATGCATCAGGGCGTTTACTTTGAGTCTGAGCAATCACACAACCTCAGCAGCAGAATTCTCATCAGGTGCACGGGTGTCCCACACTGAGTCCCTCCCTCCCTCTCACCAACACTCACTAGTGTCGGAAGTCCAGCTCTTGGGAGTCAGGGTTGTAGTTAATGAGGAGGCAGCGCTTAATGGTGTTCAGGTTCACCTGGGAGTAGAGGCAAGGGGACCGTGAGCCGCCTGCCTGGGGAACTATGTGCTGAAACCAGGGACCAAGCTGGGAAGGAGTGTAGCTTTCTCCAGCAGTCTGTGTCTGCAGAAGGCACTAGGATGCCTAGTGCAGGTGTTAGGGGCTACTACAACCAGAGTCCTCAGACTGTCTGAAGCACTGGCTAAAGGGGCCACCAAAGCCAACCACCAGACTTAAGACATTGTAAGGAACCTAATCTGAGAAGCACTGATGCCAGGGTTTAGCATCTGAAGCTCTGGAGCCAGGAGCGTACTTGACACTCTAGTCTTCCTAGGTGGCTTATTAGAAAAGACCACAAGTCTAATCCTAGCCTGGTCTAACATACGACCTTGAATCCAGAATAAGGGGCAGAGAAATGGCTTAGTTGGCAGAGTGCCGGCCTACAATGCACAAAGCCCAACACCTTTCAAGGTGTACTAAGCACAGAAGAGATGGAAGATCAGAAGTTCAAGTCCAGCATCAGCCTCAAAGTTGGAGGCCAGCTTGAGATATATGAGACCCTCCTATCAACTCCTAGCCCCGCCTCCGAATTTAACATCAAATCAGTTGCTTTATGCCAAGCGAGTCTCTCCACTCAATGGAGGCGTAACATGTGGTCTGCTCCCCCTCCAACTGTCCAACCCTGGCCCCGGCAGCTGTCACAGATCTGGCCCACCGTGTGCACGTTGATGGACGGGAACAGGTTCTGGAACATGGTGGCCATGAGCTTGATGTGCATGCCCTGGGGGCCGAAGCTGTTGAGCACCAGGAGGGGAGGGTGGTTAAACTGCTGCTCGTGCATCCGGTGTCGGCGCAGGGAAGAGACCACGTCCCGTATCAGTGTATACTGAAAGGAGGGAGAAGAGAGGCTAAGCACCCGTGTGACCAGGGCCCTCCCCAGGCAAGCCGGGCTCTCATATCTACCCTTCTCACCTTGCTGATCTGGAACGTCAAAGTGGGGCCTCCTGGGAGCCGCATCAGCTTCTGCCAAAGAAAGGGTGGGTGAGGGTGCAGGGGTCTGGCTGGCGGGTGGGGCGAGAGAAGGGAAAGCCCTGCTCCTTCACTTCAGAGCGTTTACTTTGAAGCCAGCATCACAAGAGCTCAGGGCAATGGGCTCATCATCAGACAGGAGCAGCTGGGGCTCAGGGAGGGAAAGGGACGGTGTGGCGCGCACTCACCAAGTATACACTGTTATCTGTTTTGGTCAAAATAAGGAAGTGTGTGACCCCCAGGGGGCCAGCCACTGCCACACAGTCCTTCAGGGAGTTCTTCTTTCGAACCTGATAAATGGAGAAAGAAACGGACACAAGGGGCTGGTGAGATGGCTCAGTGGGTAAGAGCACCCGACTGTTCTTCCGAAGGTCCAGAGTTCAAATCCCAGCAACCACATGGTGGCTCACAACCATCTGTAATGAGACCTGAGACCCTCTTCTGGAGTGTCTGAAGACAGCTACAGTGTACTTACATATAATAAATAAATAAATCTTTAAAAAAAAAAAAAAGAAACGGACACAAACATTGAGAGAAGACGTTTAAACGATTATTCTGAGATGGTATTTCTGACCACACACTCCTTTCTGGAGGTATTGGGGTTTTACCTGTACCCCTAAACTATTGCCCCAGCACTCAAAAATACTCTTTAAAAAGTATTTTTTACAAGCCTGTTGGGAGGGACGCAAAGATGGAGGTCAGAGGACTTCAGGAGCTGTTTCACCCCCTCCACTACGTGGGGCACAGGAATTGAACTACAGTTTAACAGCAAGCCCCCTTTCCCACTGAGTCACCTAGCGATTGCCCCCAAAGTATGACTTTCCGTTTTTTACACAAGACCTCACTATGTAACCACAGATGGTCTCTATGGTGATCTTCCCCCTCGATTCTATTCCCGATTTCGCCTGCACACCATTAAGCCTGGGTCAGAGGTGCTGGGGATTCAGCCAAGCCCTCCCACATGGAAGGCAGGCGCTCAGCTTCTGGCCCCAAGTCCTCGCCAAGATGCCGAGCCCCGAACCTGGAGCTGAAGGGCTGAGGGATACAGACCTGCAGGCGGGTAGCGGTGAGAGGTTCCATGACCCGCCGCACATCCAGGCTGAGCTGCCGGACATTGCGACCCGCTCGGCCTCGCGTGAACACGAACGAGTGCGGCTGTGCAGCGTAGGACTCGAGGTTGCGGAGCTGCGCCTGGGCGCGATTGCGCTTCTGATGTCGGGACTGCGGGGACGACAGGCAGGCGGTGAGCGCCCAAGCTTCGGCCGCGACCCCACCAGTGCCCCATGCCCGCCCAGGCCGCCGCGCCTCACCCGCCCGGACTGCCCCATGCTGCCTGCTTCCCCACGAGGCAGCCTCTGTATTCGCTTCCGGCGCACACCGCTCACTTCCGTGCAGGAGACGCAAAGAGGACGGACTTTACGTGGCCAACTTCCGGTGCCACGCGGCTCGTAACTCTTCCCACTTCCTGCGTGCCGGCCAGTGACGTCATCCAACGGTCCTTGGCTCCGGACGGCTTAAAGGACCGAGAATCCTTTCCAGGGGTCTTTATAAAGATGCCGTGGTCCTTTTTGCACAAAAGAGAGGGGCCTCACAATTATTTGAGGGTTCGAGTCCCTATCCTGAACGTTTCGGCAAGCGTACTGCCCCCTTTGTTTGGCCTTTCAGTTTTTTATTCTGAAACAGGATCTCACGCAGCCCACGCTGGCCTGCAACTAACAGAGATCCGCGTGCGTACACTGAGCGCTGGGATTAGAGGCATGTGCCACCCTTCCTGGCTGACTAAACTCACACAGATCCGTGGGCCCGTATCTTCCAAGGACAGGAACTAAAGACTTGTACCACCATGTCCACCCCCTCTCCAAATAGATTGTATTTATTTATTTATTTTTAAATATTTTTTATTACATATTTTCCTCAGTTACATTTCCAATGCTATCCCAAAAGTCCCCCATACCCTCCCCCCCACTTCCCTACCCACCCATTCCCATTTTTTTTTTTTTTTTGGCCCTGGCGTTCCCCTGTACTGGGGCATATACAGTTTGCGTGTCCAATGGGCCTCTCTTTCCAGTGATGGCCGACTAGGCCAATCTGTGGTGGTGCATATGAGGAGATCAGAGGGTCATTTTTAAGAGTTGGTTCTCAGGCTGAAGAGATGGTTCAACGGTTAAGAGCACTGACTGCTCTTCCGAAAGCCCTGAGCTCAAATCCCAGCAACCCCAAGGTGGCTCCCAACCATAATGAGTTCTGACGCCCTCTTCCGGTGTTTCTGAAGACAGTTACAGTGTACTTACATATAATAAATAACTCTTTAAAAAAAGAGTTGGTTCTTTCCTTTTGCCATATGAGGCCTGGAGATGGAGTTCAGATCCTCAGACTTGGTGGTAGGTGTCTCTACTCAACTAAGTCATCTTGCCAGACCTCTAAAATGTTTTAAAATATAATTGTGTTATGCTCATGGGTATTTTGCATGCACAGATGTTTGTGTGTCACTTCTGAAAAAGGAGCTGGAGTTACAGATGGTTGTGAGTTGCCATGTGGGTGCTAGGGATTGAACCTGGGTCCTCTGTAAGAGCAGCTAGTGCTCTTAACCCTGAGCTAGCTCTCCAGGCAATTTTATCGGCCAGTGACGTCAGCTTACCAGTATTGGATTCCCTTATGTTTTTCATTCATCTTTAGTTTGACTCCTTCATTTTCTCTTTCTTCCTTGCATCTATTTCCTTCCTTTGTTCCTGCCCCCACTTCTCTCTCGCTCATTCTTCTGCTAGTCCCATCTGTTGTATCTTAACAGCCATTCCTCTATTCTGAGGCCCTTAACATACCCCCAACTAAGTATCCTGGCACCCTGCCTTCTGTGAATAAAGATGCAGTCCTGATCCTGGGCACAGTGGTCCCTGACACTTGGGGCTCACGCAGTTGTCTGTCAGATCCTGAGGGCCATCTTTGCTCCCCAAAATCCTGTCTGCAGATGGGCAGAAGTGTGGAAACTTCCTCTGGAAGGCAAGCACTCTGAATCTTTCAAACCTTCCTCTCTCCCTTTAACCCCACCCCCCACCCCCATCTCAATTGCAGAACCTTGGGCTCTTCCCAAAAGTCCTTCAGTGAAGGGAAGAGCATTCACCCCAAGGCTTAGCATCTTATGTCCCTTTTAGGATCTCCCTCTGCACCTCCTATTTTGCCTTCCCACCCCATCTGGCTTCCTATTTTTTTTTAAAGAATTATTTTATGTATATGAGTACATTGTAACTGTCTTCAGACATACCAGAGGAGGGCATCAGATCCCATTACAGATGGTTGTGAGCCACCATGTAGACGTTGGGAATTGAACTCAGGACCTCTGGAAGGACAGTCAGTGCTCTTAACCACTGAGCCATCTGGCTTCCTAGCTTCCTATCCTTTCCCCTCCCCTTACAACATTACCACCAACTGTCAGTGTAGCTACACAGGCCCAAACTATTTTCTTTCTTTCTTCCCCTGACTCCCTGGGTTTTTGGAGACAGGGTTTCTTTGTGTAGCCCTGGCTTTTCTGAAATTAGCTCTGTAGACCAGGCTGGCCTTGGTCCCCTCCTGCCTCTGTGTTCTGAGTGCTGGGATCAGAGGCGTGCCCCATCACTGCCTAGTGGCTATCTTCATTTTAAAGTGTGAGCATACACAGGAATGTGAGCACACTCATCCTTCTCTTTTTCTTATTGTTTGAGTCAGGGTTTCATTATGTAGACCAGGCTAGTTTGGAATTCACAGAGATCTATCTGTCTTAGCCTGGAAATTAAGAAGACTAGGCATAAATTTCTCTTTTAAAGAACTGGGCAGGGCTGGAATGATGGCTCAGTGGTTAAGGGCACTGACTGCTCTTCCAAAGGTCCTGAGTTCAAATCCCAGCAACCACATGGTGGCTCAAAACCATCTGTAATGAGATCTGATGCTCTCTTCTGGATGACAGCTGCAGTGTACTTACATATAATAAATAAATAAATAAATAAATCTTTAAAAAAAAGAAGAAGAACTGGGCAGCCAGGTGTGGTGGCGCACATCTTTAATCCCAGCACTCGGGAGGCAGAGGCAGGCGGATTTCTGAGTTCGAGGCCAGCCTGGTCTACAAAGTGAGTTCCAGGACAGCCAGGGCTATACAGAGAAACCCTGTCTCGAAAAACCAAAAAAAAAAAAAAAAAAAAAAAAAAAAAGAACTGGGCAAAATTTTGGGCAAGTCCAGGCCTCAGAAGCTGCCCCACCACCTGGCCTGAGGCAAGGACAATGTCAGCAATAGTTTCCAGACTTCTTCAGCTACTTCCTCAGCAACAGTTTCCAGACCTCCCCAGCAAGTTTCCAGCCCCCACACCCCAGTAATGAGATGTCTATAGAGATGGATCCAATATATTAACAGAGAGGTCACCCAGCCCAGAAATCCCTAATGTGCTTTAAATCAGGCCTGCAAGCTCACTTGGGTGTCTCTCTGTCTTGGTACTGGAGAGACCCCAACATGCTGGACCTCTGCTGAATAAAACACTCTTCGCCTTTACATACTCCTTGAGTCCAGGGTGTCATTCTTCGGCGAATCATGAGCCCTTACACCTGAGTGTTGGGATAAAAGGCATGTACCATCACACCCAGGGAATAGTTCGTGACTGTGGTAGTTTGAAGAAGGCTCATATATTTGAACATTTGGTACCCACTTGGTGGAACAGTTTGGGAAGGATTAGTGGGTGTGACCTTATTGGAGGAGATTCGTCACTTTGTGGATTCAAAAGTGATGTTCTTTTTCTGCCCGTGAGCCAATTCAAGACAGATTAGATTAGATTAAATGCAGATTTCTTGGGAAACTGCTCCCCGGTGGGTTCACTAGCCCCAAGGACTGAGGCCACGGAAGTCACCACATGGGGGGTTGGAGGGAAGGATAAAGAGAGAAAGGGCACAGGGCAGGAAGAGAGAGAAAGTGAAGGGGGTGGGGAGACCAAAATGTGGAGAGCCGTGCCGTGAGCAATCGCCATTATAAGATGGCACTGGCTTCCACTGCGCCTAACTAGTTAACAAGCCTTATGCGCAAGTGCAACAGTGAACTCATGCCTAGTCACTGCCCATCTCGTCGCGTAGTAATGGGGTGATGGGCGAGCAACGAATCAGGAGCTGTCACGCCACATCAGGTGCTGAAACGTCACACTGCGGGCTATATAAGCAGCGCCATTTTCCCGGTTCAGAGTCTTCCCTCCTGATAAGTAAGCAATACAAGCTTTGCCGCAGAAGATTCCAGTTGTCCTGAGTGTTTTCTTGCCGGCGGGGACAAAAGCTCAGGCAATAAGTGGCGCTGAGGAACCCAGGAACTACCATCACACCGGCGCAAGGGAGATCTCTCGTTCGCGGGGCGGAACCAGAACTGCGGGACACATTACAGCTTTACGAGGTATGTCTGGCCTTGAACTTTCTCCAGTGTTAGAAGCCTTTTGTTCCTTTTCACATGTCAACAAGTGGTTAAGGCAGGGCAGAGAATTCTGGACGAAATTCAAGACAGTCTATCAGAGGTAAAGCCGGGAGAGAGAGTAGGAGCAAAGAGGAAACATGGTGCACCAATTAAGCATACAGGCCTTTCCACGGGTCTTGAACCCGAGGAAAAGTTAATGTCAGGGAAGAATACCTGGGGAGAGATTGGAAGGAAGGAGAAGGAAAAAGAAAAGAAAAAAGATCAATCAGCGGAGGTTTCTAGGAGAAGGAACTTATACCCGCCACTAGATGAGTTAAAGCGGCTAGCTCTTAGTAGCTCAGAATCAGATGAAGGACTTAGCTCCTCTGAAGAAATGGACTTGGAGGAGGAAGCAGTTCGTTATAAGGGAGAAAGGTACCAGCAAGATAAAAAGCGAGCTACTCAGTCCAGAAAAAGGCAAAAAGCGGCTGGTGAAAGCCAGCTTGCTGCTTGGCCTCCGGACTGTCGGCTTCAGGGTCTTAGTGTACCTCAGCCCTATGTGCAGAGGTACCATTCAGAGCCTTATGTGCAGAGGTATCATTCAGATTCATTCATTCCAAAAGAGGAACAGAGAAAAGTGCAGCAAGCATTCCCAGTTTTTGAAGGAGCTGAGGGAGGGCGTGTTCACGCTCCGGTAGAGTATATACAGATTAAGGAGCTCACAGAAGCAGTTCACAATTATGTAGTCAGCGCTAATTTCACTATAGCACAAGTCGAAAGGCTTGCGAATCACGCTATGACTCCTGGTGATTGGCAGACTGTAGTAAAAGCTGCAGCCCCCAGTATGGGAATGTATCTTGAGTGGAAAGCCTTGTGGCAGGACTCCTGCCAGACACAGGCAAGGGCCAATGCCACCATAGAAGGGGACCAAAGAACGTGGACGTTTGAATTATTTACAGGTCAGGGACAGCATGTTGCTAACCAAACAGATTATCATTGGGGAGCATACGCTCAGATCTCAGCTGCCGCTGTTAAGGCATGAAAGGCACTCTCTAAGAAGGGAGAGGCAAGTGGGCATTTGACCAAGATTACTCAAGGTGCACAGGAGTCCTTCTCAGACTTTGTGGACAGAATGACGGAGGCAGCAGGGAGGATATTTGGAGATCCAGAAGCAGCTATGCCTTTAATTGAACAATTGGTTTATGAACAAGCTACGCAGGAATGCAGATCAGCAATTACACCTAGAAAGAGTAAGGGGTTACAGGACTGGTTAAAGGTTTGCCGTGAGCTTGGAGGGCCGCTTACTAATGCTGGATTGGCAGCAGCCATTCTGCAGGGGAGGAGGTGCTCGGATTCAACTGAGCTCAAACTTTGCTTTAATTGTGGCAAACCAAGACATTTAAAAAAGGACTGTAGAGCCCCTATAAAAAGGACAGCACCAGGATTGTGTACTAAATGTGGAAAAGGATATCATTGGGCTAAGGACTGTCGTTCAATTAGAGATATACGAGGCAGGCTCTTGCAGCCTACAAGGTCTTATTGTCCATCCTGGAGTTGTAGATCAGGATTATAAAGGGGAACTTCAGGTTCTCTGTTCTTGTCCTCAAGGTGTCTTTTCTATATCACAAGGAGACAGAATAGCTCAACTAATAATTTTGCCAAGCCTACATGGCCGTTTTCCTTCCTCTGGTATTCCTCGAGCTGCCAGAGGGATTGGTTCTACTGGAAATGATTCTGCTTACTTAATAATGCCTTTAGATTCCAGGCCATCCTTGGAGTTAGTTATAGAAGGGAAACAATTTAAGGGAATTTTAGATACAGGAGCAGACAAAAGTATTATTTCTTCTCACTGGTGGCCAAAAACCTGGCCCGTAACTCAGTCATCACACTCTTTACAAGGGCTAGGCTATCAGTCCTGCTCCACTATTAGCTCCCGTTCTTTGAGCTGGCAAATGGATGTCACGCATATTTCCTCCTTTGGGAAAAATCAATATTTACATGTTTGCTAATCTGTCTAGGTAGATTTCTTTGTATCTTGCAGGAAATTGGTCTGAAAGATTCGATGAGACCCTTGAGGCCCTGAGAGCGGCTGTTCTCAGGATCAACTCGATACGAGTGGACCTGTCATTGACAGAGGGTCTCTCCTCCTGGATTTCATCTGCTTTTTCTTATTTTAAGGAATGGGTGGGGTGGTTTTGTTTGCTGCTGCCATCTGCTGTGGACTTGTGTTTATGCTCTGGTTAGTTTGCAAGCTCAGAACCCAACAAAACCGTGACAAGGTCGTTATCGCTCAAGCACTTGCAGCCATTGAACAAGGGGCCTCCCCTGAAATTTGGCTGTCCATGCTTAAGACCTAAATGGCATCTGAGTTCTCTGCTATTGCGTCCCACGGATTTGTGGATACATTGCACTGGGATGTGAGAGACTCAACGCTCATTGATCAGCACTTACACCTCGCTGAGGTTTACTAATTCGTTTTTTGGCTGGCCTCTTTTATAGAGTTCGCCCTAGGTCATTTAGCAGTTACTGTCACACAGTACTGCGGTATTCAGAGACGGGCAACTTTCCTCATGCACAGACCAACCTAAGACACGGGACCCCGTGGCGATAGGGTTACCCTATGACAGGAAAGGACTGACCTGTCATAGGGTAACCTGTCATTCCTGGAGGAATGACCTAAGACAGGAGCCACAATAGATGGACATGACTGCAGAGGCCTAGACCAGCCTCAAATTTTAATAAAATAAAAAGGGGGAGATGTGGAGAGCCGTGCCATGAGCAATCGCCATTATAAAATGGCACTGGCTTCCACTGCGCCTAACTAGTTAACAAGCCTTATGCGCAAGTGCAAGAGTGAACTCACGCCTATCACTGCCCATCTCGCAGTGTAGTAATGGGGTGATGGGCGAGCAACGAATCAGGAGCTGTCACACCACATCAGGTGCTGAAACGTCACGCTGTGGGCTATACAAGCAGCGCCATTTCCCCGGTTCGGGGTCTTCCCTCCTGATAAGTAAGCAATAAAAGCTTTGCCGCAGAAGATTCTGGTTGCAGGATTGGGGGCAGGGTGTGCCAGGTTGGGACTGAGGGATGCTGGGAGAACTTAGAAGCCAGGTCTGAGCTGGGCAGTGGTGGCGCACGCCTCTAATACCAGCACTCAGGAGGCAGAGGCAGGCGGATTTCTGAGTTTGAGGCCAGCCTGGTCTACAAAGTGAGTTCCAGGACAGCCAGGGCTACACAGAGAAACCCTGTCTTGAAAAACCAAAGAAACAAAAAAGAAAGAAAGAAAAAAAAAGAAGCCAGGTCTGCTTTGGTATGCAAAACATGTGCATGCTCGCGTGTGTGTGTGCACACACACACACTGTCCCCTGTCCCAGGGTCTGAAGCCAAACAAAAAGGTCACTCCTCTGCTTCCTGCTTATGTGTAGCATGCAAGCTCTCAGCTACTGCTCCAGGATCATGTTTGTCTATCTGTCTGTCTGCTGCCATGCTCCCTGTCATAATGGTTATAGACTCACCCTCTGAAACTGTAACCAGGCCCCCAATTAAATGCTTTCTTGTATAAGTTGGTCATGGTGTCTCTTCACAGCAGAAGAACCATGACTAAGACAAGGATCTAAAGCAAAGAGCCTCGGACAGCTCCAAAACTTGCTGGGTAGCATATGGACAGAAACATCTTGTCTGACAAGAAAGCCAACATAGTAATGAGAGCATCTGCAGGCAGGAGCCAGGAGAAGACTAACGACTAATAAGTCAACATAAAACAACCCTCAGATAAAATCTTCCTCCGCAATGTTCCCTTTTGTGTCCTCTAACATTCCAAGCCCCCTGCCCCTCGTACAATCTCCATTTCTCTAGTAAAGGACTGCCTGCTCTGTTGAGCTGATGCTGGCTTTTATTTCCATGTTGCCTTCATCAGTTCCGATCTAACACCCACTCCCACTCCCTTTTAAGACAGGGGCTCACTGGCTGGCTTGGAACTCACAGAGCTCCAACTGCTGCTGCCTCCCAGGTACTGTGATTAAGTCTGTGCTACCACATCCTAAGGTTTTGTTTCTTCTGGCAATATTGGGTACCAAGGACTTTGTAAGTGTCCTACTACTGAGCTACACCCCCAGCCCCTCACTGGGGGATTCTAGGCAGGGGCTCACACCTCTACTGGCTGCTGGGGTTAAATGAGAAAGTTTTACCCCTTTAAGGGTGTCCCCAGCGCCAGGCATCAGGGTACTCACTGATACATCATCATTGTCATGGTTGTCTGAGTCTGGAGCCCACAAGTCTACCAGGGCCTAGGGCCTCCCATGCTCTGTGAGCCTGAGAGAAAGGAAGAGACTCGTAGGGCAGTGGCCTCTGTTATCATGCTCCGGAGGCCTGGGCAAGGGGATCTGGCTATTCTGCCCAGGGTTCTCACACTGGAAATACTAAATATTTACACTTGCTGTGCTCCCAGGCTCCATCCATGCTCTGGGGGATGGGTGGTTTCCAAGTCTTCTCTCGGCTTCTGTCTTTTCAGTCTCCTGCACCCAGATACTCACCCAGAAGGACTCCCGGTCCTTCGTCCTGGTCCTTCAGGCCTTCCTCAGATTTTGTGGAATTGCCGCAAACCTCACTGGAGCCAGCGTCTGGGCTGTGAGAGGTGAGAGTGGGTAGGAGTGGATGTAGGTAGATGCTGTTTGTAGAGTGCATCTGGTCTTGATTGTGTGTGTACGGGTGTGTATGTATGTTGTCTATGTATGTGCATGTATATGTATGTGCGTATGTATGTATGTGTATGTGTGTGTGTGTGTGTATACGTTGTGTGTGGGGGGGCACAGGGAGGCTCCCAGGTCTCTCATTTACTCCAAGCTTGCCAACGAAGGCGGCCACATGTGCCCAAGACTGCCCAGTGCTTGGGAGCTGACGCCTGATGAGCAGCCACTGTAGTTGATGTACCTTGCCTCTAGCTCAGAAGTTTCCACGGCTCTCTCACTTCCCTTCTATGCCACCCCACAGGCCTCTTTGCTATGTCTTCTTTTCAGCACATCTGAAATGAGATCCAATTCCAGGACCTTTGCACTTGTGGTTTCTTCTGAGCAGGTCCAAGTGTGTGCCCGAGTGCCTGGGAGTGGTGGCATAGGGCCCTGGGTGTGAATTCTGCAGGGCAGGAGTGGGGAGTCACGAATATTAACCTGGTATGGTGGCACACACAAGCCATCTAGGGATGAAGAGGCCCAGGCAGTAGCATCCTAACCTAGTTCGGTAACAGACTGGGCTACTAGTGACACCATGTCTCAAATTAGAAAAGAGGGGCCCAGCATGAGTGATGGATGTTCCATCCCCTGCACGCCCCGCCCCCCACGCAAAATGGAAGTTTTCTCTTTAAGTGGGGGCCACCGAAGGTTCTGAGGGGAGAGGTGACCAGGTCCAAGTGTCCGGAACCGAGGATGGAGAGGGATTTGGGGTGTAAAATGATTCTGGTTGTTGTATGAACTGTGGTAAACGGACAATCTGCGCTGCGAGCTGCAGCCCAGCTCTGTTGTGGAGTACAACCGTAGGAAGTGACGCCCAGGGATCAATACTTTAGCTCTCCTTGGCTACCTTGGAGCTTTGGGACCCGTCTAGGCTAAAACAGTAGTCTCTTTCCTCTTCACTGCAGGTGACGGCCATGGGGACCGCCAGGCTACGCAAGCTGCAACTGCTGCTTCTGCTGGGCGCTTGGAGGGCGCTCGGAGGTGCCGCGCGTTGCCGCGTCACCCTAGTTTTGTCCCCGCAGAAGGCAACTAGCGCCGTCTGCAGGAGCTCAGAAGCCACCCAAGACAGCGAACTGGCCACGCTGCGCATGCGCCTGGGTCGCCACGAGGAGCTGCTGCGCGCGCTGCAAAGGCGTGCGGCGGAGGGTGGTGCGCTCGCGGACGAGGTGCGCGCACTGCGCGAGCACAGTCTCACCCTGAACACGCGCCTGGGCCAGCTGCGCGCGCAATTGCAGCAGGAGGCGAGGGCGGAGCCTGACCTGGGGGCGGAGCCTGCTGCTGCACTTGGTTTGCTAGCCGAGCGCGCGCTGGACGCTGAGGCCGAAGCGCGCCGGACGACGGCACGCCTGCAGCAGCTGGACGCACAGCTCCGTGAGCATGCGCAGCTCATGAGCCAGCATAGCAGCCTCCTCGGCCGCCTGCAACGCGCGTGCGCGGGCCCGGAACGGGGACAGCAGCAGGTAGCTGTGCCGCGCGCTCCGTGTCAGGGGCACCACCCACTGCTCATCTGGGTGAATGATTGGGGAGAGCTTCATTGGCTGCACGAAAATATTCACAGCTCCTAGGCTTACAAGCACTTTCATCATACACAAGGACTTTTTTTTTTCTTTTTTTTAGTTTTACTAGACAGGGTTTCTCTGTGTAGTCGTTGCTGTCCTGGGACTCACTCTTTACACTAGGCTGACTTTGAACTCAGAGATCCACCTGCTTCTGTCGCCCAAGTGCTGAGATTAAAGGCGTGCGCCACCACACCAGGCTTGCATATCCTTTTAAGGATCTATTTTCATCTTAATGTGTGTGGACCGATGCATGTCTGATATGTGTTTGTGCACCATGTGTGTATAGAGTGTGTATACAGGCTAAAAATGATCTGGAACTGGAGTTACAGATGACTGTGAGCCACCTTGCTGGGAATTGAATCTGGGTTTTCTGGAAGAACAGGCAATGCTCTTAACCGCTGAGTCAGCTCTCCAGTCCCTAAGACAATATATTCTTGTAACTACATGGGACTTATGAATTTTGGGCAATTTCTGTCACCAGCCTTTTTGGTTTTGTTTGCTTGTTTTCTTTTTTCTTTTATTGAGATAGGGTCTCATGTAGCCCAGGCTAGGTTCTAGCATGTAGCTCAGGCTAGGTTCTAGCTCCTTGTGTAGTTGTGAATGACCTTGATTCTCATGTTCTGCCTCAGCGCAAATGACAGACATGGGACAACAAACAGCCAGGTTGGCTGGTTTTACATTCCTATTGATTTTGGGGTCCCTGGGACCTCCTATATGTGAGGTGGCTGTTCTGCTGCTGAGCCACATCCCCAGCATTGGGCCTGAATTTTGGCTTAGTGATGGTTCTGTGGATTTTCCTAACTCGTCTGGGGCCCACGTGCTCCTGCTCAGCAGTGAAGCTGTGATCAACAGCAGACTGGGAATCAGCTTGGCTTTCTCTGAGTAAAGCAAGCATGGGGTCACACACCTGCAGTCCCCGGCACAAAGAAGGCCGAGGCAGGAGGGTGTGACGGGTTCCAGGCTAGCCAGCTTGAGTGAGACAAGACACAGCTTGGCTGGGAGATGGCTCAGGGCCCAAGTCCCATCCCCAGCCCCATGGAAGCCTGGCCCTGCCTGCATGTGCTGTGCCTGGTCCAGTGCTGTGCTGGGAAGACAGGTTAACTGCGCTTGCTGGCCTCCAGGCCAACTCCAGCACAGTAAGAGACCCTGTCTCAAAGGAACAGGGAGCGTGGCAGAGCAGGACACCCAACACCCCCTTTTGCCCTCTGTGCTTTTCTTAGGATGGGTGATAAAGCTGAGACATTACCCTGCCTGATTTTCTGTTTATCTGGTAGGGGATTTGATCTATGGAACCTGCCTATCTCATTCCCTACGCCAGGGGATATCTGGCCTCTTTAGCTGAGGGAGTTAATGTAATCATGTCTGACTGTGTGGCCCCAGGTCCTGCCACTGCCCCTGGCGCCTCTGGTGCCTCTGAGCCTCGTGGGCAGTGCCAGCAACACCAGCAGGAGGCTGGACCAAACTCCAGAGCACCAGAGAGAGCAGAGCTTGAGACAGCAGGGGCCTCCATCTTCTCTGCTGCCCACAGGGCACCTTGCTGTCCCCACAAGGCCAGTGGGTAAGTCAAAGCAAGCCTGCTGGGATGTACGAGAGAGAGAGAGAGAGAGAGAGAGAGAGAGAGAGGGAGAGGGAGAGGGAGAGGGAGAGGGAGAGGGAGAGGGAGAGAGAGGGAGAGGGAAGGACTCAGGGATTCCAGTGCCTTTTGGATAGATGAAAATACTAGTTAGGATTTGGCTGGTAGTGTGAGGACTAGAAGAAATGACACTCTTATTCTGATGAGGGGATAAGAAAGGACTATTAGCCTGTGAGAAGACCAGGCTGGAGATGTGCTTCAGTGGTAGAGCACCCAGGTCTTCAGTTGCCTTCCAACAGCACAGAAGCAAACAAGATCAATCCTCTCACGCACCAGGAAGAGAAAGTAGGCATGTAGGTTTTCTTTTTGACAGGGTTTCTCTGTGTAGTCCTGGCTGTCCTGGAATTCACTCTGTAGACCAGGCTGGGATTAAAGGCCTGTGCCACCACAGGGGTACTCTTATTTTGATGAGGGCATGAGAGATTAGGACTGCTGCTTTGGTGAGGAGTTGCTTCGTAGGATCATGTTTATTGAGAAAGGAGGGATGGGTAAGGAAGTGGCTCTTCCTCAGGTGAAGACAGAAGGTGATGACTTTTATTTGGGTAAGGGGATGGATGAGAACCAAGACTCTGATCCAGTAAGGGGTTGGTTGGCTCAGTCTGTCCCTTGCCACAGGCCCATGGAGGGATTGTGCAGAGGCTCACGGGGCAGGTCACTGGCAGAGTGGAGTGTATGACCTGCGGCTGGGCCGTCGTGTAGTAGCCGTGTGGTGTGAACAGCAGCAGGAAGGTGGAGGCTGGACTGTCATCCAGAGACGGCAGGACGGCTCTGTCAACTTCTTCACCAACTGGCAGCACTACAAGGTGTGTGCTTGTGGTGGGGGTGTCAGAGACTGCTGGGCAGAGAGGACGCCCCCACCCTCTTCCTCCTACCCTTCCAGGCGGGCTTTGGGCGTCCAGAAGGAGAATACTGGCTGGGCCTGGAACCTGTGCATCAGGTGACAAGCCGTGGGGACCACGAGCTGCTGATACTCCTAGAGGACTGGGGGGGCCGTGCAGCACGCGCCCACTACGACAGCTTCTCCTTGGAGCCTGAGAGTGACCACTACCGTCTGCGGCTTGGCCAGTACCACGGCGATGCCGGAGACTCCCTCTCTTGGCACAATGACAAACCTTTCAGCACTGTGGATAGGGACAGAGACTCATATTCTGGTAAGGAGAGCTTTTATTCTGGTGGGAGGATAGGGAGGCGGGACTGCTATTCTGGTTAGAGTGAAAAGCAGTGAAGCTAGGTTTTTCCCTCAGGGAGGCTGGAGATGGCTCAGCAGGTACGTTCATACCCTGCCTCCTGGGCTCAGTTCTCAGCACCCATACTAGGCAGTTCTCAACAGCCCGTGACGTGAGTGCCAGGGGATCTGACACTTCTAGCCTCTGTGGGCATCTCCTTTGGAAATAAATGCAAAGATTCTTTCCTGGTGAACTGGGTGTGGTGGTGCAGGGCTGCAGTCCCAGCTCCAGGAGGAGGTCTGAGGGGCAGGAATCTCGGGGCATCCTTGGGATGCTCAAGGTCAGCCTGGGCTACATGATACCCTGACTCAGAAAGAAACTCCCCTAAGCTTAAGGACCTCAAAGTATGCTGGCTTCTCTGCCAGAGAACAAGGGGCTTTTATTCAGATAGGGTAGCAGGGAGCCCAGAGTTCTTTTCTGCTGACTAAATAAAAGATGTAGGCACTGTTTAGAGGATGGGGGTGTGTGTGAGAGCTTGACCCCCCCCCCTTGCAATCTAAGCACACTCTACCACTGAGCTATATCCCCAGTCTATGTTTGTTTATTTTTGAGAAAGGAACTCACTGTGGAGCCCAGGCTGGTCTGAAACTCCAAACCCTTTACTCTTGTCTCCCATGTACTGAGATTACAGGTGTGTACCAGTACACCTGGAATAAACCTAGAAAGGAAGCAGAAGCCCTCCCCCTCAAAAGGAATGAATAACAGACCACTACTTTGCAGAAAATATGGGAAAGGCATGTCTCTTATTTTGGCGAGGAGATAGGGAATTAAGGCTATTACTCTGAAGAAGAAAGTGAGAAGCCAGAGCCTTTTATTTCGGTGAAGAGATGGAGTAGCAGGGCTTCTATTCAATAAGATAGGGAAGGTTGAGGAATGCTTGCAAAAGCTTTGCACAAAGAAGTGCTGGTAGAGACTTTTATTTTGGTGAAAAAAATCGAACTCTCTCTCTCTCTCTCTCTCTCTCTCTCTCTCTCTCTCTCTCTCTCTCTCTCTCTCTCCCCCTCTCCCTCTCCCTCAGGTAACTGTGCCCTGTACCATCGTGGGGGCTGGTGGTACCATGCCTGTGCCCACTCTAACCTCAATGGAGTATGGTATCATGGAGGTCATTACCGGAGCCGATACCAGGACGGGGTCTACTGGGCCGAGTTCCGTGGTGGGGCGTACTCTCTGAAGAAAGCTGTTATGTTGACCCGGCTTGTGCGCTTGTGACTGTCCCATCAGTACCCCCAAGGGTGTTCCTATCTCCTTCAGCTGGTATCTTATAGCAACACGAGGTGGCCACACACTGTGTCTGTCTTCCTGTGTGCACCTAGCCAGGGTCACTCTCGGGGCCCACCGTCCTCCTCTTCCTCCTCCTCCTCCTCCTCCTCCTCTTTCAGGTCCTCCAGGATGAGGTGGTCCAGGTCATCCACGAGGCCTCCTTGGCTCAGGCACGTGGCCACCGTGGAGCCGCTGCTGATGTGGGGGTTGCTCGGGTGCAGCACTTTGGGGAGGTGGTTCTGCTTACGGCTCTTGGGGTGGGCGCAGGAGGTCCCAGGCACATGGGGCTCTAGGGGAAGGAGAGTTGCTGAGGTAAGAGGGGACCGGGGCTCTGCAGGGAGACCCACTGGAACCAAAGGACAGAGAGATCAGAGGTCATAAAATCTACAGGTGTTGAAACTCCTGACGGAGGTGGGAACTTGGCCACAAAAACAGACTCACAGGTAGTGGGGATATGGACCTAGCCGGGTGGACACCACCAAGCTGCTAGAAATTCCATGGGAGGAGGGAGCAGCCCAGGGGATCTGCAGGGGATGCAGAATGCAGGGTGCACACCAGGGCCTCACCTCTCCGATTGTAGCAATCTGCAGCTGAGCAGGAGTGGGTGTGTGTGCTGCGACGGTCCAGGTCACGGTCCCAGCGTGGGGGCAGGATCCGGGTGGGGTACACAGGGAAGCCGCACCCGTAGCAGGGTGATGGGGACCCCATCTGTGCCCAGCCCCTGGGGGCCAGCAGGGCTGTGAGGGGCTGAGAGGGTGGCCGGGCACAGGGCACAGGAGGAGGGGACTAGACTGGGGCTGGGCTGAGGGTGGGCTGGGCTGGGACAGGGCTGAGGGTGGGCTGGGGTCCGGGCCCTCACCGGAAGTTGTGGCGACACTTTGGGCAGTGGAACTCTGCCAGGCCCCACATCTTGTCAAGTGGCACTGGTTCGTAACGCTTCCTACACTTGCGACACCGTGACACCTGAGAAAGTAAGAGCCCAGAGTTGTCAGGGCCAACCGGCAGGGCTCAGGCAGGGCTCACTCGGTCCAGGCTAGCTTTCAACTCCTGGTCCCCCTGCCTCCATCTCTCAAGTGCTAGGACGACAGGCCTGTGCCTGATATGTGGTGCTGTGTTGCTGAGATGGAACCGATGGCTTCATGAATGCTAGGCTGACTAATGGAGGTGCAGCCTCAGCTTTTATCACAAGTACACTAGTAATCAAGAGGTTAGGAAGCCAAGCCAGGCATGGTAGTACACACCTTTAATTCCTGAGTGCTGGCAGCACTCAGGCAGAGGCAGGCAGACCTCTGAGTTCCAGGCCAGCCAGGTCTACATAGAGACTCCCCAAATCAAAAAAATAAGGTTAGAAAGCCAGACTGGGGTTTGATAGGTGTCAAAGCTGAAAGTTCAACTTCTTAAGTTCAAGGATATTGAAGTTGGACTTTTGTGGCATTCATGAAGTCCCTGGTTCCACAGGAATCAGGTGTGGAGGCAGGAGGATGAGGGGTTCAAGGTCACCCTCAGCTGCATATTGAGTCTGAGACCAGCTTGGGCTATGTGAGGCACTCTCAAAAAACAAAGCAAGGGCTAGGTGGTAGTAGAGTATGCCTTTAATAACACTTCGGGGTTTGGGAAGAGGACAGATAAATCTCTGAGTAAGAGGCTAGTCTGGTCTACAGAGCAAGTTTCAGGACAGATAAGGATACACAGTGAAACCCTGTCTCCAAAAAAACAGGAAACAAACAAACACCAAACCAAGGGGCTGGGGAGATGGGCCAGTGGCTAAGAGCACTTGCTATTCTTGCAGAAGATCTGGGTTCAGTCCCCAGCACCCATGTGGCACTGTGGTACACAGACATACATATGAGCAAAATACTAATATGCATAAAAACACTGAAAATGAATAAAAAATAAACACAAAAGGAAAGGGGTGGAGAGATGGCTCAGTGGTAAAGTGGACTGTGCTCATAGGACTGAGTTAAAATCCATAGCACACATAGAAGGGCCAGGCCTGGCTAAAGGCACTTATAACCCTAGCTCAGGGGAAATTGAGTCAGGAGGCTTCCTGGGCCATGCTAGTCTACACATTAACTGATGAGCTGCAGGGTTCAGTGAGAGGCCCTGTCTCAAAAAATAAGTTGGAGGGCAACTGAGGAACACACCTACCACCGAACCCTGGCCTCCACTTGCACATAACATACACATAGATACACTCATACACACACGTGCATGGAACACCTCCCCTTGCCCCGTTGATGACCTTCAGTTAGAAATAACTTCTGGACACGGGGGTCAGGAATGGGGTATAGGAAGGGTTTATCACCTCTTTCCTCTGGGGTACACGGCGCCACCATACATGGTCACAGGAGGAGCAGGCAAACTGTCGGTCCACGGCAGGGATGAGGTCATCTTGGGCTCTTTGGAACATTCGAAGATTGGCTTGCGTCAGGGGCAACAGAGAGGTGGCTACTGCCTGCAACATGGATGAACGCGGACAAAAAGGTCACCTCTGCCTCTGGAGCCCACAGTGAACACATGGCTCCTGCCCGGGGGACAGTATCTTCCCTGCACCTCCTCCATCCATACCCTTGCCCATTCCAGCCACCAACGCACCTGGATATCTTGGTCTTGCTTCATGTCCTCTGGTGGGTCCTGAGGGGAGACACGGAAGGGGAAGGCAGAACCGGAAATACTCTCAGAGTGCTATACCCATGTTGAGAGGGGCAGAAGCCATGGAGACAGGACCCTGGCTCTGTGTAGCTCTAGCAGAGATGAAACATTATTGCCTGTGTTGAGAGCTTTCCAGTTAGTTACTGGAGCTGGGTCTGGTGACACAGGAGGATTGCATGTAACTAGAGAAGGCTGGGGGCGTGGCTTAGCATTAGAACCCTTGTCTACTATGGAGTCCCAAGTTCAATCCCCAGTACTGTAAAAACAGACAAAAGCACAATGTCCCCAAAGTCCTTGAGAACTGGATACATTTGCTATTTTCATTTCCTAGATGGCCCAGAATCTGGATTCACTCAGTGATCATAGCCCATGGAACCCAGAGCCCTGCATGACCTCGCAGAGGCCACACATGTGACAACTGGCCTCAGATGCCACATGGTTTTAAACACTAAAACGTTTAAAAATGTCTATGTGTGTCTCTTCCCATGTGCATGTATACATGTGCAGTGCCCATGGACGCCAGAAGAGGGTGTCAGACCCCTTGGAACTTGGAGTGGTTGTGAGCGGTCCCATTTTGGAGCTGGGATCCTATGTGAGCAGCAAGTGCTCTTAACTGCTAAGCCATCTCTCTGTCCCCTGGCCACACTACAAAGCTCTGGGCTTTGGGGCTTGCAAGCAGCTAGCTGCAAGCCTAATTGGCTGCTCAGTTGCTCCCTGATGAGGGATGGCGGTCTTCACAGAGGGGCCTCTCAGAGCCCAGGCTTCGTTCCAAGTGGCTAGAGTCTGATTCCCTGAAGTCAACTGCTGGTCTCTGGAACCTGGTGAGTGTCGTGTCCCCGGGCTGGGTTCCTGTGCAATTGGATTGCCTCCTGGGACCCTGAGGAGGGGTAGGACATGAACCAAGGCCTGGAGATCTGCCTCACTCGTGCTCTCCATGAAGGCGACTTCCTGCTATTATTATTATTATCTTATCATATTGTTTATAGACCTAAAGCAAAAGAATATCATTGGTAGGATTCTTTTAGATGCCCAGCAAGGTGGTACACGCCTTGATCCCCTGCTCTTGGTAAGCAGAGGCAAGTGGATCTCTGTGAGTTCAAAGCCAGCCTGGCCTATCTAGTGAATTTCAGGGAAGTCCAGGGCTGAGCTATGTAAAGACTCTGTCTTACACAAAACAAAAACTCTGCTATGTCTTTCAAGCAAACAGAAGCCGAGGAGCAAAACAACCATATTGCCTTGATTCCTTCATCCCTCCTGTCCAGGCGTCTTTCTTCCCAGGATCTGCCCAGCTCAGACTTTCTTCTTATGCAAGAAAGGGTTGCCTTGAGTTTTCTTCGACATTCAGTCTCCTTATCCTACTGTCCTGTCTCTTCCATTTGAGGTAATCAGCATGTAATGAGCACCTACTGTTTGAAGGCTGCTTGAGAAAGGAAAGGACCCTAGATGGTAAGGGGAGCACTCACTGATTGTTCCTTCTGACAAGAGAATGGGAATCCCCCTTCCTTTGGGGACAGGGGGAGGTTACCTGAGCGTCCAGGTCGTTGCTCAGCTCCTGTCCGTCTTTCTGCTTGACACCTAGTGGGAGAACATGGGAGGGGCTCTTGAAGGGTGTAGGAGTTCCAGGCGGTGGAGAGCCTCCGGTTAAACGGAGCCAGGGTCGCTAAAGCGCTACAGCAATTCTGAAACCACACCCACTCAGTGTCCCCCCCACCAGGGCTGACTCACCATACACGATAGAGCGCCCAACTCCGGTGTGGTCGCTGCCAAACTTCCTCATAAGAGCCCCTGCCTTCTTGGGGGACACTTTCCCATGAAACTTCTCCCGGAGGCGCCTGACGCTCTTCTCCAACTAGGATAGAGGGGGGATAAGCTCTGATGTCGCCGGCGACGGGGAGCAGCCCCCGCACCTTCATTCTCCTGAACTTGACCCTGGCTTCTGGCCTCCGCATCCCCATCCCCCCCCCCCTTTAAGCCATTTCCTGGAAAAATCCGAAGTTCTCCAGGCATTGGGGGATGGTGGAGACTGCGGCGCGTCCCAGCCTCCCCGGTGCGAATTTGGGGTCTGGCGGTGTGTGTGTGTGTGTGTGTGTGTGTGGCGGGATGCAGGCCAGGTTACCCCCTTTCCTTCTGACCTCTGACCCTACAGCCCCACTGTGCCCAGGGATAGAGGAGGGAAACAGCCCAGGGGGCAGGGGTGTTCCCGGGAGCCCTTTCCGCGCCGCCGGTGGCGCGGCTGTCCTACCTCCACGCCATCCTGAGCCATGGTGGCCGGAGCACACCTGGCTGCGCCTGGGTCCGGGCCTCGCAAGCCTGGGTGGCGTCGCCGCAGCTCCGCCTCCCTCGGGCCCCTCTTTCAGTTTCGTTTCTACGTAAAGCTGGGGACCCTGAGGAGACCCCGCGCAGGCCTTGCGGCCACGCGTCTGCTCACGCGCCCTGTAGTGCTCCCGGGTGGTGCTCCCGGGCCTCCGAGCGCGCCTCACCGCGTCCTGCGCAGCAGCGCGGCCTCTGCAGTCGGTCACATGTCCCCACGCTGCGCGGGGTCCGCGTCTTCACGTCCCCCTTGGGGGCGGAGCCGCACCACAGTTCGGTGCTCCCTCGCTGCTCCTCCTATGCAGAACCCGAAGCGTCTTCGGACCACCGTGGCGTTTTGCTATGCTCAGCAGTTCTAACTCCCACGGCTTCTCTCTCTAATTCCCACACTCTCAGCCTCAGTTTCCTCCTCTGTAAAATGGGCATGCAAGATAGGCATGGTGACACACACCTGTCACTCCAGCAGTTGGAAGGTGGATGCAAAAAGATCAGGAGTTCAAGGATGTCCTAGACTATGTGTGACCCAGTTTCAAAAAAGAAAAAAAGAAAAAGGGGGGGGGGGAGGGGAACATCCTAGGACAAAATGAAATGAAAGATTTTTTATTTTTTTTATTATTTTTTTTTTAGCAAGTTTTACAGACTTCTCCAGAGAATGGGCCCCAGAATCTAAGAGGCCTGGGCTTTTTCACCCCGTTTAAATACCTTCTTCCCAGTGAACCTCTGCCTTGCCCCTTTCGGTACAGAGCTTGGGTCTCACTATGATCCAGGAGCACAGAAATCTTTGCTGGGTGATCTGGCTCCCACCACCACCAAAGGTGGATGCCACAGGTGCAGATAAGGTGGTTTAACAGTGAACCGGAGACCAAAGCCAGAGAGGGGGAAATGGAAACTGATCTACCCTCCCCTTCAGCCTCTTTCCCAGGCCCCATAGTTTCAATGGTGGCCCTTATGGTCCAGGTTACTCTGGAACTTTCTATGTAGCTGAGGATGACTTTGAACTCACCATCCTCCTGCTTCCACCTTCTGAATGCTGGGGGTCTCATTGTATAGCCGTGGCTGTCCTTAAACGTATGGTATGGTGGTCCTCCAGCCTTCGCTCTGTAGCACTGAGATTACAGCTGTGAGCCACCGTGTTTGGTTTTCCAGGGGGATTAATGTCACTTAGCACAATGTGGGACATAGATATTGCATCAGTCACCAGGTGACCTTTGAAGTGTCATGCTGGTTGGAAGCAGAGTAAAAATGTGAAGAAAAGCCAACTCCTGGCCCCTTACACCCTTGTAGACTTCTGGCTCCAAGGAATCCACATTGTAAATCTAAAGCCGAGAATCATGTGAGCATCGGGCCCTGGTCTCTACGCAAGCCTGAAAGGAACACCTCCAAATGGATAGTCATCAATAAGTTATATTGAAATACTATAGCTGTTATGGAAAGTGGGATAGAAGTTCCTCACAGAATACAATGAGCATAAGATCTGTCAACTATTGGGGAAAATGCCTGTAGGAAAGGAAACCAGCTTGTTAATGAGTGCCGGATACTTGCGCCTGTGTGCATTGCTGTATTGTTCACGCGATGTCCATTAATAGGTGAATGGATAAAGAAAATGCAGCGTGGACACACCATGGAATATTACTCACCCATAAGAAAGAAGAAGCCTCATTACTTACTGCAACAGGTATAAGGCTGGAGGGCATTATGTCAAGCTGCCTAAGATCTCATTCAGTCAGTGGAGACTAAAGAAACTGTTGGAGAAGCAGAGAGGGGCAGGGCAGAGGTGGGAAGGTGGAAAGCGCCTGGTCAAGGGTTACAGTGTTACAATTTGAATGCAAGAGTAAATTCCATTGAGCTGACTGGGTCAGGAACAGCCTGACTGTTTCAAAATAGCTAGAAGAGACCCTGCAGAGCCACAGGAAGAACTCTGCTGTGCTGGCCAGGCTAGTATGCCGTTTCTATCATTATTTCATGATCACTGGTGGCAAAAAGTCTCACTGTAGTGCCCAAAAATGTGCAGACACGTGCCAATCAAAAGTAAAACCCAGAGCCAGGTGGTGCTGGTGCACACTTTTAATCCCAGCACTCCGGAGGCAGGTGGATTTCTGTGAGTTTGAGGCCACCTTGATCTACAAAGTGAGTTCTAGGATGGCCAAGACTACACAGAGAGACTCTGTCTTGAAAAACCAAAAACCAAAAAAGGAAAAATAAAAAAAGTAGTAAAAATCAGGGCTGGGCTGTAGCTTAGTTGTTGGGGCACTTGGCCCCATTTTTACTCCCTAGCACCTCATAACCTGGTGGCATGGTGGCATGTGCCTGCAGTTCCAGCATTTGGGAGATAGAAGCAGGAGGGTCAGTTCAAGGTCAGCCTTGGCTATATAGTGAATAGGAGGCCAGTCTGGGCTGTGTAGCAAGACCATGTCTGCCTGCCTGCCTGCCTGCCTGCCTGCCTGTCTGTCTGTCTGTGGGGGTGTTAGATGTTTATGTACGAG